>NC_133324.1:580578762-580893262 GCF_042186555.1 Aquarana catesbeiana | reverse complement strand
TGATGTCAGCTATAATGGGTTTAATGTAAATAAGTTTAGTCTAGGTTCTAAAGGTATTCAACTCATTGTTGTTTGTTCTAATTAACCCTGTGTTGATGGTTATGGTAATGTGTGTTAATTGAATGAGCTGATCACATTGTCCTCTATACAATGTAGGAGACGGGACGACTCCTATTGGAGCTCATGTTAATTAGGTTAATTAGGTTATGTTTGTATTGTTAATTGTAATTAGCTCCAGCTATTGTGTTTATATTCCTGTGTGAAGCTCGGTGACCACAAGTCTGGGCAAAAGGTCATGTCTCAGCCACCTAGGCTGTATAAAGGATGAGATAATTAGCTCATGTTAATTAGGTTACGTTTGTATTTAGAGTAATCTTCGCCTGTGTATATAAGACTGTATTCTGGTTCTGAATAAAGTGAGTTCATGGTAGCAGTGAAGTAAGTGTCGCCTTGTCTTGATGCTCAGAGAGGTTGGAATATCTGTTATCTGTATACAGACGTGGAGGAAGTGGTATATGACGGAAGCACTCAAGCGGAGTGTGGGGCGTTCCGTGACATTGGTGGCAAGCAGCGGGAAAGCTTCCTGAAGTCTGGGACATCCAAACTTCCATCTGGATCCAAGGTCCAGATAGCAGGAGAGGAGAGGTACAGATACCAGCCGCCATGGATGAGGAATTCAGAAGGAGGTTGCGAGAGATGCAGATACAGCACAGAGGACCAGTATCGGAGCAGGTCCTGCTGGGATGGTGTGATTCTATTCGCTGCAAACTCTGGAAGGAAGCGCTAGCCCGTGAGCAGCGACACCAGGGAAAAGTTCTCCCCTCCATCCAGGAAAGGTACTGGTCGCAGTACGGACTGCGGGTGCGGTTTTTGGGAGAAAAACCACACAAGAAGCAGACAGCTGAATTAAGCAGGCTGGTCTGGGCAGAGATAAAGCTGGATGAGAGCTACAGAGCCCTCCGGTGGCATGTATCCCAAGCATGTCCCTGGATAGCGGATGACAGCCCAACGGAAGGCTTAAGCTACGGCGGCTTGGGACTGTTGTTTGTGAAGCTGACAGGGGACCCTAACTTTGGGAGTGATTTGGAGCGGCGGGTGGACAAAATCATGGATTTCAGAGAAGGGCTACTGAACATTTCGGAAGTGCACTGGGCACAGGAAGATTTGGAGTTTCTGGCCGTTCAGGAATGGGAGCTAGAGATCGCCTACAGACGGCTGCTAGACATTGCTCAGTGCCAGGGCTGGGCTCCCTTTGCCTGGGACTATCAGGAAATACCAGCTGAAGATCTGGTAACTGAACAGAGGGTCCAAGACCTCTGTCCCACACTTTTACCAATTCCGGAGACTGGGGATTTAATAGACGTTTCTGTAGAGGAGGAACCACCTGGCAAACCCCCAGCAGAAGTGCTGGCAACCGGACAGAGGGTCCAAGACCTCTGCCCCACACCTGCAGCAATTGTGGAGGCTCAGGCTGAGAAGATGGCAATCACTTCCCAGCAGCAGATACAGGGGGAGAAGGGAGAGGAGGTGTGTGTTGTCCCTCCCCAACAGTTGGCCAGGGTGGAGGAAGTGGGCTTTCCTCCCCAGCAAAGATCCGTGTACCTGGGAGACAGTACCATCGACATGTCATCCCAGCAGCCAGATGAGGGAATGGAAAAGGAAGCAGCCGGCTCACCTCCCCAATGGCAGCTACACAGTTTGGGAGTGGAGGAAGCCAGCCTCCTGCCCCAACAGTTAGCCGGAGCAGAGGATGCGGAGTCCCCAGCAGAAGTGCTGGCAACAGGGCAGAGTGCTACCAACCTCTGCCCAGCACCGGCAACAACTACAGAGTTCCAGGGAGGCGGGGCAGTCGGCCTCCCTCTCCAACAGTTAGCCGGAACAGATGGTGTGGGGTTTCCAGCAGAAGGGCTGGCAACAGGGCCGAGGACTGCTATACTCTGCCCTCAACTAACAGAGGATGGATTTCCTGTGAAGGTGGATGGGACTTCAGTCTCCACCTGTATACCCCAGGGATGCTGGACAGTGGGCCCCGATCCCCAACAGCATGACAGAGTGAGCCCAGACACCCTGTCTTCTCTCCAGCGGCAGAAAGGATTCCAGGGAGAAAGGCCAGTCCAGGCCTCTCCCCAGCGGCAGATATGTTCTCTGAGAGAGGCAGAGGTTGGCTGGGTGAGTAATGCTTTGTTTGGAACAATTTATTTGGGGTACTGTGTGGGTACAGGCAGTAGAGGACTGGAGCTGTTTACTAACTTCGGAGTCAACCCGTCTGGGGTCTCCTCCTGTGTTAGTCTCCTGCCGAAAGGGGAGAAATGTCACGGGCATGACCAGAGCGGAGGCTGTTGGAGAGGACTGTGTGCAAGCCTGTTGCCCACCGATTATGGGCCCTAGCATTTGGGGGAATGGTGCTCTCTGTGAGCTGTATGCCTGGGGACCCTGGGGTTGGTGTTACTTTGGATTCAGCTCCATGTCCCCCCAAAACACACAGACTCTGGAACCCTTTATATGCCATATTAGAATGATAAGACTGAATTATACTGTTGGGACACATCCTGTGAGGAGATGCTAATGTCATCATCTCCACTCACCTGTCTGATGTCAGCTATAATGGGTTTAATGTAAATAAGTTTAGTCTAGGTTCTAAAGGTATTCAACTCATTGTTGTTTGTTCTAATTAACCCTGTGTTGATGGTTATGGTAATGTGTGTTAATTGAATGAGCTGATCACATTGTCCTCTATACAATGTAGGAGACGGGACGACTCCTATTGGAGCTCATGTTAATTAGGTTAATTAGGTTATGTTTGTATTGTTAATTGTAATTAGCTCCAGCTATTGTGTTTATATTCCTGTGTGAAGCTCGGTGACCACAAGTCTGGGCAAAAGGTCATGTCTCAGCCACCTAGGCTGTATAAAGGATGAGATAATTAGCTCATGTTAATTAGGTTACGTTTGTATTTAGAGTAATCTTCGCCTGTGTATATAAGACTGTATTCTGGTTCTGAATAAAGTGAGTTCATGGTAGCAGTGAAGTAAGTGTCGCCTTGTCTTGATGCTCAGAGAGGTTGGAATATCTGTTATCTGTATACAGACGTGGAGGAAGTGGTATATGACGGAAGCACTCAAGCGGAGTGTGGGGCGTTCCGTGACAATAAGTACCGTATTTATCGGCGTATAACACGCACCCCAATTTAGGAGGGAATTTTAAGGAAAAAAAAACTTTTAGGAGGGAAGTTGAAGGGAAAAAAACTTACATTTAAATGCCCATCATTGCAGCCTTCTCAGTGCAGCCTTGCCCCAGTGCAGCCATGTCAGTGCAGCCTTCCCCAGTGCAGCCTTGTCAGTGCAGCCATGTCAGTGCAGCCTTGTCAGTGCAGCCATGTCAGTGCAGCCTTGTCAGTGCAGCCATGTCAGTGCAGCCTTGTCAGCGCAGCCTTGTCAGTGCAGCCTTCCCCAGTGCAGCCTTGCCCCAGTGCAGCCTTCGATCCCCTGTCCCTGCCATCCTGGGCTTCAAAATCGCCGACCGCGATTTGAAAATGGCGCCGCCGGTGCCGAAATACACAGAGCCGGTCCTCGGCTCTTTCCGGCGGCTCTCGTTCACTTTCGGCTCCACTCGTAGTCCCGAGCGGAGCTATCCGAACCTAGCCGAGTAGGTTCGGATAGCTCTGCTCGGGACTACGAGTGGAGCCGAAAGTGAACGAGAGCCACTGGAAAGAGCTGAGGACCGGCTCTGTGTATTTCAGCGCCGGCGGCGCCATTTTCAAATCGCGGTCGGCGATTTTGAAGTTGTGACAGCTCGGGATCGCAGGGGATCGGTGTATAACACGCACCTGCGACTTTCCCCTGATTTTAAGGGGAAAAAAGTGCGCGTTATACGCCGATAAATACGGTATTTGGTCACCTACAAACAAGCAAGATTTCTGGCTCTCACAGACCTGTATCTTCTTCTTTAAGAGGCTCCTCTGTCCTCCACTCATTACCTGTATTAATGGCACCTGTTTGAATTTGTTATCAGTATAAAAGACACCTGTCCACAACCTCAAACAGTCACACTCCAAACTCCACTATGGTGAAGACCAAAGAGCTGTCGAAGGACACCAGAAACAAAATTGTAGACCTGCACCAGGCTGGGAAGACTGAATCTGCAATAGGCAAGCAGCTTGGTGTGAAGAAATCAACTGTGGGAGCAATAATTAGAAAATGGAAGACATACAAGACCACTGATAATCTCCCTTGATCTGGGGCTCCACGCAAGATCTCACCCCGTGGGGTCAAAATGATCACAAGAATGGTGAGCAAAAATCCCAGAACCACAAGGGGGAACCTAGTGAATGACCTGCAGAGAGGGGGGGGTGCATGTCCACGCAAGATCTCACCCCGTGGGGTCAAAATGATCACAAGAATGGTGAGCAAAAATCCCAGAACCACACGGGGGGACCTAGTGAATGACCTGCAGAGAGCTGGGACCAACGTAACAAAGGCTACCATCAGTAACACACTATGCCGCCAGGGACTCAGATCCTGCAGTGCCAGACGTGTCCCCCTGCTTAAGCCAGTAAATGTCCGGGCCCGTCTGAGGTTTGCTAGAGAGCATTTGGATGATCCAGAAGAGGATTGGGAGAATGTCATATGGTCAGATGAAACCAAAGTAGACCTGTTTGGTAGAAACACTCGTCGTGTTTGGAGGAGAGAGAATGCTGAGTTGTAACCAAAGAACACCATACCTACTGTGAAGCATGGGGGTGGCAACATCATGCTTTGGGGCTGTTTCTCTGCAAAGGGAACAGGATGACTGATCCGTGTACATGAAAGAATGAATGGGGCCATGTATCGTGAGATTTTGAGTGCAAACCTCCTCCCATCAGCAAGGGCATTGAAGATGAAACGTAGCTGGGTCTTTCAGCATGACAATGATCCCAAACACACCGCCCGGGCGAGGGGTGGCTTCGTAAGAAGCATTTCAAGGTTTCAATAGAAAACCTTTGGAGGGAGTTGAAAGTCTGTGTTTCCCAGCGACAACCCCAAAACATCACTGCTCTAGAGGAGATCTGCATGGAGGAATGGGCCAACATACCAGCAACAGTGTGTGACAACCTTGTGAAGACTTACAGAAAACTTTGACCTCTGTCATTGCCAACAAAGGATATATAACAAAGTATTGAGATGAACTTTTGATATTGACCAAATACTTATTTTCCACCATAATTTGCAAATAAATTCTTTCAAAAATCAGACAATGTGATTGTCTGGAATTGTTTCCACATTTTGTCTCTCATAGTTGAGGTATACCTATGATGACAATTACAGGCCTCTCTCATCTTTTTAAGTGGGAGAACTTGCTGTCCTGAAATAGTTTAGTTTTTTCTCATCTTTAAGTATATAGTAGCACAAAGAAAATATCTATACACATGACACATTTAATACTTTCCTTTTTTAAATATAGGTAGATAGATATATAGGTGAATGCACTGTACCTTTATGTATTCATCCTGCATCACTTTGATGAGAGCGCTGCAGTTCTCCGGTATAATGAGTCCTAGAGCTAGAGGTGAGATGTCAATGCTAAACTTTAAATCATGCAGGCTTCTCCCTGTCGCAAGGAACCGTAATCTTTGTTCTGTGCTGATTGCATCCCCCAGAAAGGTATTCCTTTTTTTGAATGTATGGGGTCAGGGCAGTCAAGAGTTGGTGGAAGCACTCACTATTCATTGGTAGATAATTTCAAAAGTCATCTGGGTTTTTTTTCTGTAATCTACACAGGAGAGACATGTGAAAAACTTGGTTATGGTTGTGTAGCCATTTTTTTGAACCATATGCTTAGCTTCCTCTTTTTTTTTTTATAACTACTGAAAGAGATTGAATTTGCATGTCATCTGGAATGGAGTCCATTGTTGCAATTCAAGCGTATATACTGAATGATTCTTCAAACAATGAACAAAAACTGTAGCAGTCCAAACATATATGTTACCACTTCCATACCGCGCAAATTCCAGCACGCCTCTCCTACATGTAAAAATCATAATTTTTTTGCTAGAAAATTACTCAGAACTCCCAAATATTATATATATATATATATATATATATATATATATATATATATATATATATATATATATATATATATATATATATATATATATTTAGCAGACACCCTAGGGCAGTGATGGCGAACCTTGGCACCCCAGATGTTTTGGAACTACATTTCCCATGATGCTCAACTACACTGCAGAGTGCATGAGCATTATGGTAAATGTAGTTCCAAAACACCTGGGGTGCCATTACTGCCCTAGGGAATAAAATGGCGGCCATTGCAACGTTTTATGTCACACATTATCTGCGCAGGACTTTTTCAAACGCAGTTTTTTTGGAAAAAAAACATTTTCATGAATAAAAAAAACAAAAAGCAAAAAAAACAGTAGTTAGCCCAATTTTTTTGTATAATGTTACCTCACATGTCTTGCTTTAAAATTGCGCACACTGGTGGTATGGCGCCAAACTTTGGTACTTAAAAATCTCCATAGGTGACGCTTTAAATTTTTTTAACAGGTTACATGTTTAGAGGAGGTCTAGCGCTAAAATTATTGCTCTCGCTGTAACATTCGTGGTGATACCTCACATGTGTGGTTTGAACGTTGTTTACATATGCGGACGCAGCTTATGTATGCATTCACTTCTGCGTGCGAGCTCACGGGGACAGGGACGCTTTAATTTTTTTTGGTAATTTTTATTTCTTTTTACACTTTTTTAGACTTTCCCTTTAAAAAAAAAAAATTTGATCACTTTTATTCCTATTACAAGGCATGTAAACATGCTTTGTAATAGGAATAGTGTGTGGCAGGTCCTCTTTATGGAAAGATGTGGGGTCTCTCCTCCAGGTGAAAAGCATCAGATCAGGGCCTCCGAGAGTCAGAGATTGCCGGGGACCATCTGTCCCTCGGTTTTCTCTATGGCTTCCTTCCAGCGCTGGAGGATACCTTCTCTGGGTTCTCGATCGCATGGGAGAGCTCGAAGAAACATCGGAGGGCCGTGGGGGGGGGGGCAAAGTGGTTTCGATATCATGACTGGGGGGGTGCGCATCGCGGCGATTGTTGTTGTGGTGTGTCAGTCTGACACACCGCAACTCCAATCTAGGTAAAGAGTCTCTGACAGAGACTCTTTACCACGTGATCAGACGTGTCCAATCACGGCTGATCACAATGTAAATGGGAAGAGCCGTTGATCGGCTTTTCCTCACTCGCGTCTGTCAGACGCCAGTAGAGGAGAGACGATCGGATGCGCCTCTGACAGGGGGGGTCTGCGCTGATTGATCAGCGCAGCCCCCCCCGAGGATGCCCACACTGGACCACCAAGGATGCCACCAGGAATGTCACCACCAGGTATGCCACCCTAGACCAGCAGGGATGCCAATCAGTGCCTGCAATCGATGCCAATCAGTGCCCACAATGGGCATCGCTGATTGACAGGCATTATTGTTTGGCACTGATTGGCATCCATCAGTACCATCTATTAGTGTACATCAGTGCCATCTATCAGTGCCCATCCATGCCGCCTACCAGTGCCCATCTCTGCCGCCTATCAATGCCACCTATGTGTACCCATCAGTACCACGTATGTGCACCCATCAGTGCTGCATATCAGTGCCACCTATTAGTTCCCCATCAGTATCGAATATTAGTGCCCATCATCAGTGCCCATCAGTGCCACCTCATTGGTGCCACCTCATTGGTGCCCATCAGTGCCCATCAATGAAGGAGAAAACTTACTTATTTACAAAGTTTTGTAACAGAAACAAAAAAATTAAAATTTTCAGTCTTTTTTTATTTGTTTAGCAGAAAAAAAAATCCCAGAGGTGATCAAATACCACCAAAAGAAAGCTCTATTTGTAGGACCAAAATGATAAAAATTTAGTTTGGGTACAGTGTAGCATGACCGCGCAATTGTCATTCAAAGTGCGACAGCGCTAAAAGCTGAAAATTGGTCTGTGCAGGAAGGTGTATAAGTGTCCTGTATTGAAGTGGTTAAGCAAAAGACAAATTAAACTGAAGAATTGCAATGATGTTCCACAAACTAATGTGCAACTAATATTAAATAAACTCTTAGATTATAAGCTCTAACAAGCAGGGCCCTCTGATTCCTCTTGTACCAAATTGTAATGTAACTGTAATGTCTGCCTTCATTATGTTAAGCGCTGTGCAAACTGTTGGTGCTATAGATATCCTGTATAATAATAATACTAAACTATTTTATAAGCACTGTAGTTAAGAATTAAAGGATAATTCCACTTTCGTGTAAAAAAAATTAGCAAATAAAAAAATAATAATATGGCATATACAATCTCGACACAAGGTATTTTGTAATTGAATGTTATTAAAAACTGACTTTCCTTTCCAATCTGTAGCATTGTAAATTTCTGCAAAATGCACTGCAATATGGCTATTTAAAGGTGTTCTACATACAGATGGTGTACAGAAGCCCCCCCCCAGATTTTTTTAATGTTATTTAAGAAACATTTTTCATACAAAAGAAAAATAAAGCGATACATGCCACACAGCAAATGTGAACAGGGTAATACATAGAGAAAAAGGGAACATTAGAAGGTATCAAGAGAATCTCGATGTTTAACCTCAATAACAAGGCTGTACCATTTTCTATGAGAGGGAAATCAAAGTTTCATTGTGATCTGTTGGGACGCCTGGAGATCCACTTAGTGGGCACCTGTTCTTTCCATCTTCCCCGCCTCTCTACAACTCCCGGGTAGAGTCTGCTCTGCATCTGGGATGTCCCCCTCATGGCCTGCTACACATTTGGAAGTTTTAGTTATTGAATTTTTATTATAAGTTCATTATATTTTATCTACGCGAAGGGTTTTGGACATTTCATAACTATGTAAGTTGCTAACATGAAGCCGGATGGGATTTTTTCAAATTCATTTTTTATACCTTTTAACCTCTCATGTGATTTCTATCTTTAGATATCCCTGTGTGCTTCTCCTGAGGAAGCAAGTTTTTATCTGGCGAAACGCATAGAGAATTTAAGCACAGACCATCTTGATTGATGGACAGCATCAGCTCAGTTGTCATATGTTGAGGTCTTTTCAAACTTGAAGGTTTTTGAATGCCATTTGATGATGTTTTTTCACTGTTGGTATACATGTATAATGATACGTGTTTTATAATATATGTATTTTTTCATGTAATACATTTTCTTATATTTTACCTTGGTGACTCGACAAAAGTCCCATGGGCTATAGATAGTTGTGATGTAAGTGCAAATATGGGTTCGCCAGGCACCATAGCTTCCGCATCCAACCTGGGTACCCCAGGGTGCGTAAAAATTATAACTGAGGATTGAGGCTACCCATCTGCGGAATGAGAGCCTACCCAAACCTGGTGGGCCATCCTTCTGCGAGGGGCATCTCAATGGCAGCAAAACATGGGCCCCTGGACTATCTGCTTAAAGGTTGACTGAGATACTGATAACATATAAACGTAAAAAAAAGAAAAACAACGTAGTACATAAGCAGAATGGGCTTATTCAAACTGCAAAGGCCACAAAGAAAAGTACAAAAACAAGACTGGGGTAATGGCTGCATTGTTCAAGTAGGTACTTTCAGCGAGGGCTTTCAGATCTCGCTCCCACTAAGCCACATTGAAAAGTGAAGTTAAAGATAATCAACCATTTAAAGATGCATAAAGAGTAGAGATAAGAACCGAAGAACCCGGGGAGTGCTGGGCAAAGTTTCATTTTTAGTTTTGACGATCATGTACCTTTAATTAAATTTGACAAGAAAAGGTTGTGTGAAATTATTTAGTTAATCACCTATAATTGCCTTGATATAAAAACCAGTAGAGCAAACACCGCGTATAGAAATCTTCACAGATGTTAATCATTCAATGGCTGTTACCAGATTTTACATGCTGTTCTTGGCTTGTGTAATATCTTTGGCACCAACACATGTTTGTTTAATATTAGCAAGGCTGCTTTATAAGTCCAGCAGAAAAGATTCTGACGTGGACATTGTATACTTAGACTCAGAGTGGAAACATGGCGATCATTCTAGACTTTATAGCTCTGTTTTTCATTGCCATTTACTCATACCTGGAGGCCTTTGTCAAATTATTTATTCCAGCAAAAAAGAAATCTGTTAGTGGAGACATTGTATTGATTACTGGATCTGGACATGGAATTGGGCGACTTGTAGCCCTGGAGTTTGCCAAATTACAAAGCATTGTGGTGTTATGGGATATCAACAAGGTAAGTAAATGAGTATTGTATTTCAATTATTGTTAGGTTATTATATCATATGCCAATGTGTTTACAAATATATGTACAGGCTGTATGCATAACAGTGTCATTGTACTGGCTTAGTATTTTAGATATTATATAAAAAAAAGTAAAAACATTTCTATCGAAATTACTTTGTACGAGAGGTTTTGTATTTCAGAAAAAAAATAGATAGTTAAAAGTGAACAGGTGTCTGTGCTAGTGTAATACACTCCTCACTCAATTGTTTAACAATCCAGTGTGTATATACAGCAGGCTGTTGCATACCGACAATGCAAATGTACAGCAAAGAGTATATATATATATATATATATATATATATATATATATATATATATATAAACCTCCGTACCATGGCTGAGCGTGGGTTTTGTGTGAGACCGAAGCACTAATTGGCTGCCTATCACTAAGTAGCCAGTTAGCTTCTCTACTTTACCTACACCCACTTGAAAGCTAGGTGGAAGGGTAGTGAGGCAGTGACCAACTTACCCTACAAGCTCAACCCCTCCTCCTTGTCTGACTAATAAATTGCAATATGTGAATCTTGGCATTTGTCATGAAATATATACGAGTGGGCACAAAAAACAAAACAAAAACATAGCTGTAATGTATTGTCGGATCCCGGCAATATAGATAAAAATACAAAAAAAAAAAAAAAAAAATGGCGTGGCTGTTCCCACCCCCCCCCCCAAAATCCATACCAGGCCCTTCAGGTCTGGTATGGATATTAAGGGGAACTCCGCACCCAAATTTAAAAAAAAATGGTGTGGGGTCCCCCAGGCCCTATATAACCCTGAACAGCAGTATATATACTATACGGCCTGCCCTATATATCCTGACGAAAATTGGGCTTTAGGTGTTGGTGGTACCAGAACACTGTAAGCCTTCACAGTTACTCTTGTTGGGCACAGGAACGGGCCCTGCTGTGAAACATATCAAGAATTGTAATTACATGCCCCTGTTAAACAGGGGCAGAAAAATTGGGCCTTGGGTGGTGGTGCCACAACACTGTAACCCCTCACAGATACTCGTGTCGGGTGCTGGAACGGGCCCTGCTGTGAAATATTATATCAAAAGTTGTAATTATACGCTCCTGTTAAACAGGGGCAGAAAAATTGGGCCTTGGTTGGTGGTGGTGGTGCCACAACACTGTAACCCCTCACAGATACTCTTGTTGGGCGCAGGAACGCGCCCTGCTGTGAAACATGACTGCCAGTTTCTTGTCCTTCTGTGGCACCTACTCTCTCTAGGCTCACTTTACTTCCTTCCTGAACCTGGGAACCAACATCGGAGCCTTCAAATCGCTGAGCATCCTCCAGCAGCATATAACCGACACTGTGGTCGAATAATTCTGGGGATTCCTCCATGATGGTCAGGCTACGGAAGGAGTGAATGTGGACAAGGAGCCAGTGGAATAGGCCGCTTTAGCAGCTGCGTTGGAAGGCAAACTACTCTGAACCTGGGTGACAGTGGATGAGGACGGCTTTGTAGTCCACTTCAACTCTTCTGCATGTTGTGGCTCAATAGCACAGCCAGCAGCAGCAAAAAAGAAGGACAAGCATGCCCCACGGTCACCTACAGAGGATGCACAATGTCCACGACCACCACTGTTGACTGTAGATACAGAGGCTGCTTGCCCTCTTTTAGTGGCCTGTGAGCGTCTGCCTCTTCTTGTTGGCTTTCCGGACATGATGTATTTTTTGTTTTGCAACACCACACTATACTCTATTAGATACTGTGTACACCACCTGAAGTGTATTAGAGAGTGTACAATGGCTGCACTGTATTGTATACTGTGTACACCACCAGAAGTGTAGTAGAAACTATACATGTTTGAAGGCTGGCCGCAGGCTAGCCTGGATTTTTAGGAGGAGTCTGAGGGCTATATATCCCTCCTCCTCCTCCATCAGATCCTTTGTCGGATCATTTCCGGGTCACGCTGACACGCGTTACTTCCGGGTCCCTGCTGAGCAACGGTCGGCGGCAACAGTGGTGGTAGTTCCTCTCTCGGTGCACCACCGAGGAGACGAAATATTCTTTTCACCAAAGGATATCCGGCATCATGAGGGGGCCGCCCGCCCACTTCTCCCGGTGTTTCACGCCTGGGGGGGTGATCGGCCGCCCGGCCGCTCCTCTCTCCCCATGCAAAATCCGGCATCCGCTTCTGCCAGTGTTCACGCCAGGGGAGGGGGGTGATTTGCCGCCCGCCAGCTCCTCTCTCCCCATGCAGATCCAGCATCACGAAGGGGCCGCCTGCCCGTGCTCATGCCGGGGGGGCTGGGGGCGATGTCCGGCCCCCGTTTTCCCGATGACATGGAGGACTGTCTGCCCTCGTTACATGCTCTATCTGGCATCTTCGAGGGGGCGCCGCCTGCTTTCTTCGGTGCTCACGCTGGGGGGAGGGGGGGTGTCCGTTCTCCCTCTTCTCCCTAGTCACGCCAGCATGGGGGGGTGTATCGTCCGTGTATTTTCCTGTCGTAGCAGTTTCCTGGGTAGCTTTCTTTCATAGCATCGTCCTGTCATAGCGTTTAGTTCGCAGCATTCCTGTCAGCTAGTGCTCACATCCAGGGTCTGTCACGTCTATGGATCCATAAGGGCTGAGGTTTAGTTTTAAATGTTTGACCACAATCATCTCGCCCATAACATACGTCATACGGTGCACGTTCATTTCATTACAACTGTATGACTACCCACCACGGTCTGTGGGTACACGAGCCCTGAGGGTTTCAGTTTGCTATCTGTCTCTGTTTTCTGTCGTAGCCTTTCATTTCATAGCATTTCTGTTAGCTAAGGCTCACATCCAGAGTCTGTCACGTCTACGGATCCATACGGGCTGAGGTTTCATTTTTAAGTTATTGTCGTCCCATAATCTTCTCGCCCGTATACCATACGTCACACATGCACATTCACCTTTACATCTTTACTACTACCCACCACGGTCTGTGGGTACATCAGCCCCGAGTGTTCATTTTTAATTACCTGTCTTGGTGCTGCAGGTTGCTCAGGCTCGCTTACTGCATACACTAGGGTGGTGTTGTCATTAGGTTCACATTCACTCGCTGTTGGTCTTGTCATTTCTGCACCTACATCCTCATACTTGTCAGGTACAAAGGGGTGTTGTTCATGGGTTGGTTGTCGGTTCTCTTTTCTCTAGTTTGTGTTTCCTTAGATCGGGGCAAGATGCGTGTTCCGGAAGCGACAAATTCTCATTCGTCTCTCCATCGTGGCATGGGGGTTCAGTGCATGGTAGCACTCCATCAGGTAGGGGTGGGACCATACCAAACTCATAGCTGAGTTTTATCACTGGTGTACCCCTCTCCTGGCCTCAGCTGGAGGCAGTATTTTTTAGGCTGTTATTCCTAACTCCATCCCAACCTCTTCCATCCACCAGCAGAACATGTTTCTACGCATGTTTCTTAACCCAGTTTCATGCGGTACTTAATATGCTCTTACGCCCATGCTATAATTGTTAGGCAGGATGGAGGGGATCATAGCCCGCTCGGCTAGAGCGGAGGTGTCAGTGGCGACCCCGGCTCCTGCTCTTCTCTGGGCGCCTGCAGGCCATGTTGGCATTTCTTCACAGTGGCATGTGGAACTAGGGGCTAGCCTGGTCACAGGTGATCGATCTGGCCTATGGTTCTTTATCCAGAGTATTCTGAGGGCTTCTACCAAGGGTGGGAAGGTTTCATAGGTTCGTGTCTCTGGCTTTCGCTGCATATTGCCTCTGTATCAAGTATCTATCAGGTGACCAGCATTTCAGGCCCCTACAAACTCCTGTCAGTCTGTCCATTCTTTGCAACTCACCCTCTCTAAGCCATGATAAGGGTAGTCGGGATGTTCTCTTGGCATGGCTACCAGTTACCGGCCAGGTTTTCGTGGTGTTTCAGACTTCCTGTCTCCTACCCTTGGCTCAGTTACCAGTTAGTGCTCTAGGCGATTCCCTTTTGCTACGCTCACAACTTCTCCACGTTTACTATAGAGGCACAAGCTAGGGGTTCATGGTCATTACCGTACCGCAGGAACGGTATCAGATTTAAGTATACGTTCCTTCTCTGCAATATTCCTCTGGTCAGCTCTTCCTCCCTTCCCCATGCATCCTCTCACCACGAACAGTTCGTTCTCATATCCAGGTTTACCTTCCATATTAGGCTCATATCCTTTAATCCTTTTCTGGATATTTGTCAGGATCGGAGGCAACTTTGGGGTCCCTTCTTTCATCATCGCCTGCACTGTATTAGCAACTGTACACCAATGCACTGTAGATTTAGGCTACACTGAATGCAGAGTGTATATATATATATATATATATATATATATATATATATATATATATATATATATATATATATATATATATACATATACACACCCACATACATACATACATACATATATATATATATATATATATATATATATATATACACACACACTAGACTGTATATACAGTTGTGCTCGTGAGTTTATATACCCTGGCAGAATTTATGATTTCTTGCCCATTTTTCAGAGAATATGAACGATAACTCAAAAACTTTTCTTTCACTCATGGTTAGTGTTTGGCTGAAGCCATATATTATCAATCAACCGTGTTTATGCTTTTTAAATCATAGTGGCAACAGAAACTACCCAAATGACCCTGATCAAAAGTTTAGATACCCCAGTTCTTAATACCATGTATTGCCCCCTTTAACATCAATACTTGAAGTATTTTGTGGTATTTGTGGATGAGGCTCTTTTTTTCCAGGAGACACACTTAAAAGGGGTTGTAAACCCTCAAGGTTTTTCAACTTAATGCATTCTATGCATTAAACACTTCCCACTTCCTGCCCCCTTCCTGACCAGAGCACTTTTTACAATTTGGCACTGCGTCGCTTTAACTGCTAATTGCGCGGTCATGGAATGCTGTACCCAAACGAAATTTGCATCCTTTTCTTCCCACAAATAGAGCTTTCTTTTGATGGTATTTGATCACCTCTGCGGTTTTTATTTTTTGTGCTATAAGCGGAAAAAGACCAAAAATTTTGAAAAAAAAATGATGTTTTCAACTTTTTGTTATAAAAAAAATCCAATAAACTCAATTTTAGTCATACATTTAGGCCAAAATGTATTCGGCCACATGTCCTTGGTAAAAAAAATGTCAATACGCATATATTTATTGGTTTGCGCAAAAGTTATAGCGTTTACAAACTAGGGTACATTTTCTGGAATTTACACAGCTTTTAGTTTATGACTGCCTATCTTATTTCTTGAGGTGCTAAAATGGCAGGGCAGTACAAACCCCCCCAAATGACCCCATTTCGGAAAGTAGACACCCCAAGGAAATTGCTGAGAGGCATGTTAAGCCCATTGAATATTACATTTTTTTTGTCCCAAGTGATTGAATAATGATATAAAAATAAAAAAATGTTTACAAAAAGTTGTCACTAAATGATATATTGCTCACACATGTCATGGTTATATGTGGAATTGCGCCCCAAAATACATTTAGCTGCTTCTCCTGAGTATGGGGATACCACATGTGTGGGACTTTTTGGGAGCCTAGCCGCGTACGGGGCCCCGAAAACCAAGCACCGCCTTCAGGCTTTCTAAGGGCATAAATTTTTGATTTCACTCCTCACTACCTATCACAGTTTTGAAGGCCATAAAATGCCAAGATGGCACAACCCCCCCCCCAAATGACCCCATTTTGGAAAGTAGACACCCCAAGCTATTTGCTGAGAGGCATGTTGAGTCCATGGAATATTTTATATTTTGACACAAGTTGCGGGAAAATGACAAACTTTTTTTTTTGCACAAAGTTGTCACTAAATGATATATTGCTCAAACATGCCATGGGCATATGTGGAATTACACCCCAAAATACATTCTGCTGCTTCTCCTAAGTACGGGGATACCACATGTGTGGGACTTTTTTGGATATCACTCCTCACTACCTATCACAGTTTTGAAGGCCATAAAATGCCAAGATGGCACAAAACCCCCCCAAATGACTCCATTTTGGAAAGTAGACACCCTAAGCTATTTGCTGAGAGGCATGGTGAGTATTTTGCAGCTCTCATTTGTTTTCGAAAAGGAAGAAAGACAAGAAAAATGTTTTTTTTTTCTTTTTTCAATTTTCAAAACTTGTGACAAAAAGTGAGGTCTGCAAAATACTCGCCATGCCTCTCAGCAAATAGCTTGGGGTGTCTACTTTCCAAAATGGGGTAATTTGGGGGGGGGGGGGTTGTGCCATCTGGGCATTCCATGGCCTCCGAAACTGTGATAGGCAGTGAAGAGTGAAATAAAAAATTTACACCCTTAGAAAGCCTGAAGGCGGTGCTTGGTTTTCGGGGTCCCGTACGCAGCTAGGCTCCCAAAAAGTCTCACACATGTGGTATCCCCGAACTCAGGAGAAGCAACAGAATGTATTTTGGGGTGTAATTTAACATATTCCCATGACATGTTTGAGCAATATATCATTTAGTGACAACTTTGTGCAAAAAAAAAAATTTGTCTCTTTCCCGCAGCTTGTGTCACAATATAAAATATTCCATGGACTCGACATGCCTCTCAGCAAATAGCTTGGGGTGTCTACTTTCCAAAATGGGGTCATTTGGGGGGGTTTGAACTGTCCTGGCATTTTATGCACAACATTTAGAAGCTTATGTCACACATCACCCACCCTTCTAACCACTTGAAGACAAAGCCCTTTCTGACACTTTTTGTTTACATGGAAAAAATTATTTTTTTTTGCAAGAAAATTACTTTGAACCCCCAAACATTATATATTTTTTTTTAAAGCAAAGGCCCTACAGATTAAAATGGTGGGTATTTCATTTTTTTTTCACACAGTATTTGCGCAGCGATTTTTCAAACGCATTTTTTTGGGAAAAAACACACTTTTTAAAATTTTAATGCACTAAAACACATTATATTTCCCAAATGTTTGATGAAATAAAAAAGATGATCTTAGGCCGAGTACATGGATACCAAACACGACATGCTTTAAAATTGAGCACAAACGTGCAGTGGCGACAAACTAAATACATTTTTAAAAGCCTTTAAAAGCCTTTACAGGTTACCACTTTAGATTTACAGAGGAGGTCTACTGCTAAAATTACTGCCCTCGATCTGACCTTCGCAGTGATACCTCACATGCATGGTGCAATTGCTGTTTACATTTGACACCAGACCAATGCTTGCGTTCGCCTTTGCGCGAGAGCGGTGGGGACAGGGGTGCTTTTTTTTTTTTTTTTTTTCCTTTCTTATTTTTTTATCTTATTTTTAAACTGTTCCTTTCATTTTTTTTTTTTTTTTTTTAGCATTTTTATTGTTATCTCAGGGAATGTAAATATCCCCTATGGTAGCAATAGGTAGTGACAGGTACTCTTTTTTGAAAAAAATTGGGGTCTATTAGACTCTAGATCTCTCCTCTGCCCTCAAAGCATCTGACCACACCAAGATCGGTGTGATAAAATGCTTTCCCAATTTCCCAATGGCGCTGTTTACATCCGGCGAAATCTAAGTCATAAAATGCTCGTAGCTTCAGGTTTCTTAGGCCATAGAGATGATTGGAGCCATTCTGGTCTCTGATCAGCTCTATGGTCAGCTGGCCGAATCAACGGCTGCATTCTCAGGTTCACAGTTGGGACAGGAGTGCCAGAGACAAACATGGAAGACGGTGGGGGGGGGCATTCCCTCCCACTGCTTGTAAAAGCAGTCTAGAGGCTAATTAGCTGCTAGGATTGCTTTTACATGAAAGCCGACTGCTGGCTGAAAAGAATGATACCAAGATGATACCTAAACCTGCAGGCATCATTCTGGTATAACCACTTATGCCCCGTACACATGGTCGGACTTTGTTCGGACATTCTGTCAACAAAATCCTAGGATTTTTTCAGACGGATGTTGGCTCAAACTTGTCTTGCATACACACGGTCACACAAAGTTGTCAGAAAATCCGATCGTTCTAAACGCGGTGACGTAAAACACGTACGTCGGGACTATAAACGGGGCAGTGGCCAATAGCTTTCATCTCTTTATTTATTCTGAGCATGCGTGGCACTTTGTCCGTCGGATTTGTGTACACACGATCAGAATTTCCGACAACGGATTTTGTTGTCGGAAAATTTTATATCCTGCTCTCAAACTTTGTCTGTTGGAAAATCCGATGGAAAATGTGTGATGGAGCCCACACACGGTCGGAATTTCCAACAACAAGGTCCTATCACATTTTCCGTCGGAAAATCCGACCGTGTGTACGGGGCATTAAAGTCCAGCAACATACCAGTACCTTGCTGGTCCTTGTTGGGCATATATTGTGAACTTTTTTTTCATGCAGCCTGTGGGCTGAACGAAAAAAAGAGATTGATCAGTGGGTATGCCCACCATTAGAATACCTCCCTTCATCCACCCACTTCTAATGATGGGCATATATGCACTGTTTATATATGCAGAAGCATGGGGGCATCCTCCCACAAAAGATAGGAGCAAATCGCTCCTCCACCCACTGCTGCCCCCACGCTTCGGCATATATCCTGAAGTATGTAACTGTGGTGGTGAAATCACCTCCGACAGTGCTGGAGTAACGGCTTTATGTATCATGGGAGCAAACGCTGTTGCTGTCAAGATAAATAAATCCGCGCTGCAAGTGAATGGCGTACCTGCTAAGCAAATGATGGTTAACAATAAAACAAAGTAATATTACAGTATAACAGTAAGACTTACCATACCTGCAAAGCAAATACAAAAAAAACATAGTAAAAAATAAAACATTTAACGCAACCTGTGCCTAAAATATATATATGCCGAAGCATGGGGGCATCCTCCCGCAAAAGGTAGGAACAAATCGCTCCTCCGCCCACTGCTGCCCCCACGCTTCGGCATATATGCTGAAGTATGTAACTGTGGTGGTGAAATCACCTCCGACAGTGCTGGAGTCACGGCTTTATGTATCGTGGGAGCAAACACTGTTGCTGTCAAAATAAATAAATCCGCGCTGCAGCTGAATGGTGTACATGAAAAAAAAAATGGTTAACAATAAAACACAGTAAACTATAAAAAAATTACATACCTGAAAAGCAAACATGATAAAACATAACAACAATAAAACATTTCAGAATAGAATACAGTAAAAAAGAGCAGAACAATAGAGAGAGAATAGAGAGAGAGAGAGAGAACAATAATTCGACAACTATTTTTGTTTTTTTTATTTTATATTTTTTTGTGTATTTTTTTTTTTTTTACTTTTTAAAAAAAATTTTTTTTTTAACTGTAACTTTTATAACTGTAACCGGTTCTAGGTTTGGATCTCTCAAAATGCAATGGCATCTTGGGAGACCCTGTGAAAGTGTGTCCTAGTCTGTGCAATGCTGTACCCTACGCTAAAACTCAACTAGTGTATGGTAGCGCTCAAAACATTCACCAATGCATAGACCAGGATTGTCAGGACAGGAGGGACAATAATACCGGGTGTCACGCCTATATCCGCGCTTTCTGCAGACAGAACATTTTCTTTGGGGGGCTTGTTGGGTAGGGGTACTCGGGAGGACATAAGGAAAATGCCTCTCATGCAGCCGGCTTACTGCATTTGGTTGGGGAAGGTGAGGTGGAGCGCCGTCTGGATACAGAAGGGCTCTGACGATCTTGTCCTGGAATTTAAGGAAGGATCCAGTCTGTCCTGAGGCTCTGTATAGCACATGAGCGTTCAGCAAAGCCAATTGAAATAAGTATACAGACACTTTTTTGTACCAGCGTCTGGCCTTACAGGCAACTAGGTACGGCGCCAACAACTGGTCGTTGAGGTCCACCCCTCCCATATTTTGGTTATATTCGTGGACACAGAGAGGCTTCTCCACAACACCAGTCGCTGTAGTAATTTGGACCGTCGTGTCTGCATGAAGGGAGGTAAGAACGAAAACATTCTTATTGTCCCTCCACTTCATAGCGAGCAAATTATTACTAAGCAGGCTCTCTCCCCCAGCCTAAGACCGGAATCTACAAGCCGCTGGGGAAAGCCCCGGCGATTAGATCGCACAGTGCCACATGCTCCAATTTGATGATCAAAAAGGTGACTAAAAAGTGGCACGCTCGTGTAATAATTGTCCACATATAAATGGTACCCCTTTCCGAATAAGGGTGACACCAAGTCCTACACAATCTTGCCAGCGCTTCCTATGTAGTCAGGGCATTTTGTCAGCTCTACGTGACTATCTTTGCCCTTGTAAACCATAAAACTACATGTATAGCCTGTGGCCCTGTCACAGAGCTTATACATCTTGACCCCATATCTGGCACGCTTGCTGGGAAGGTACTGTTTGAATGACATGTGGCAAGAAAATTTAATCAGGGACTCATCAACGCAGACAACTTGATGGGGAGTAAACAAGTCTGCAAAACGTTGGTTGAAGTGGTTTACGAGGGGCCGAATTTTGTAGAGCAGATCGTATTCATGGTCTCCACGAGGACAACAGAGTTCATTGTTGTTGAAGTGCATGAACCGCAAGATCTGCTCCTATCGTGCCCTGGTCATGGAGGCAGAGAACAAGGGCATATGGTGAATTGGGTCAGTGGACCAATATGACCGCAACTCACTCTTTTTAGTTATGCCCATGTTGAGGGAAAGGCCCAGAAAGAGCTTAAATTCGAGATCGTAATTGGTCTCCAATCTCTGGCAAGGGAGGACTGGGGAATAGTGGCGATGTGTTGACCAGCGTATAAATTGCTTTGGTCCACAATAGATCTATAGAGATCGTCGGTGAAAAACAGTGAATAAAAATCAAGTGGCGTAAAATCAACTGTTTCCACCTGAATGCCGGGTTGGCCAGTGAATGGGGGAAGTACGGGTGCTGCAGAAGTGGTGGGCTCCCAATTAGGATTGGCGAATGCAGCAGGAAGGGCACTATGGGCACGATGGGCCTGTGTTTGTCTTCTTGGTGGCAGCGGGACACTACTTGTGCTTGCCACCTCACCAGCTTGAACTGCACTTATGGGACTCCCCACGTCACCACGTGATACTGCAGTGTTGGATGTACGACCAGGGTGTACTAGGCCGCTGGTGCTTGCCAGTTCACCAGAAGGAATAGTGGCGCTAGTACTGCTCTGCTCCAAACGAGAGCCCTGCGGTTCTTGCACATCAAGGACAGAAGGAGAAGTTTGGGGTCTGGTACGCCTGACCTTGGCAGGGACCACAACTCCGTCGTCAGAGCTATCTGTTATGGAGCCGCTGTCATCTACAGGATCATATTCTGAGCCTGAATCTGACAGATGAGTGACTTCCTCTTCACTATCTGTCATGCTCAGAAACGTGTAGGCCTCTTCACTAGTGTACCTTCGATTTGCCATTTTGGGCTCTAAATTTAGTGGTACACTAGTGAGACTCACAGGCAAAAAAGCTCCTGACTGTCAGTGACTGTATCAAAATGCTACCAAAAAACTGTTAACGATCACAGGTATCAGGCCTGACTCTGCGAACGCTGAAGTTATGTGTGCTTAGTGTTTTGTAAGTATCAGTGATCGATCGATACTGCACTTGGGTGGGCTGGGCTGGGCTGGGCCGAGGGGCAAAACGCAGGTGCTAGCAGGTATCTGGGCTGATCCCACTAACACTGCATTTTTGGGGACCCTAAACTGCTGGGGACGCTAGTATAGATCTGATCGGATCAGATATTGATCCGTTCAGATACTATACCACTAAGGGAGGTGTATGCAGCGTGCGTGGGTGTTAGCGGTACTGGCGCTAATCTGACGCTGCCTGGGGCAACACAGACCTTATCTGACCCTAAAAGCTTAACTTATATCACCGCCGGGCGATTAGGGGGTTAAACCTTTATATGGTAATAAACGGCGGGTGCCCTAAAACTATAATGAACAAACTAACTAACCAGCGTCACACGTAACACTTATACGGTGATCACTGGTGAAAGGGTTAACTAGGGGGCAATCAGGGGGTTAAAACCTTTATTAGGTAGTATATGGGGGTCCCTGTCGCTATAAAACACTGACGGCGAACCTATATACTTACCTCCCTAACTAGCGTCACCTGTGTCACTAATACAGCGTTCAGAAAAACGATCGCTTAGTGACACTGGCGACAGGGGCTGATCACAGGGTTAAAACTTTATTAGGAGGTACCCTAGACCTAAAGAGGGCTAACCCTAACTGCCCTACCACTTATAACTGTCACAAACTGACACCAATGCAATAATCAGAAAAAACAAACAAACTGCTTTTGGTGTCACTGTGACAGGGGGTACAGGGGGGTGATCGGGGGGTGACTGGGGGGTGATGGGGGGGGTGAAAAGTGTGCCTGCGTGTTCTACTGGAAGTGTAGTGTTGGTGCAAACTTACTTGGATGTCTTCTCTCCTCGGCGCCGGAACGAAAAGACCAGCTCGAGGAGAGATGACATCACTTCCTCCGCTTCTGTTTACATTACAGAAGCCGAGGAAGCATTTCATTCGCCAGGAGCGATGGCGACCCCCTCACCTTTGATCGCCCCTGACGATAATCCGACCGCCGCAGGCACCGGGGGGGGGGCGTCCGATCGGACCCCCGCCCGCGTCAGGCAAGGACGTACAGGTAAGTCCTTATGCCTGCACGTGCCATTCTGCCGACATACATGGTCGTGCAGCGGTCGGCAACTGGTTAAAGTGAAAAGCCTCTTGTGATGCAGCTGCCCCCCAGAGCCCCCCTTTTACTTACCTGAACCTGGTCTTTCCAGCGACAGAGATGAACACACCAGCTCCAGCCAGTGTCTCAGGTCCTGATTGGATAGATTGATAGCAGCACAGCCAGTGGCTCCCGCTGCTATCAATCAAATCCTATGACGTGGGAGCGGGGCTAAGTCCTGCTGTTTCTGTCAATAGACGCAACAGCAGGACACAGGAGTGCACCTGCACGAGTGCCCTGAGGGAGAGCAGCTCACCAATGGGGCATGGGGCACATGAGAAGAGGAGGAGCCAGGAGTGCCGATGAGGGACCCCAGAAGAAGAGGATCGGGCCACTCTGTGCAAAACCAACTGCACAGAGGTGGTATGTATGACTTGAAAAAAAAAATTAGACTTTAGATATCCTTTAACTCCCACACCCCAACCTTGTTTTAATTCTCGTTTGTTTAGCCATCAATATCATGCTACTCATTCCTCTTACTCCAGGAGCGTGAGTATTTTCATTTGTCAGGCAACCAGCTTCTCATGTGTCTATTCTCTTATTGACTCAGAGGGTCATTATATTTTATTGTTGTAATATTCATGGGTTAACATGCATAATAGCGGGGATTTATATCCCCTTGCCCTTTTCATCCGAGGTCCTCAAGGTTTTGGCAAGCTTTCTGGCACAATTTCCAGCTACTCCGCTTTTAGCGGTAGGAGATTTTAACTGTTTGGATTTTCGGTGTGACAAATTACCGCCCCCTTCTTATGTTTCATCTGGGGGTGGGGGGGCCTACTCCTTTTGCTTGCTTGCTTGGGGAGCTCAGATTAACTGACGTGTGGAGGATACAGCACTTAGATACCAAAATGTTCTCATGTTACTCAGCTGCCTATGGTGGATCATCTAGGATAGATTTGGGTTTAGGAAATTATGCTATGTTACCCTTAGTGGGCACTTCTAACTACAAGGGTAGACATATCTCTGACCATTCTCCTTTATGGGTTGAGCTGTTGGATCCAATTCAGGCTAAGTTGGATTTCTTTTTCCGTCAGAATCTTGGTTCGGCGGGATTGGGTACCATTTGGGACTCAGTTAAGGCTTATATGAGGGGACGGTTTATTAAACTTCTCTCAAATTAAGACTGATACCAAATCATAGAAACATTTATTTTCATGAAGCATGGAGGACAGAGGACGCCTATATAGCCAACCCAACGGATAATACCTAGCAGGCATGGTTAGCGGCCCAAGCTATGTTGAAAAAACTGGCATTGTAATTAGCTGAAAATAAGTGTTTTTTTCAGCTAAAAAGAATTTTGAGGAAGGAGAAACTACAGGACATATGCTAGTAATGTTAGCACATAACGAACAATCTTCTTCACATACTACAACTATTCAGGATGCTCAGGGTTCTCTATGTTTCCAGATCAATGATATTCTTTAAGTATTTCGTAACTTTTACGTAGATGTGTATTCCTCCAAAGTATAACCCTCTGAGTCGGAGATAGCTGATTTTCCTTGATGAATGTACATTGCCTTGTTTGTCGGCCTTGGATGCTCGGCAGTTAAATGCTCCGTTACCAGGGGAGGAATTGCTCCTGGCTTTGGCACAATCCCATAAATGGGAAATCTCCTGGGTCTGATGGCCTCCTGTCCGAGGTCTTTAGGCAACATGCTGATCAACTAATACCTGATCTCGTGAAAGTATATAATGATGCTTTTCAATTGGGGACTTTACCCATGTCTATGAATGAAGCCATAATTATAGTGTTACTTAAACCTGGGAAAGATGCTCTTTAAACTGACTCCTATAGACCTATCTCTGCTAACAACGGATGTTAAGTTATTGGCCAGAGCACTGGCGACTAGATTAGCTAAGGTTGTACATAGTTAGTCCATAGGGACCAGTCAGGGTTAATCCCTACGAAGTCTACGGCTTTAAACCAAAGAAGGCTATTCCTGAACCTACAAATACCTGCAGACAACACTGGCAATAGGGCTATTTTTCACTTGATGCAGCTAAGGCCTTCAACCCTGTCACAGCTAAAGCCTTCAGCCATGCAACCTTGTCGAATGGCCTTATTTCTGGGCAGTTTTTCAGTGAATGGGTCTGGGTACTAACTTTATTAAATGGATTCAGGTATTGTATGCACACCCCTCTACCAAGATTAGAGTGAATGGGGAACTGTCAGAACCCTTTGTGCTTCATAGGGGCACTCGGCAGGGGTGACCTCTTTCACCTCTGTTTTTTGCTCTTGCCCCGGAGCTTTTGGCGGCAAGAGTACGTCAGTCTTCTAATATCGTTGGTTTTCAACAGGGTGATCGGGTAGATGTCATCTCCCTTTATGATGACACCTTGTTGTACTTGGGTACACTCAGGGAACTCTACGGGAGGTCATGACTCTTATAGGAGCCTTTGGCAAGGTCTCGGGTTTTTCCATTAATTGTAATAAGTCTGTCCTTATGCCTGTGGATCCTCTAACCGCTCCCTTACAGGAATGTGCCCAGTGAGTGCAGATAGTCTCCTCTTTTCGCTATTTGGGAACTCAAGTCACCCCAAACCCTACTCAATATATTGAATTAAACCAAATCCACCCCTTCGTAAATTTAGGTCTAAATGCACTACCTGGTGCAAACTGCCTCTGTTAGTAGTCGGAAGGGCTAATCTTATCAAAATAGTCTGGGCTCCACAATTGTTGTATGTTTTTAAAAATTCCCCTGTGTTGGATTCCCCATAAATGGTTTACTCGAATAGACTCCCAATTCAGGGAATCAATATGGCGTAAACGTGTGGCCCGGATAGGCTTATCAACCCTACAATATAGTAAGGACCAGGGTGGTCTAGCTCTCCCTCATTCTAGAATATATTATCTTGCCTCCCAACTGCAGCAGATAGGAGGATGAAGTCATGTGGATCCCTTAGACCCTGTCAGTCATCTTCTCCTTCCTAGAGGATCAGGTGGTCCCATTTTTCCTTTGTGGAAGCAGGCTTTTCCAAACTCAATTTTATCGATACTTACAGTTGAGACATGCTCTTCATTACCAGTCTCGTTTTTTTAAATTATGTCCAATTGTTCATTCTGTCATACAGGATGTTCTCCAGGTGAAAGACAAAAGGCATGACTTCTAGAAGCTACCCTATTCTTCTCTCTGCGCTACAGGATGCCTCGGTCTCACCATGCAGGAGTGGGTGGCAAAAGGACCTAGGTGCGATTGATGGTGAAAAGTGGAAGCTCTGTTTATCTTCTGCCCCGTTGGTCTCAGTATCGGCTTCACACAAACTTTCTCATCTCTTTTTGCTACATAGGGTATACCGGACTCCAGTCCAATTACATAAATAGGGGCACAGAGCTACGCCTATTTACCCAAAATGTGCACGAGATCATGGCATATGCTTTGGAGATGCCCCAAGCTTACCCGATATTGGAACGAGGTTATTGACACAGAATCACAGGTTTAAACTTCCGAGGGATCCTGTTTCCTGTCTGTTCGGCGTACTGGAGGAAGAATCTTTTACTCCCCATGCACATACAATGGTTCTACGTTTAATATATACAGCTCGCAAGCTCATTGCGCGGTATTGGTTTGCTCCTAGGGTGCCCACTAGGGGACAGTGTATAGAACAAGTGAACAATATGCTCATTCGCAAGAAATTAACTTATCAACAGAGTAACATTTTCGAGGAACATTTCTATATGTGGCAACCATGGCTAGATGTTCCGGGCCTGGCACCGCACCAGTTGGTGAGGGATAGAATTCTTCAGGGATAGGTACAATACTTTGTTACGTTAGTCCTTTTATATTTGAAGTAATAGAGGTCATGTGTGGTTTGCTTTTGATGTAATAGATGGATTGCGCTAACTTCTATAAAATATTTATTACCGCTCCTAAATTGTGAAATAAAATATGCAAATAAAAAACATATATGGATATCCTTAATAGCGTGCTTTTCTGTGCCAACTATTTATGTGTCCAAATTTTTTACACCACATCATAATCCTTGTGAAAGCAATACCGCTGATGAACATACCTTACGATACTGCCAACAGCTATTTAAAGTGCAAGTGCTAAAAAATATGTGTGCATGGGGGAACCCGGTAGACAATTAGGAGGTGCCCATATAGTATATTAAATGCGTGACACAGAGCACGAAGGTAATGTTTGTAGTCAGTGGGGATATAAATAACTAACAGCAATAGATTTTTACTGAGGGAAAGCGGGCATAGGATCCAGTAGTCAAGATGGCGGCTCAACTACTTCCGATATTGCGACACGGCCGCTTCCGGCTGTTTGCCATGCAGATAGGATATTACACAATTAAAGGGTGTATAAATGGGAAGATGGGCATAGACACAGCAGCTTCCTGATGACGCAAACTGTATTGCCAAACACATAGAGGCTGCTGGGAAATTTTCTCGTCACTTCCGGTCTAACGAAAGTGAGGTTTGGAACGCACGCCGCCGTGAGGAGACACAGCACTAGGACATTCAGTGTACTGTGGTGTATACATATATGTTGAGGACATTTATTGCACTGTGTTGTACACATATATGTTGATATTTGAGATCTAATGGTTAGAGAGTAATATTGGCACATATCTCATTTTCATTTCCTATTTTTATTTTTACTCTAATATTTTTTAGCACTTTAACTTTAAATAGCTGTTGGCAGTATCGTAAGGTATCTTCATCAGCGGTATTGCTTTCACAAGGATTATGATGTGGTGTAAAAAATTTGGACACAAATAGCTGGCACAGAAAAGCACGCCATTAAGAATATCCATATATGTTTTTTATTTGCATATTTTGTTTCACATTTTAGGAGTGGTAATATATATTTTATAGAAGTTAGCGCAATCCATCTATTACATCATTCTTTAATATTCTACCCTTAGGGAGGGTGGCATGCACATATGATTGCAGCAAACTAGATCGTTGATTTACATTTTTAGTTTTTTTGTGCCGGTAGCATACCTTCTCGGATAGCATGTGGTTTTCTTTTGCCTTTTTTAAATTTTTATTTTTCAATTTCTCTGGGTTGTCTTGGAGTTCTGGAACACAACACGCACCTTTCATAGATACGTAGCATATGCTTCTAGTTAATTTGTACATGTTATTTGACTGCATATATATCACTTGTTTTTGGCTGATACTCAAGCTGGGAAAATGTATGTACATATAGATACTTTTTTTTAGTCACCCGCTTACAATATGTACTGCAACCATATATATTGCTGTACGTTTATAATTTTTCTGCTTTGTCTTTATTGTGCAAGATGTGTACGAGAGCCTTGGCTCTCCGGGGACTCTCCCTCCTCATTGACTGAGACAGAGTGGGAGCCATTGGCTCCTGCTGCTGTCAATCACAGCCAGTGAGCCAATGAGGAGAGAGAAAAAAAAAGTCTTCAATTTCTCTTTAAGTCATTATTTAAAAAGTACTTTGATACACAGCAAATAAAGAAATGATTGGCTGGTTCAATTCTTTGTGCAAAAATTTTACGAAAACTACATTTTATCATGTCTGTATTTGAATAATTTTATTTATTTATGTTCCCATTATTTATAGTTGTTTTTTAAGATTCCAATGGTTAACCAAATATAGAAGAAGTGACCGCTGATAAAAAGCACACTAACTTTTGATTATTTGTAGTCCTGAAAATGATTAAACCAGAGTTAAAAAGCAAACTTTATGTTGGCATCAAACCGATGCCACAGTAAGCTTTGTCCAGGGAACGTTTTTCTCTGGTTGTAAATCTGTAGATTAAATCAGTACTTGTGACTGCACCATGTTTTAAAATATGCTATTGTTAAATCAGAAGTGGGGGTCTACTAAAGACAAATAGACGGTGCAGTTTGCAAGTGCAGTTGCACTCATTTTCCCCAGAGCTTAGTAAATGTGGTAAAGCTTCATTTTGTAAATAATATCCAATCAGGCGCAAGAAAAAAAAAATAGCAATTTTGCTGATTGGATGACAGAAATCAGCAGAGCTTTACCACATTCACTAAGCTCTTATGAAAATTAGTGCAATTGCATTTGCAAAGTACACAGTCTATTTGTCTTTAGTAAATCCACCCTTGTGGGTATTTAAAATTTTAATTCTTGGCAGGCATGAAAAAATAAGTGAGATAATTATTTTAAAATAATAGAATTTAAAGGAGAAGTACAGCCAAAGCTAGTTTGGCTATATTTCTCTTGTGGATCACAGGAGTGCAGATCGTCCTGCACTCCCATGACCCGTTTTCAGCAGCCCGCTGTCGGCTGACATCACAGAGCCGGTCCAGGCTCAGGAAAGATCGTGACCATATGGTCAGGATCTGCCCACATGCCTGGACCGGCACCCAGCTCAGCCTTTAAGCTAGCCAATGAGAGCCTGAGGTGTCCGTTCCCTTTCCCTCCACAGCCTAGCACTTCAGTGAGCGCAGGGGACAGGGGAAGCAGAGCAGAGAGCTGGTGACTGACAGTCACCAGCTCTCTTCCCAGGGAGCTCTGAAAAAATCAAGCAATGAGCTGTGTTTGATTGCCTGGTTCTTAGCCTTAGAGCCAGCGGGGAACAGATGCAACATCGGACCAATGCTTCATCCACCTAGGTAAATGTGATACCAACAAAAAAAAAATCACATACTTCTCTTTAAAATTTTTATTACAAAATCTACATGCTGTAAGGGGCAAAATAGTTGGTGGTCTGCAGAAGCACCCTGGATAGAAGAGAATACTTTAGGGAGTTTGTGCATCAAGAACTATTCTTTATTGGTGATAAGAGATACATAATACATCATCAATGTGTTTTGAGACAACAATAGGCACTTCCTCAGGAAGTTGTGTGGGAATACTTTAAAGTTGCAGAGGAATAGTACTCTCTGGGGCACTTAAGATGTAAAGTGACACTCTAAGAGCCCCAGAGAGGACTGTTACTTTGCAGCTTTAAAGTGTTCCCACACAACTTCCTGAGGAAGTGGCTATTGTGCCATGAAAAGCATTCATGATGTACTATGTTGCTGTTGTCCCTCCAAGGAGGCCTCAGTCAGCTGTTGTATCTGCCAGGTGGATAAAGGGGTTGTGAACCCTCTTGTTTTTTCACCTTATCCTATGCATTAAGGTGAAAATAAAAACCTGTCAGAGGCCAGCCCCCAGCCCCTCCGTTTTACTTACCTGAGCCCTCGAACTTCACCCACGGGGACGCGCTCTCTCTCTGCCTGGGGTTCTCGGCTCATGATTGGATAGATTGATAGCAGTGCAGCCATTGGCTCCCACTGCTGTCCATCAAATCCAATGACGTGAGCAGCGGGGGGCTGAGTCCTGCGTTCGGCGGCTATGGATGCCAAATGCTGGACTCGGGAGCGCGCCCGCAAGGTAATCCCCCGGGAGAGCGCTTCTCCTAGGGGGTTATCTGATGCAGGGAGGAGCTTGTTATTTAAAAAAATAAAAGGTCTTTACAATCACTTTAAGTGCTCTTGCAGTAGATGATTAGTCTAAATTTGGTTAGTGTTTGACAATAAAAGCTGTTTTATAGGATCCTCCTTTTATTCAACTATAGGCAGGGCTATGGGGGGCACAGTATATAATAGCAAGGGGTGGTGGGTTGTGCAGAGGGGTCTATTTAGGCTGGCTGCTGGGGGATCTATTGTTTGCCTGGAAGGTCTATTGTTGCTGTCACAGGGGAGATCTACTGTTGAGGGATCTATTGTTATTATTTGCTGCTGGGTGGGATCTACTGTTGAGGGATCTATTATTATCTGCTGCTGGGAGGATCTATTATTATTATCATCATCTATTAAGGGGTCTATTGATGCTGGTTGCTGGGAGATCTATTGCCGACTGGGGCCTCTTGTTGCTAAGGTGGAATTATTGTTGCTGGGGGGGTTATTTTGTTGCTGGGGATCTATTGTTGCTGGGGGTCTATTATTGCTGGGGGGTTAATTATTCCTGTCTGACGGTAATGTAATGTACGCCTTTTCTTTTTTTCTTTCTTTAGCCTTAGTACAAAGTTATACAAATTACTTAGCTTAACAAAATGATACTTAGGGGCAGTACTGAAAGGTGGGTAGAGGATGGAACCAAGGGACAGTGTTTGAAGGTGGGTAGGGGGCAGAGACAAAGAGTGACTCAGAAGGGGGAGTACCTGCATCCATTCTTTAAAAAAAAAAAAAAAAGCCCTGACTATAGGTGTCTGTCTCTTTAAGGCATAGGCTCATAAACTGGTAATGGCATCAGTAAACCATGCAAGAGATAAGGATACTCAGGAGTCAGTCCAAGCAGATTCTAAGCGTTTATTCAGCAAGGCAGCAAACATACACAGTTTCAATACAGGAGGGCTTTGTCCATAGCTAAAAAAAAAATCTGCTTGTTTGAGCATCTACACTAAACTCCTGTCAGCACCTGACCAACAGGATTCCTCAAATAGACAGCACATGTACCATTCAGTGATCTGTCAGTGTTTAGCTTTTTATCCAGCAATGGCAGGCTCCCGCAGCAGATAGAGCAAGAGCGAGAACCCTGAGCATCAGTCAGCTTAAATATATAAAAGCCTGTACACAGCTGAGACTAAAAATGAGGTATAGGTTCCAGGTAAGAACTAGGATTGGAGGCTTATTCCCATTCAAAGCTCTGCAAAGTCTCCAAGTTCCAGGACCGAGCACAAGATTTATTAAGATTCTCAGAAAAACACATTTGTTTTCTCCATATCAGTGATCAATCTTGGAAACCTAGTTGACATATATACACACCATCATCCACAATCTTGGAAGCCAGTGCCCCATAATACCTACATTTTGTTTTGTCTTAGCTTCTTGTAATCATTAAAATAACAGCACCCAGAATAGAAGAGGGAGGGTAACAATTGATCAATCAGGTCTCTATTGCTTTACACAGTGCTGTCAGTCTAACATATGGCCATGCTTACAGTAAGGGATAGCGCAGGGATCAGCTCACTTCAGAACTGCCACTCCTTCATTTTCCAGTCATCATATTGGGACAGGTCCTGGACCAAAGGGTCCTATTTAAATGCATTCCAAGTTATGCTGCCCGACAGGGTTTCTCTGGATCACAAAACTGGGTGAACAGATTAACAAATCTTTTGACAGGACAATCTTTTGACAAGACAGTTCACATGAACAGTATGTATTCAAACTGTGGGGCTGATTTACTAAAACCGGAGAGTGAAATATCTGGTGCAGCTCTGTAAGGAAACCAATCAGCTTCCATTTTTTTTTGTCAAAGCTTAATTGAACAAGCTGAAGTAAAGCGGGCCATAGACTGTGCAAATTTCTGTCCTGCAACCACAGGGAATAAAATCCATTACTTTTCTGAGTAAAAGCAGCACACAAAAACACTGTTTAGGCACACAGTTAACTCTGATCGCCCTAGATGTTCAGCCAGTCTCATTAGTACAGTGACAGTGCATATTTTTAGCAATGATCACTGTATTAGTGTCACTGGTTCCCACAGTCTCAAAAGTATCAGTTAGTTTCCAATTGTCTGCCCCAATGTTGCAGTCCCGCTATAATTTGCTGATCACTTCCATTATTAGTATAAAAATTTTTTTACAAATTCCACCATATATCCCATAGTTTGTAGACACTAACTTTTGCACAAACCAATCAATATACGCTTATTGGGATTTTTTTTTACCAAAAACATGTAGCAGAATACATATTGGCCTAAATTTTTAAAGAAATTTGATATGTAAAATTTTTTATTGCATATTTTTTATAGCAGAAAGTAAATAATATTATTTTTTTATTTTATTTTATTGTTTTTTAAATTGTTGGTCTTTTTTTGTTTATAGCGCAAAAAATAAAAAATGCAGTGGTGATCAAATACCACCAAAAGAAAGTTTTATTTGTGGGGAAAAAAAAGACATACATTTTATTTGGGTACAGCGTGGCATGACCGCGCAATTATTAGTTAAACTAATGCAGTACCATATCGCCAAAAAAATGGCCTGGTCATAAAAGGGGGTAAATCTTCCAGAGGTCAAGTGGGTAAAGAATGAGGCAAGTATGATTAGATGCATTTAGTACCCGTTGAAAATAAATTTACAACACAATGTATGTTGACATACAAAACAAGTAGGCATGCATGAGTGTGACGATGCCCTAACAGTTTTATACAGTAATTTCACCCTTAAGTAAAAACAGAAGAGCTTGCCTAATGTTAAATTAGCCTATATAATAGTAAGCAAAGTGCACATATTACAAGGCAACTACACAAGCCAAGAAATTTCCCATCTTACTTCATTTTCTTCTTTTTTTTCTTCTTCTTGGAAGCAATAATTTCATTATCTGCATAAGTTAACATGTACTTTTAATTTGATTTAGGGCCCATTCACACTGCCTGCTCCCTAAATGCTCTGATTTAGAGTGCAGGCAGCTATCAGTTTTTGGCTGCAGTAAGGTAAAAATAAATACTGCGCTTACACTAATTGGCATAAGCTGCGACTAGAAAGTAGTAAACCATAAATCATATAAAAATCAAAAAGTCGCGCTAGAAACTGAGGGTGACAACAAGAGGTGTCAAAAAAAAATCTCATAAAAATATGAGGGTGAGTGATGATCACTGAGTGAATAATAGAAAATTTTGTGCTTATCAATGTAATTAAACACTGTGAAAATAAAAGATAAATCTGAAAATGACAATTAGTTGATGGGACACAGATATTGACCACTATGTCCGAAAAGAGTAATCAATAATAAGTGACACAATCACTAACAGATGAATATCTCAAAATAACAGAAAAAGTGATAATGTGACACATCTATGGAAACTATACCATAATTCATATATAAAAACAATATAGAGATGAAGAAAAATAAACCCAAAAAAAGTCCATAACTCAAATGAAAAAATAATGATTAAAGTCCATCCATGCTAGATGACATGCATGAAACCAAGTTTGTCTCCAAGTGCTCTGTGAAAATGGAACATAAACTTGCTGTGATGACAGTAGAGTGCGCAGATAGACCTCCACCTCTTAATAAAAATGCTGCCTCTTACCAGATGGAATTGGTCTCTTACTAACAGGAGACCTAAAGGGCGGATGGCTGCAACCCCAGCCAGGGATCTTTAAAACAGGCGCTTGGCGTCCAAATCCAGGGACTCTCTCCAACTCACATCAGCATAAATGGAAATATCCCCATGTAAAAAACAAAGTGCTCCACATAGCATAAAATCCAACGTTTTATTGAGTGTAAAAATAAAGGTTGCACTTACAAAACCATTGTAGTTAAACCACGTCCTGTTGTGACGAAACGGCGTAGGGAGGAGGGAGGAGGAGCTACGTCCCGACGACACCGCTATTCACATACCCGGAAGACACGGGTTACCTTGGAGCCGGCCGGCTTTCGCGTATACACTTTTTAACTACAATGGTTTTGTAAGTGCAACCTTTATTTTTACAATCAATAAAATGTTGGATTTTATGCTATGTGGAGCACTTTGTTTTTTACATGGGGATATTTCCATTTATGCTGATGTGAGTTGGAGAGAGTCCCTGGATTTGGACGCCAAGCGCCTGTTTTAAAGATCCCTGGCTGGGGTTGCAGCCATCCGCCCTTTAGGTCTCCTGTTAGTAAGAGACCAATTCCATCTGGTAAGAGGCAGCATTTTTATTAAGAGGTGGAGGTCTATCTGCGCACTCTACTGTCATCACAGCAAGTTTATGTTCCATTTTCACAGAGCACTTGGAGACAAACTTGGTTTCATGCATGTCATCTAGCATGGATGGACTTTAATCATTATTTTTTCATTTGAGTTATGGACTTTTTTTGGGTTTATTTTTCTTCATCTCTATATTGTTTTTATATATGAATTATGGTATAGTTTCCATAGATGTGTCACATTATCACTTTTTCTGTTATTTTGAGATATTCATCTGTTAGTGATTGTGTCACTTATTATTGATTACTCTTTTCGGACATAGTGGTCAATATCTGTGTCCCATCAACTAATTGTCATTTTCAGATTTATCTTTTATTTTCACAGTGTTTAATTACATTGATAAGCACAAAATTTTCTATTATTCACTCAGTGATCATCACTCACCCTCATATTTTTATGAGATTTTTTTTTGACACCTCCTGTTGTCACCCTCAGTTTCTAGCGCGACTTTTTGATTTTTATATTATTTGGCTGCAGTAATCCATGAAGAAAGGGTATTGTGATGCATGTTTCAGTGCATTACACCGTTTTTTTTTTTTTTTTTTTTTACTTTATAAGAAGTGCACAAAGTAACACTTCATGCATATCTTGGCATAGCAGTGTTGCTCTGCTTGTATGGTTACATGTGATGCTTGCCTATGCGCTGCAATAAAATGCACTGTGTGAACAAGCCCTAAAAGATGTGAACCTTAACTTTCTAATTACCGTAGGATTGCAACACACATTGGCAGTTAAAGTCTTGATTGAGCCCAATTTCTGTGGAAAAACTGCAGAGATAAACATCATAATTAAAAGTCTAGTTTGTTTCCAAGCTAAAGGGATTAACTGTAAACTGACATGTCTGATCATAAAACACTTAATAACTTTAAATTAATTTTCGAAACTGCAATAGTTATAATCTTTTTTTTTGACGAAAGGATTATCAGGCCGCTCCTATTTCAATGAAATGTCATTTTTCTCTACTCTGCACATGTGCTTATGTGTGTTTAATTGTATATCAGGGTATGTTTTCAAATACTTCATTAATTTAGATCTTCAAGGTGCATTGGTCACTGCTACTGCTCTAAAGGTTTGGGTCCTGCATGGGGTTTGTATGTTTTACCCATTTCTATGGGTTTCCTCCATCCAGGTACTATTTTTTCCTGCCCAAATCAAAAAAACATACTAGTATATAGTATATAGTAATATATATAGAATAATGGTACCCTCCTCTCCACAAATTGCCTGTAGTGTGCATTTGAGTGTTATAAGGACATACAGTTAGGAGGTCGTTTAAGGATAGGGACTTATGTGGACAGTTCCTCAGTTCTATACAAGTACTAGAAAAATATTAGTAAAAAATCCAGTACAGAAGGGCTAATGTGAACCTCATGCACTGCAAGGGGAAACTATAATGGTTTGGGAACTCATTTATTTTAATGTTTTCTATGGTTATTATGTTAAATGTCACAAAGTACTCTCTAAGATGTGTGATGCCAGTTTAGGATAAACTGCTTATTTCTTCTGGATTTCAGCAAGTGTAATATTGATCAAAATACATAGGACACAAAAAGGTTGAAAAAGGATAGCCTGTTCTGACATGTAAGCCAAGTAAAAGTTTATATACTGTACATTAAAATTAAAAAGTTACTACCACACATCATTTGGCTTAAGTCTCCTGCTGAGAACAGTACAAAAGCTTTAACAAGCCATACCCCTGCTCTCTAGTTTGTTCTTTAAAGTGGATGTAAACCCTGAAAACATTTTTTAATTAAGGCTTGGACCTTGTACAGTATAGGATTTCATGTCATCTGTGCCCAGTCTTACCACAAAGAGTTAATCCAGCTCTGAGCAGTCCTCTTATCTTTTTTCAGTGAGACAAAAACTGACACAGAGAAATAGGAGTAAGTTCCTCCCCCTTGGTAATTTACATATCTCATGCACAAGCCTGATTGCATGATTGGGCATGCTGAAGTCATGTGGTGACCTTTCTGGGTTTTGACTGGATGTTGGTGATCATAGCAGAAGTTCAGTGTAAGAAATACACAGAAGAAAATGCATGTTGACAAGGGGAGTGTAGAGGTGGGCGGGGAGTCTACTGACATCACGACTCCACCCACCGAGCTCTGGACAACAGACCCACCCACAGAATCTGCACTTTTTAGGGTCTCATAACAGACAGAGGGGAGACATTTGACAGGAAAGGATACATGTAGGAGGCATGTATATCCTTATAGATAACCACTATGGCAGTAGTTTAGAAAGAATAATGCCCTGTACACACGATAGGATTTTACGATGGAAAGTGTGTGATAGGACCTTGTTGTCGGAAATTCCGACCATGTGTAGGCTCCATCACATAGTTTCCATAGGAATTTCCGACACACAAAGTTTGAGAGCTTGCTATAAAATTTTCCAACGACAAAATCCGTTGTCGTTAATTTCCGATCATGTGTACACAAATCCGACGCACAAAGTGCCACACATGCTCAGAATAAATTAAGAGAAGCTATTGGCTACTGCCCCATTTATAGTCCCGATGTACGTGTTTTACGTCACGGCGTTCAGAACGATAGGATTTTCCGACAACTTTGTGTTTCCGTGTGTAAGCAAGACAAGTTTGAGCCAACATCCATCTGAAAAAATCCATGGATTTTGTTGTCGGAATGTCCGATCAATGTCCGACCGTGTGTACAGGGCATAAGAGTGGGTTTACATCCACTTTAAAGTAATATAGTCTCAAGGATCCTAACAGAAACTCTGACGTCAAGCTTAATTTCTAATAAGTGCCTGCTATGTTTTCATTAGAAGACTAGCAGGCTGACAAGATTCTGCTCTTCATAGAAATTAAAAAGGCAAAGAGATGTGATTTCAGTGCCTCTATTGTGAATATTGAAGATGAATTTCTTCACAAATCATATAGCAACAATGATGAATAAGCACTTTAATGGCGTCAGTGTATTGGAATAAAACCAGAATATAAATGTAGCCTGGCTATGTGAAATGGCAATACGCAGGAATAAATGCAAATTGGCTGACCTGGAAACTTTTGTAGTTTCTAAAAAAAATGTAAACAAACACTATATTACCAAAAGTATTGCGACACCTGCCTTTACATGCACATGAACTTTAATGGCATCCCAGTCTAGGTTCACATCTATGCGGCTGCGCTTGATTCGTTTTACAGGCACGTTGTGCAGTGCTAATTAATAATCCTGTGAGCCTCCAGGTGGTTGACCAAATTAGGTCTCCAAAGTAGTGTATTTTACAAATGATCAGCTGCTAACGTTACGCATGTCTCATGCAAGATAATCAAATCAAGTTATAAAACGCTGCACTATCAAAATGATAAATATAAATATATAATTAATAAAGTGGTATTGTGCTCTCTCGTGACATTTATAAAACATCCAAAATACTATACATTAATGTGCAATAAACTTCAATAAATAAATGAATTAATAAGAGTGCTTCAATAAGCCTGTGAAAAATATATATAAATATTCCAAAATATTTGTGCAATATTCAAACAAATAATAAATAAATATTTCAAGAAAAAAATCATCCATACAATTCAGTGTTGCATCCATGCAATGCAGTGCTATATCTCTGTAATTCAGTGATAGTGCAATGTTCAAACAATATTAGATAAAAAATTCCAAAGAAATATCATCCATGCGATTCAGTGCTGCATCCATGTAATTCAGTGTTGCATCTGTGCGATTCAGGGCTGTGTAGCTTAGTGCTATGATCAAATTAACAGTCCATAAACATTCCAAAATCCATCCATGTGTTTCAGTGAACACAAACTAAAGTGCATTGTGCTCATATAAGTGCTCCCCCCCAGGTGATAGCCCCTCACCTTAGGGTGTGTGACCTTGCGATTAAGCTTGGTCAAAATGCGCCTTAGAACCTCTATGGGTTCGGTATTGTACGCTGGATCCTGGATAGGTTACACTTGTGCCTCTGTTCCTCACAGCAGTCCAGTTTATACCTCGGTATATCAATATAAAGAGAACTTCATGGTGTAGTATGTATTACCTTTATTTAAAATCACAATAAAAACCCACAATGGGTACTCACAATGTCAAGGCGCTTACAGTGCGCCACTCTAAAACAGGAGTAACGATCGGGGGATGGCGGCCGGTAATGGGGTGGCATACTGATCGTTCCCAACAGATAGTGTGTGTTGCGTTCCGTCCCATCTGTTGGGAACGATCAGTACGCCACCCCATTACCGACCGCCGTCACCCGATCGTTACCTCTGTTTTAGAGTGGCGCACTCAACAGTTTGGGGATGGGCCCTTCCTGTTCCAACATGACTGCGCACCAGTGCGCAAAGCAAGGTCCATAAGGACATGGATGAGCGAGTTTGGGGTGGAGGAACTTGACTGGCCTGCACAGATTCCTGACCTTTGGCATGAATTAGAGCGGAAACTGCGAGCCAGGCCTTGTCCACATCAGTGCCCAACCTCACAAATGCGCTTCTGGAAGAATGGTCAAACATTCTCATAGACAAACTCCTAAACCTAGAGGACAGCCTTCACAAAAGAGTTGAAGCTACTATAGCTGCAAAGGGTGTGGCTGCACTACTGCTGCTCTCCTGAGTTCCAGTGAGGCCTACTGATCCAAGGAGCTTGATTACTACCTATACCCAGAGTGGATGCAGGAACCTGGGGTAGACCCAGGGGAGGATCCCCTGGATGGCCAGAGTAGCGGTCCTCCCATACCAGTGTTTGAGGACCTGGGAAAAGGCCCAACTAAAAGGCAAAAGCCTGGCAACTTACAGAAAGAAGGTTTATGTGAGGATTGCGAGAGTTGCCAAGGAGGAAGAAGTACTGGCGAAGTTAAAGCTTGAAATTATAAAAGGCGCTATATATGTTCATATAAAAAACTGTCACAAAGAAAAACACTGCATCAAACTCAAATGTGCACATTAATGAGAAAATAAGCATAAAGTCCGTAAGTGAATAAATCCCAACACCAAAACGGCATACTCTGAGACAGTGGTGTCGCTAGGGGTGGCTATTGTGGCTTTAGCCCCGAATCTGGGGCCCAAAGCCCCGAGTCCCTTACTGGGTGCAGAGGTGCTGTCAGAGGCGGACTGGGCTGGGGGGCAGAAATTGCCCCCCCCCCCCCCCGGGCCGATTTGATGCCCCAAAAAAGGACTGATTTACTCACAGATGGGCGTCGTGCAGATAACCAATATCTCGGCCTGTTTCTGCCACTGCGTACTGGTTGCTAGAACTGCCTAGTTTCTAGCAACCGGTGATGTCCTGTCATCTGAGTGACACAGCGTGAGCCCGAGGCCCAAGCGTTCGGAGCGGAGCTCCACGCTGAGTGGTTGAGCTCCGCCCAACTCCTCTATCTTCTCGGGCGGCATGCTCGAATGGAAGGGAAAAATAACTCAGAACTTGAGAGCACTTGTCTGGTCTGAGGTGAGGCTGCCTGAGCACCGGGGATGCATCATGTGTGTCATGAGGGAGCTGGGCACTGCAGAGAGACCCATACAAAGAGTAGAGGTTCATGCTGGGACTTGTAGTCATTCAATTTTGGGGGATGTGCACCCCCAAAAGTGAAGGACTACAGGTCCCAGCATTGACCCCTTCAGAGCGCAGGATGTGTCACACTGTTGTCTTGAGGGGGGGGTTCTGTACCATGCGCGCAGCATACATATACATGTTTATGCCCACCCAAGCGTATGGCTTTCTTTACTTTGCTGCTATGGGCTCTAGCCCCAGATCTTTTGTAAACCTAGCAACGCCCCTGCTCCGAGATAAAACTTCTAGATTTTCCACCATGAGTGTTCAGTATGAAGATGGCCACTCACCAGAGCTGTTTGACCCCTTTTTACAGGATGGTCAAGAAACACTTTGGGAACCCCAGATTGGTTCCACTAATGGCATGAATCCACTCCAATGGCCACTCAGTAAGGAGCTAGAATGTAAAAAAATGACTCCACAGGAGACACGGATGAAAGTCTCATAGTGTAGCAATTTTTAATAAAGTAAAAACAGCAGCAATGATAGCAGTTAAATAATGATATTTGAAGCGCTTCACAATGTGCAAAAAAATGAATATATATGAATAAAAATAAATAAATAAATATAAATACTCAAATAAATCCAGCGGAGAGTAAAATTTCCTAAAAAATCCAGCAATCAAAATAGTGTAAAATTATAAAAAAAAATTATTAAAAAATTAGTGCCACCAAATGTGTAAAAAAATCCACATAAAAAATCAACATAAAGATAAATATATAGGGATGTATTCAGAAGGATCAATTATACAAGTGTAGAATCCGATTGGTATAAAGCTTTGATCTGGTCCCACTAGCAAAGCTGTTTAAAAACACTTGCTTAATTAAGGTGCTCATTGACATTTATAGTAACAATGTTTCTTTTGCTTCTGTTCACAACCAATGTGAGAATCATAAACAGATCTCATTTAACAGGCAGATAAGAGAAAAAAACAATCATTGTGCAATAGTTAGGATACCAAGGTACACAGGCAAACTTCAATCCACTCACGTGTGCCTTATAATGATAAGGCATATGCAGGTTTTACTATAGCAGTCAGCCGCCTTAGACAGGAGCAGATTCACTGCAGTACACTGTGTGATACTGCTGATCTGCACAGAGCATCCTTGGCTCCTCCCACATGTTGCATCACAGTCACGTGACTTTTTCAATGAAAAAGTCACGTGACTGTGATGCAACACGTGGGAGGAGTGAATCTGCTCCTGTCTAAGGCGGCTGACTGCTATAGCAAAACCTGCATATGCCTTATTTTTTAATTGCTGGATTTTTTAGGAAATTTTACTCACCGCTGGATTTATTTGAGTATTTATATTTATTTATTTATTTTTATTCATATATATTCATTTTTTTGCACATTGTGAAGCGCTTCAAATATCATTATTTATTCTTTTTAAGTGACTCTGAAAACACTCTCTTTTGATAGCAGCCTCACTTGGTTTTATGTGTAATTATCAGCTATTTAGCATCACAGCGCTTTGTGTTTTATATATTCTTTTTCAATGATAGCAGTTACACTCACATGTGATAGTGCCTGGCCTGGCACTAGGTGTAAACAGCGTGTGTGAGTCAACTGATCCCTGGGGGTAGCGTGCATTCCACGTCTCACTCCGAAGGTGCAAAGCCTGGTGTGGGCCATCAAATATGGACCCAGAAATGACGGATCCTCCGCTCCGCCATATGTTTCGCCGTGAATGGCTCTTCAGGAAGTGATATTGCCCCACTTCCTGCTTGCTTTTATGTGAATAGAAAGGCTGCTATTGGTGGGGCTCCTCCAAAATGGAGGAGAAGATAGTAATACAGAATCTGCCTCTAGGGAGCATCGATGCACACACGCTGCCCACACTGCACATAAATAGCCAAACTTACAAAGGTACCAATGAACAAACTAATACATAAAATGTATTTGTGTTCAACCATCACCTAAACAGTGATAAATGAACTATTTGGGTGCATGGATGCAATTTAGACCTAAGTAAGGTCAGATGGGTGTATTGCGACTTGAAAGAAATAATTAGGACAGCACCATCCAGTGGTGAATATCCAAATGGCCGAAATAATCAATACAACCATGCCGCTAATCTTCTATCTATATGAAGGAAACAATTAGGACAGCACCATCTAGTGGTGAAAATCCATATGGCTGAAATTGCCAATACAACCATGCCTATACTAACAGATCAAAAAAAGTTTTTAAAAAAATATAATACACAAAAACAGTTTATATAATATCAATAAAAAACTTCTGAAAGTGCATTAAACTAAAAAAATCGGTATTAAGATAGAAACCCTGAGAAACCAGGGCTCTAATCTAAAAAACCCAATCTTGCTAAAAACAGATATATTAATGCAATCAATAATCAGTTAAAAAACATTTTAAATCAATATTGATGTTTAACCCCAAAGGCTGGAGAGCCTTCCTAAGTGGCCATTGGAGTGGATTCATGCCATTAGTGGAACCAGTCTGGGGTTCCCAAAGTGTTTCTTGACCATCCTGTAAAAAGGGGTCAAACAGCTCTGGTGAGTGGCCATCTTCATACAGAGTAGGGATGAGCCGAACACCCCCCGGTTCGGTTCGCACCAGAACCTGCGAACGGACCGAAAATTCGCACGAACGTTAGAACCCCATTGACGTCTATGGGACTCGAACGTTCGAAATCAAAAGTGCTCATTTTAAAGGCTAATTTGCATGGTATTGTCCTAAAAAGGGTTTGGGGACCCGGGTCCTACCCCAGGGGACATGTATCAATGCAAAAAAACGTCCGTTTTTCGGGAGCAGTGATTTTAATGATGCTTAAAGTAAAAAAAAAAAGTGAAATATTCCTTTAAATATCGTACCCGGGGGGTGTCTATAGTATGCCTGTAAAGTGGCGCGTGTTTCCCGTGTTTAGAACAGTCCCTGCACCAAATGTCATTTTTAAAGGAAAAAATCTCATTTAAAACTGCTTGCGGGTTTAATGTAATGTCCGGTCCTGGCAATATGGATGAAAATCAGTGAGACAAACGGCATGGGTACCCCCCAGTCCATTACCAGGCCCTTTGGGTCTTAAACCCCGCACCCAAATTAAAATAAGGAAAGGTGTGGGGCCACCAGGCCCTATATACTCTGAGCAGCAGTATACAGGCAGTGCAAACAAGACAGGGACTGTAGGTTTGTTGTTAAGTAGAATCTGTTTGTAATTTTGAACGGGTACATTTTTAACGTGTTTAGCTCCAGCCAAAAAATCTTTTTTAAGCTTTTTGGAAAACATAGGGAAGGGTTATCACCCCTGTGACATTTGTTTTGCTGTCTTTCCTCCTCTTCAGAAGATTTCACCTCACTTTTTGTCCCAATGACAAATGTTTTTTGAAAATTTGGGTTTTTTTGTGGAACAAGGATTGGAAAGCATCAGTGGAAAGGAGAAATGTTTTTCCCATATTAACTCTTACAGGAGAGAATTTCCCTTCGTAGGGGTAGATTTCATCTCACTTCCTGTTGTCTCCTTCAGTTTGCAAGTAGGAGTCGTTTGTAAGTTAGATGTTTGAAAGTAGAGGCCTGCCCTATATAATCAGCAGAAATTTGGGCCTTAGGTGTTGTTGTGGCCACAACACTGTAAGCCCTCACAGGGCCCTGCTGTGAAATATTAGATCAAGAATTGTAATTACATGCCCCTGTTGAACAGGGGCAGAAAAATTGGGCCTTTGGTGGTGGTGGTGGTGGTGGTGGTGCTGGTGCCACAACACTGCAACCCCTCACAGACACTCTAGTTGGAACGCAGGAACGAGCCCTGCTGCAAAGTATTGCATCAAAAATTGTAATTACACACCCCTGTTAAACAGGGGCAGAAAAATTGGGCCTTAGGCACTGGTGCTGGTGCCACAACACTGCAACCCCTCACAGATACTCTAGTTGGAACGCAGGAACAAGCCCTGCTGCAAAGTATTGCATCAAAAATTGTAATTACACGCCCCTGTTAAACAGGGGCAGAAAAATTGGGCATTAGGCACTGGTGCTGGTGCCACAACACTGCAACCCCTCACAGATACTCTAGTTGGAATGCTGAAATGAGCCCTGCTGCAAACTATTGCATCAAAAATTGTAATTACACGCCCTTGTTAAACAAGGGCTGAAAAATTGGGCCTTAGGCACTGGTGCTGGTGCCACAACACTGCAACCCCTCACAGATACTCTAGTTGTAACGCAGAAACAAGCCCTGCTGCAAAGTATTGCATCAAAAATTGTAATTACACGCCCCTGTTAAACAGGGGCTGAAAAATTGTGCCTTAGGCACTGGTGGTGGCGCCCAGAACCAAAAATGTTCCTACAAGCTATCAGCATGATGATTGAGGAATAAGAGGATAATTTCTCAGGGATAGTCACTCAGCATCAGTATAGGCAGTCTTTGAAGGGATCTGAGATTTCAAAAAAAATTATTCGGTTACATCAGCATCAGGTGCTTGGTAGCTGGTGGTGATCCAAGACTGATTCATTTTTATGAAGGTCAGTCGATCGACCGAGTCGGTGGACAGACGCACCCTGTGATCGGTTACAAAGCCTCCAGCAGCACTGAATGTGCGTTCCGAAAGAACGCTGGATGCAGGACAGGCCAGTAGCTCAATTGCATACTGTGCAAGCTCTGGCCAGTGATCCATCCTCAAGACCCAGTAACCCAGAGGATTTTCGGTGGGAAAGGTGTCCAAGTCAGATCTTGCCCCTAGGTATTCCTGCACCATGTAAAACAGACGCTGGCGATGGTTGCTGGAACCAATCATACCTTGGAGCTGCGGACCAAAAAATTGTCTGAACGCATCGGTCAGACGGCCACCTTCTCCACCACTCCTTCTTTGACTGCCCGAAGCCTCAGCAACACGTTGTCCAGAAACAGGAGTTTGTAACCTCCCAGTCTCTGGGAATGCGTTGCACAGCCCTTTCTGCAAGGCCTCCCGAAGATGTTTCATCCTCTGCTCCCTCTGCGATGGCAAGATAAGGTCTGCAACCTTACCCTTGTAACGTGGATCAAGGAGGGTTGCCAGCCAGTATTGGTCCTTCTCCTTGATACCACGAATACGAGGATCCTTACGCAGGCTTTGCAGGATCAGGGAGGCCATGCAGCGTAGGTTTGCTGAGGCATTCGGTCCGGAGTCCTCTGGGTCACTAAGGACGACATGGTCCGCAGCCACCTCCTCCCAGCCACGTACAAGTCCATGTGTTTCTTGGGACTGATCCCTTAAAGACTGCTGCTGATGCTGAGTGCCAGGCTCCACCTCCATACTGACACAATCTTCCTCCTCCTCCTCCTCGTCCTCTTCCTGTGTGATCGGTGGGCACGCAGGAACACTGTCTGGATAAAGGGGGCCTTGAGAGCTAAGGAAGTCCTCCTCTTCCTGCCTCTGTTCTGCCTCAAGTGCCCTGTCCATTATTCCACGCAGTGTGTGCTCCAACAGGTGGACAAGGGGGACAGTGTCACTGATGCATGCACTGTCACTGCTCACCATCCTCGTGGCCTCCTCAAATGGTGACAGGACAGTGCATGCATCCCTGATCATGGCCCACTGGCGTGGGGAAAAAAATCAAGCTCCCCTGACCCTGTCCTGGTGCCATAGTCGCACAGGTACTCATTGATGGCCCTCTGCTGCGTGTGCAGCCGCTGCAGCATGGCCGACGTTGAGTTCCACCTGGTGGGCATGTCACAGATTAGGCGGTTCTTGGGCAGGTTAAACTCCTTTTGGAGGTCCGTCAGCCGAGCACTGGCATTATATGACCGGCGGAAATGCACACAGACTTTCCTGGCCTGCCTCAGGACATCCTGTAAGCCCGGGTAGCTGCCCAAGAACCGCTGCACCACCAAGTTAAGGACGTGAGCCAAACAGGGCACATGGGTCATTTGTCCCTGTCGGAGGGCAGAGAGGAGGTTGGTGCCATTGTCGCAAACCACCATTCCTGCCTTAAGTTGGCGTGGCATCAACCACCTCTGAACCTGCCCCTGCAGAGCTGACAGAACCTCTGCCCCAGTGTGACTCCTGTCCCCCAAGCACACCAGCTCAAGCACCACATGGCATCTTTTGGCCTGCGTACTTGCGTATCCCCTTGAACAGCTACGGAGCTGGTTCCGAGGACAAAGCACAGGAAGAGGCCATGGAGGAAGAAGAAGAGGAGGGGGTGGAGGAGAGAGGTGTGTCACAATCATTAGCATTTTGGAGGCGTGGTGGCGGAACAACCTCCAACACTACTGCACCTTGTCCTGCATCCTTCCCAGCTGCCAGCAGAGTCACCCAATGCGCCGTGAAACTTAGGTAACGTCCCTGTCCATGCCTGCTGGACCATGAGTCAGCGGTAATATGCACCTTACCGCTGACCGCCCTGTCCAGCGAGGCATGGACATTGCCTTCCACATGGCGGTAGAGAGCCGGAATTGCCTTCCGTGAGAAAAAGTGGCGTTTGGGTACCTGCCACTGAGGAACCGCACATTCCACAAACTCACGGAAGGGGGCAGAGTCTACCAACTGAAAAGGCAGCAGTTGAAGTGCTAGCAATTTTGCCAAGCTAGCATTCCACCGCTGCGCATGTGGATGGCTGGGAGCAAACTTCTTTCGGCGGTGCAGCAGCTGGGGCAGGGAAATTTGCCTGGTACAATCTGACGTCGGTGTACCAAAAGCAGATTGCCCACAAGTACTTGGCTGTGACACACCTAATTCTACACCTTCATTCCTCTCAGTGCAGGTCTCAGAGAGGACTGAAGGTATAGTGGGGTTGGAGATCTCAGCTGATGAGGAGCAAGGAGAGGTCCTCTTTGTTCTTTGGTGTGGGTCTTTTAGATACGCTTGCCATCGAACTGCATGGCAGGTCAACATATGTCTGGTCAAGCATGTGGTAGCATGTGGTACCCAAGCGGGAGATGTTTTGGCCACGCGAGATACGCTTGAGACATATGTTGCAAATAGCAGCGGTGCGATCTGATGCACTCGTCTCAAAAAAGGCCCACACCAAAGAACTTTTTGAATAACGCGCAGAGACTGCAGCGCCCTGCACATGTGGAGCTTTGGGGTGTGATGCAGTCAATGTGCTGCCCTTAGGCTGGCCCCTGGAGGGCATCCTGCCTCGTTGGTGATGTGCCGCCTCCTCCTCCTCTTCCTCTCTCCTATCAGGCACCCACGTTGAGTCAGTGACCTCATCATCCCCTCCCTCCTCATCACTGGAGCAAACCTGGCAGTATGCTGCAGCAGGGGGAGCATGACTGCCAGATTGTTGTCCTTCTTGGGCACCCCCTCTGTCCGTGCTCATGTTACTGCCTTCATCGAGCTCGGTATCATCATCAGAGCCTTCCAAACGCTGGGCATCCTCCTGGAGCATGTACCCAACACTGTGGTCAAACAGTTCGAGGGACTCCTCAGGAGGACATGGTGGGGCTAGGGAAGGAGTCACTGATGACATTGAGCCGTGGGAAGAGGCCGCTGCTTTGCCAGACAAAGTACCCTGGGCATGGGTGAGAGAGGATGAGGAGGATGAGGACGGCTTGGTCATCCACTCGACCAAGTCTTCCGCATGTTGCGGCTCAACACGGCCAGCTGACGAAAAAAAGGCCAAGCGTGCCCCACGGCCACGTGCTGATGAGGATACACCGTCTCCACGACCAGCACTAGACACAGAGCCTGCTTGCCCTCTCTTATTGGCTTGTACTGATACTGCAGCTAGCAAAATCAACTGCCTGCCTGTAGTATGAGAACACCACCAACCTTCTACAGGTAGCTTTAGCTGAACACTGTGCAGAGCTCGCAAAAAACTAACTTGTAGCTTTTTTAGCTGCCTGCGGTAGTGATAGGATCAGGAAAACACCACCAACCTTCTACAGGTAGCTTTAGGTGAACACTGTGCAGAGCTCGCAAAAAAGTAACTTGTAGGTTTAGCTGAACACTGTGAGGTGGATGCACCACACTAACTTGTAGTTTTAGCTGAACACTGTGAGCAGGACGCACAGCACTAACTTGTAGTTTTAACTGAACACTGTGAGCAGGACGCACAGCACTAACTTGTAGTTTTAGCTGAACACTGTGAGCAGGACGCACTGCACTAACTTGTAGCTTTAGATGAACACTGTGCAGAGGTCTCACTACACCAACTTGTAGGTTTAGCTGAACACTGTGAGCAGGACGCACAGCACTAACTTGTATTTTTAGCTGAACACTGTGAGCAGGACGCACAGCACTAACTTGTAGTTTTAGCTGAACACTGTGAGCAGGACGCACTGCACTAACTTGTAGCTTTAGATGAACACTGTGCAGAGGTCTCACTACACCAACTTATAGGTTTAGCTGAACACTGTGAGCAGGACGCACTGCACTAACTTGTAGCTTTAGATGAACACTGTGCAGAGGTCTCACTACACCAACTTGTAGGTTTAGCTGAACACTGTGAGCAGGATGCACAGCACTAACTTGTATTTTTAGCTGAACACTGTGAGCAGGACGCACAGCTCTAACTTGTAGTTTTAGCTGAACACTGTGAGCAGGACGCACTGCACTAACTTGTAGCTTTAGATGAACACTGTGCAGAGGTCTCACTACACCAACTTGTAGGTTTAGCTGAACACTGTGAGCAGGACGCACCGCACTAACTTGTAGGTTTAGCTGAACACTGTGAGGTGGACGCACCACACTAACTTGTAGTTTTAGCTGAACAATGTTAACAGGACACACTGCACTAACTGTAAATAGTCTAGCTGCCTGACTGTGGTACTAATAGGATCAAAAGAACACCAGCAATTTCATTCAGGTAGCTGTAAATACTGTAACAAGACAAGCCTGCCTGTCAGTAAGAAGATAACAGGAACGGATCTAGCTGAACACTGTGAGCAGGACGCACTGCACTAACTTGTAGCTTTAGATGAACACTGTGCAGAGGTCTCACTATACCAACTTGTAGGTTTAGCTGAACACTGTGAGCAGGACGCACAGCACTAACTTGTAGTTTTAGCTGAACACTGTGAGCAGGACGCACTGCACTAACTTGTAGCTTTAGATGAACACTGTGAGCAGGACGCACCCCACTAACTTGTAGTTTTAGCTGAACACTGTGAGCAAGACGCACCGCACTAACTTGTAGGTTTAGCTGAACACTGTGAGCAGGACGCACAGCACTAACTTGTAGTTTTAGCTGAACACTGTGAGCAGGACGCACTGCACTAACTTGTAGCTTTAGATGAACACTGTGAGCAGGACGCACCCCACTAACTTGTAGTTTTAGCTGAACACTGTGAGCAAGACGCACCGCACTAACTTGTAGGTTTAGCTGAACACTGTGAGGTGGACGCACCACACTAACTTGTAGGTTTAGCTGAACACTGTGAGCAGGACGCACCCCACTAACTTGTAGGTTTAGCTGAACACTGTCAGCAGGACGCACTGCACTAACTGTAATAGTCTAGTTGCCTGACTGTGGTACTAATAGGATCAAAAGAACACCAGTAATTTTCTTCAGGTAGTTGTATATACTGTAACAAGACAGGCCTGCCTGTCAGTAAGAAGATAACAGGAACGGATCTAGATAAACTGAATACAGTATATATATATATATATATATATATATATATATATATATATATATATATATGCAACACCTGGGATGCATATATATACACAATACACTGTAAGTGCAGCTAAACTGACTGAATGTTCTGCCTAATCTATCTAACTCAAATCAAATGACACTGTCTCTCTGTCTATCTCTTTCAATGCCGGAACACACACTACACAGGGCCGCCGTGCAGGCGGCCTTATATAGTGTGGGGCGTGTACTAAATCCCCTGAGCCATAATTGGCCAAAGCCTCCTTGGCTTTGGCCAATTACGGCTCTCTGTTCAGACGGCGCTGTGATTGGCCAAGCATGCGGGTCATAGTGCATGCTTGGCCAATCATCAGCCAGCAATGCACTGCGATGCCGCAGTGAATTATGGGCCGTGACGCGCCACACGAATTTGGCGCGAACGGCCCATATCGTTCGCAATTCAGCGAACGATCGAACAGACGATGTTCGAGTCGAACATGGGTTCGACTCAAACACGAAGCTCATCCCTAATACTGAGCACTCGTGGTGGAAGATCTAGAAGTTTTATCTCAAAGCATTCCATTTCGGTGTTGGGATTTATTCACTTATGGACTTTATGGTTGCTTATTTTCTCATTAATGTGCACATTTGAGTTTGATGCAGTGTTTTTCTTAGTGACAGTTTTTTTATATAAACATGTATAGCGCCTTATTCTTTATTTTATAATTTCGCACAGTTCCAGTGATTCGTTCACTTTAAAGGGGGCAGCTGTTTGTTCATATGCTCTCATCCCCACAAGGCACCATTTTTTTGGTACACATTTTTTTTTAAGTTAAAGTTTGACTTCAAGCATAAAAAAATTGTAAGTAACCAACTTCACAGCTTTAAGAGAAGACAGATGCTGCCTAAGTTAATGGCTTTGGAAGCCAGAGTGGAAAAACAGTCTGCTGGTGGCTGCATTGAAAGAAACCAGCGGAGTTTTCAAGGAAAAGTATGGCAACGATGATCGCTTCCGTGCAATGCGTAGAGGGGCCATAGAAACCAGTGGAGTACAGGCATCAGAGCGTGAGAAGCTAAGGTCAGTGCAATGCAAAAAAAAAAATCTGTGGGCTTGGTCTGTGTTTCTGGCCAGCACGCTGGAAAATCTTCGCATCCTGTGCCAAGTATCAGTATGCCTGCAGAATGTGGAGAAAAATCTGACAGGCTGTGGGTGATCAGCAGTCAGATTTGAATGGCAGTATGTAATCGGCCCAAGGAAGTTCTGTGCCCTTGTCACCGCACCTGGAGGCTATGGAGCAAGATGATCCATCTGAGCCTCTGAAGGGCGCAGGTATGCTAAAGTTCATTACAGAAATGGAATCGCCTTTGCATGGTCTCAAGTTTGCCATGCCTGGATTGTCTGAGGATGAAGAAGAGGATAAAGATGTCCCCACAAAACCTTTAAAACAACAGGTGACAGAATAGGCTAGTTTTTGTTCACGACTTGCCTATACAGCATAATGGAGGTGTAGTTCCTATAGATGGTGCAGTAGAGGGCGGCGGAGAGCAAGCTCATCTCCTGGCTGAGACTCCCTCCTGTGTACAGAAAGCCAGTGAAGGGTGTGCAGACTCTGTGCTGTGAAGAGTGGTCATAAGGACATCTCCATTCTTGGTAACCCTTTTGTTACTGGTAATTAATGAAATAAGAATTACCAAGGGTAATGTAAATTATATTTCTGTGTCAGAAGTCTCTGCTCCATCTGTTTCTGACAATAATGTTGTTTCTACCTTCTCTAAAGAGGGGTCTGTAACTAAAAGTGATGTGCGGGATGTTGCAAGGAGTGCCATTATTTCCTATGCTGCAGCGGTGGCTGCACCTGTCCCGAGGGTGAGAGGGACAGTTATTCTGTGACCTCTCCTTTGTCAAGGCAGACGGATTAGATGTCTTTTGGGAGAGGTATGAGCAGAGGTAGAAGGAGTCCCCAAGATGGGCAGATTTGCCACCCAAAGTAGTCTCTCGCCAGCCATTTTTTGAAAACCTCATCATTTTAGTACGTAATGAGTCCATTCCTGCTGCGGATCTGATGGTGTGGTTGGGGAGATATGTGGACGTCCAAGCCCCCTTGAGGAAAGTTGTAGGTGATAGGGGGATATGGACAGGAGGATGGACAGTGTTAGTAAAACTGCATGTCATGGGTAATGTTGTTAACCACTTGCCGCCCGCCCTATTACAGAATGACGGCGGCAAAGTGGTTTAATATTCCTGATCAGACATCATATGACGTGATCAGGAATATCTAGCCGCTGCACGCCCCCGGGGGCGCGCATCGCGGGGATCGTTGTTGCGGGGTGTTAGCCTGACACCCTGCAACACCGATCTAGGTAAAGAGTCTCTGACGGAGACTCTTTACCACGTGATCAGCCGTGTCCAATCACGGCTGATCACGATGTAAATAGGAAGAGCCAGTGATCGGCTTTTCCTCATTCGCGTCTGACAGACGCGAGTAGAGGAGAGCCGATCGGCTGCTCTCCTGACAGGGAGGGTCTGTGCTGATTGTTTATCAGCACAGCCCCCCCTCGGATCCTACCCAGGACCACCAGGGAAGCCGCCCAGGACCACCAGGGAAGTGATCCACACTGGACCACCAGGTATGCCCCTAGACCACCAGGGAAATGTCACTGTGTGCCCAGGCAGCTGCCAATCTGTGCCCAGGCAGCTGCCAGTCAGTGCCCACTGCAATGCCTACCACTGCCAGTGCCACCAGAGATGCCCATCAGTGCCTCATTTTAGTGCCGCGTATCAGTGCCACATATCAGTGCCCAGCAATGCCGCCTATCAGTGCCCATCAGTGCCCAGCACAACCACCTATCAGTGCTGCCTATCAGTGCCACCCTATCAGTGCCTAGCAGTGCCCAGCAGTGCCGCCTTTCATTGCCCATCAGTGTCGCCCATCAGTGCCAACCAGTGCCACCCAGTGCCACCCATCAGTGCCCATCAGTGCCGCCTATCAATGCCCATCAGTGCTGCATATGAGTGCCACCCATCAGTGCCGCCTACCAGTGCCCATCAGTGCCGCATTTCAGTGCCCATCGTCAGTGTCCGTCAGTGCCCGTTCATTGGTGCCACCTCATCGGTGCCGCCGTATCAGTGCCTGTCAGTGCCTGTCAGTGCCGCCTTATCAGTGCCCATCAGTGAAAGAGAAAACTTACTTATTTAAATTTTTTTTAACAGAAACAAAAGCAAAACTTTTATTTTTTTCAAAATTTTCGGTCTTTTTTAATTTGTTTAGCAAAAAATAAAAACCACAGAGGTGATCAAATACCACCAAAAGAAAGCTCTATTTGTGGGAACAAAATGATAAAAATTTAGTTTGGGCACAGTGTAGCATGACCGCGCAATTGTCATTCAAACTGCGACAGCGCGGAAAGCTGATAATTGGTCTGGGCAGGAAGGTGTCTAAGTGCCCTGTATTGTAGTGGTTAAGCACATCCCTTTGTCTGCCTTTATAGGTTGTGACATGATTCCTTTTTATGCAGGACAACCAAAGCTGTGTATGGTGAAAAGGGGCATTTTTCAAGCTCATGTTCTGGGCAGAAACGTTCCCTCTGTCAGGGCTCAGGGCATGTTGCAAAGGACTGCAATAGTATTCGTTGTAATTTCTGTAACAAGTTAGGTCACCCCTATAGCCTTTGCCCTAAAGCCATCCATAATTAGCCAGAGGTGGTAGAAGAACTGCTGAGGATGGAGGAGGAGGAATGTAGGGGGCAGTAAGGGATTGGTGGAGCTGTTTCAGCTAGTCCTGAGGGCCCCCCCAGGTGTCAGTTTCCCAATCTGAAGGTGTGATCCCTCCTGTGTCTGCTCCCCAGACTCTCCTGTGCTCCCTACTGTGTCAGTGTCTACTTCTGTTGTGTGTTCTTCGCCAGTGTTTCAGATGCCCAGTGTTCCAAATGTATCCAAGTCATCCAGATTGTCTGAGGCTGCCAAAGGGGCAGATTCGTGCAGTTCTGAGCACTGCATTGCATGGATGCAACACTGAATCGCATGGGTGATTTTTTTCTTGAAATATTTATTTATTATTTGTTTGAATATTGCACAAATATTTTGGAATATTTTTATATATTTTTCACAGGCTTATTGAAGCACTCTTATTAATTCATTTATTTATTGAAGTTTATTGCACATTAATGTATAGTATTTTGGACATTTTATACATGTCACGAGAGAGCACAATACCACTTTATTAATTATATATTTATATTTATCATTTTGATAGCGCAGCGTTTTATAACTTGATTACGTTGTGCAGTGCATTTTGCGTTTTTAAACCCTCATTTTTTTACATGCAGTTTGCGTTTTTTTAAATTTCTCTTTAAACACACTGTAATTACACGGTATATAGCTGGTTGCTAAGGAGCGGGCTGGGAAGCCGGCTGCTGCGTCCTTAACAACCGAAGAGTCATCAGCTCTCAGCGTGGTTCCCCGCTGACAGCCGAATGTAAAAAATAAAAAATTGCAACGCCAAAATTTCTTTAAAAAATGGTGTGGGGTCCCCCCAAAATCCATACTAAACCCTTATCCGAGCATGCAGCCTGGCTAGTCAGGAATGGGAGGGGACGAGTGAGCGCCACCCCCCCCTCCTTAACCATACCAGGCCGCATGCCCTCAACATGGGAGGGATGGGTGCTTTGGGGGGCTTTACCCCTCAAAGCACCTTGCCCCCATGTTGATGGGGACAAGGGCCTCTTCCCGACAACCCTGAGCTGTGGTTGTTGGGGGCTGCGGGCCGGGGGCTTATTGGAATTTTAACAAGGGAGCTCCCAGATCCCACTCCCCCATGTGAATTGGTATTGGGTACTCATTCACCCCAAAAGGCAGTGAAATGTTAAAAAAAAAAAAAAAAAGAGCAGGTTTTTGACAAGTCCTTATTAAAAAAGAAGCCCTGAGCTGTCTTCTCCCGGTGCCGTCTTCTCCCTCGTCACCAGTTACCCGCTAAAAACAAAAAAAGGCCGCTCTTCTTCTAATGCTTCCTCCATTGTGTTGTCGCCCGCTGTCTGGCATCTCTTGCTATAACAGCTTCAACTCTTCTGGGAAGGCTGTCCTCAAGGTTTAGGAGTCTGTCTATGGGAATGTTTGACCATTCTTCCACAAGCACATTTGTGAGGTCAGGCACTGACGTTGGACGAGAAGGCCTGGCTCGCAGTCTCCACTCTAATTTATTGGGTTGAGGTCAGGACTGTGCAGGCCAGTCAAGTTCCTCTACCCCAAACTTATCCATGTTTTATGGACTTTTGTGCTTTGTGCACTGGTCCAAATCATTTGGTGGAGGATGGATTATAGTGTAAAGTTGTTTTTCAGGGGATGGGCTTGGCCCCTTAGTTCCAGTGAAGGGAACTCCTAAGGCGTCTGCATACCAAGGCATTTTGAACAATTTCATGCTCCTAACTGTGGGAACAGTTTGGGGATGGCCCCTTCCTGTTCCAACATGACTGCGCACCAGCACAAAGCAAGGTCCATAAGGACATGGATGAGCGAGTTTGGGGTGGAGGAACTTGACTGGCCTGCACAGATTCCTGACCTTTGGCATGAATTAGAGCAGAGACTGCGAGCCAAGCCTTGTTCACATCAGTGCCCAACCTCACAAATGTGCTTCCGGAAGAATGGTAAAACGTTCTCTTAGACAAACTCCTAAACCTTGTGGACAGCCTTCACAAAAGAGTTGAAGCTACTATAGCTGCAAAGGGTGTGGCTGCACTACTGCTGCTCTCCTGAGTTCCAGTGAGGCCTACTGATCCTACTGGTAGGAGGCCAGTACTATTAACTCTTGTTTAACCAAAAATTTGTGCTAGACACTGCATGTGTCAATGGGATACATAAGGCTAATGTTAATTGACCCTAGAGCGACCAATACTTTCCATACTAAAAAAAACCAAAGAAATACAATGTGAATAAATTAAAAGTAAAAGACATATTCTAATGATGATTAGATACTAAATAGGTCAGACTTCTGATTGGGCTTATGAATGTATCCATGCTTAGATGGCAAAAATCAGCTTAAATAAACAGCTGTTTCTTTATATGTGCATTAAGATCTCAAGACCTAATTTGAGAGGAGCTGCATCCATTTTACTTGGTGTTCCCTACCACTCTCCTGGCCCTTTTATGTGCCCCGTTCAATGACGTTCCAGTTCCAGTAAGCGCAATAGCTTATTCTTTTTTTTTTTTTGTCAGGAAATGATATGCCTAATTTATGCCTCTCAAAATCCTGCTGGTGCTCCTTGGATTTTGGGCCCCTCTATGAGTCTAGGCAATAAGTTTTCCCGCTACTTGAAACTTGTTAAAAACCTCAAAGCCAGCAGCTGATTTTTACTGGAAGCCTATTTAACCACTTGCCCACTGGGCACTTAAACCCACTTCTTCATAAATTTTGGCCACAATTTATACTGCTACATATCTTTGGTAAAAAATAACCCAAATTAGTGGATATTATTTGGTCTGTGTGAAAGTTAGATCTAGTCTACAAGCTGTGGTGCAAATCATAAAAAATTGATCACACCTGATGTACTGGTTGCCTATCTCATTTCTTGCGACCCGAGCAAGCCAGGAAAGTACAAACACCCCCGAAATGACCCCCTTTTTTGAAAGTAGACATTCCAAGGTATTTAATAAGATGCATGGTGAGGTTTTTGATGTTGTAATTTTTTCCCACAATTCTTTGCAAAATGAAGATTTTTTTTTTCCCCACAAAATTGTCATTGTAATAGGTTATTTCTCTCACATGGCATGTGTATACCACAAATAACACCCCAAAAATACATTCTTCTACTCCTCCCAAGTATGGCGATACCACATGTGTGGGACTTTTTCACAGCCTAGCCACATAGAGAGGCCCAATATGCAGGGAGCACCATCAGGTGTTCTAGGAGCATAAATTACACATCTAACTTGTTGACTACCTATTACACTTTTGAAGGCCCTGGAGCACCAGGACAATGACACGTGACACTGATGTCGCACTGATACGTGGCACTGATGACACGTGACACTGATGTGGCACTGATGACAGATGGCACTAATACGTGGCACTGATGGCACGTGACACTGATGTGGCACTGATGACAGATGGCACGTGACACTGATGTGGCACTGATGACAGATGGCACTAATACGTGGCAGTGAGGACACATGACACTGATGTGGCACTGATGACAGTTGGCACTAATATGTGGCACTGATGACACGTAACACTGATGTGGCACTGATGACAGATGGCACTGATGACACTGATGAGAGATGGCACTGATACATGGCACTGGGGACAGGTGGCACTGGGGACAGATGGCACTGACAGGTGGCACTGGGGACAGGTGGCACTGATGACAGATGGCACTAATGACACGTGACACTGATGTGGCACTGATGACAGATGGCACTAATATGTGGCACTGATGGCACGTGACACTGATGTGGCACTGATGACAGATGGCACTAATATGTGGCACTGATGGCACGTGACACTGATGTGGCATTGATGACAGATGGCACTAATACGTGGCAGTGATGACACGTGACACTGATGTGGCACTGATGACAGATGGCACTAATACGTGGCACTGATGACAGATGCACTAATACGTGGCACTGATGACACTGATGACAGATGGCACTGATGACACGTGACACTGATAACAGATGGCATGTGACACTGACAGGTGTCACTGATAGGTGGCACTGGGGACAGATGGCACTGGCAGGTGGCACTGGGGACAGGTGGCACTGATGGGTACCGTGGGCACTGTATTTACTGTATTTTATGTAGTGTTCACTCACGCTGGAGCACGGGTCACTCTCCCTCCTCACACGCGGTCTCTGTGTGAGGAGGGAGAGCCGGCAATGAGAGATGATCTCTTATGTTTACATTTGAGATCATCCCACATTGGACATGCCATTCGAGTGCTAAATGGCCGCTGTGATTGGTCATTTAGCACGATCTGTGATTGGCTGTGTCCAAGGGACACGGCCAACACAGATTTTCCCCGATGCGTGCCCAGCGGCGGCACGCGGGAAACAAGTAAACAGGAGGACGTCCAGGGACGCCCTCCCAGTAATTGAGCGCCGCGCTGCAGCCGTCTTTCGTCTATAGCACGGGCACCTAGTGGTTGATAAGACAGCTAGCATTCCCATTAAGATCTGTGCATAACATCCACAAACTGGAAATCAAGGTTGCAATAAAGTCTTAGCAAAGCTGATTGATGCTTAGCAAATCTTGTTGCACACACTGGTCTTTTACATACTGAAACCCATATGTACAAGGACTAAAGGGCATTCCAGCACTGCTCATTTATCAGAAACTATATTTGGATCTGTTTGTTTAAAAAAACAAAAAAAAAGCTTTTGTGTCAGGACTTGTTCATTTATTTGCCTGTCTAGAATATCACATTTAAAAAACTGTGTTGGAAGCAAAAAATCACAGCTACTACAGCAGTGGTTCTCAACCTTTCTAGTGCCTTGACCCCTTGATAAAATTTCCCAAGTTGTGGGGACCCCTAACAGTAAAATTATTTTCGTAAGTGGGTTGTCAGCACCCAAAGCAAGACAAGTAATTTACGCCGCTAACCCAAGAACATTTAGCGCTCCCTGAGTCCCTTCCACTTGTACAATATTAAAACTCCTTTTGTTACATTTTAGGATGTACCACTCTCTCTTTGTTCTCCTTTCTTTCCCTTTTATCTCTCTCTATCCTAATTTCAGGTTTTTTTCCCCCATCCCTCCCTAGCCGTCTTTTTTGATCTTTCTCTTATTTTTTTCTCTCCCTTTTCTTTCTTCCTCTCCCTCTTTTCCTCTCCCTTCCATGTATTCTCTATTTTTATTCCTTCCCTTACTCCTTGGTGGGGGGGGGGGTTGGGATCAGTGGCAGTGCTGGCGGGGAGTTGGAATCACTGGCAGTGCTGGCGGGGAGTTGGGATCACTGGCAGTGCTGGCGGGGAGTTGGGATCACTGGCAGTGCTGGCAGGGAGTTGGGATCACTGGTGGTGCTGGCGGGGAGTTGGGATCACTGGCAGTGCTGGCAGGGAGTTGGGATCACTGGCGGTGCTGGCGGGGAGTTCTGATCAACCAATTTAGGTGCTCTTGATCAAGCTCATCTGCTGATCTGAGAACTGTAGTGGGGACTTTTAATGGCAACTATAATTACGGGTAGTGTTACTCACTGTCTTCGACTTTGTGGTGTCTCGTAGCAGTGACACCTATGCCCAAATCAGGAGATAGGGTCTCCTCCAGCCCCTCCCACTTCACATTCCTCACCAGTCAGCTGACCTCTAGTCTCTAGTCCATGCCGTGAACTGAATGGGCGGCTGCGAAGAGGCTGAGTGGGAGGCCGTGGGCTCCAGGAACAGCCCAGCTGGGCGGGCACAGGCTCCAGGGACAGCCCTGCTGGGCGGCTGCAAAAAGGTTGGGAGAGCAGTGCGGGATTCAGGAACAGCCCAGGATTCGGTGACCCCTGGCAAATCATAAATTCGACCCCCAGGTTGAGAACCACTGTAGTACAGTGTGCTTAATGATTAATTGCAGAGTGATTTTCTGACATGCTCTCAAAAAAACTGCAACAGGTAACCAACATAAAGGTCAGGAGGTTAATGGTATCATGAACTTTCTAAGGTCTCATTAGTCTTTAGTTTGCATGTATGCAGTGACAATTTATTATTTGAGTAAGAAAGCGCAAGTGCTTTCACACTGGGGCGGTGCGCTTGCAGGACAGAAAAAAAAGTTCTGCAAGCAGTGTCTTTGGGGCGGTGCGGGAGCGATGTATAAACCACCCCTGCCCATAATATCAATGGGCAGCGCTGCCGAAGCAGCAGTGCTTTTCGGGCGCTTTTAACCTGTTCTTTGTCCGCTAGCGGGAGTTAAAAATCACCCCGCTAGCGGCCGGAAAAGCGCCGCTATAACAGCGGTAAAGCACCGCTTTACCACTAACGCCTGCACTGCCCCAGTGTGAAAGGGGTCTAAAGGACAACACATTTATACACTGTTATGCCACGTACACACGATCGGACATTCCGACAGCAAAATCTATGGAACCAGCTCTCAAATTTTGTGTGACGGAAATTCCGATGGAAAAAAAGGAGCCTACACACGGTCGGAATTTCCGACAACAAGCTTCCATCGAACATTTTCCGTTGGAAAATCCGACTGTGTGTACGGGGCATTACACCCAGGCAGGTCCGGGAACCATTTCAAATAATACATTTCATCATGTTAGTGGAGTTAATGTTTTACATTAGTTCTAATAGGGATCAAAAACGACCTGTGGCCTTATAAAGATGGGTGCTGGCACCCATACTGCGTGCAAGAGGTATGTGTTTTGGCCTCTGCATTTGCCCCCGTTTACGTTCAGGCACCCTATGGAATTGGATGCAGACGTAGCGGCTGCACAGATACAACCATATGTCAAAATTTGACAGGCGCACAGGAGCAGGTGCACAATCCTGAATGCACACTGTCTGTACGTAACAGGTTCAATTTCTTACCTGTCTTAAAAAGTAATCCTTTACATGAGTTTGTGCACCTAATCGGATTAGCATATTTTTAGAATGTGAGACTATTGTTATTATTATGTAAAGCAAAAATAATGCAATACTGCACATCAGATAATGAAGGAATGGACATTATAAATTCCACACAGAATGGGCTGTGCCCAAATAAAGCTTAAAACCACTCCTGTGTAAATATTGTTTTTCGTATTTACATTATGTGTGAATCCAATCACGAAATTCTCATCTGATTTTTAACAAGGTAATGTAATTTCAAATGTAATTTACATTATTTTAAAAATTTGCAGATTTTATTAACCACTTGACCGCCACTTGTCTAGCTAAAGATTAGGACACTGTTGTTGGCTTACACTGGCTTCAGTGACACTGTACTGGTGAGGCTAGCGATCAGGACAGTTTATCTGGCTTACACTTTGTTCTGTTGACACTGTACTGGTGTGACTAGCGATCAGGACAATGTTGCTGGCTTACACTGGCTCTGGTGACACTGTACTGGTGTGACTAGCGATCGGGACAATGTTGCTGGCTTACACTGGCTCTGGTGACACTGTACTGGTGTGGCTAGCGATCAGGACAATGCTGCTGGCTGTCTCACCTCAGTATTCCCCTGCTCTTCTGCCCCACCGCTGTAATCCTCTGCTCATCTGTCCCACCAATGCACCTCCTTTCACATCTGCCCTACCGCTATACCCCCTGCTCTTCTGTCCCATGGCTGAACCCCCTTTTCCTCTGCCCCAACACTGAACCCCCCTGCTCTGCTCATCTGTCCCACCACTGTAACTCCCTTCTCATCTGGCCCAAAACTGAATCCCCCTGCTCATCTGTCCCACCACTGTAACCTCCTGCTCATCTGCCTGCCCCATCACTGTACCCCCCCTGCTCTTCTGTCCCACCATTGAACCCTCTTCTCATCTCTTCCACCACTGTACTTCCTGCTCATCTGTCCCACCACTGTATCACCCTGCACATCTGCCCCACCACTCTAACCCCCTTGTGACTAGCGATCAGGACCATGTTGCTGGCTTACACTGGCTCTGGTGACACTGTACTGGTGTGGCTAGCGATCAGGACAATGTTGCTGGCTGTCTCACCTCTGTATTCCCCTGCTCTTCTGCCCCACCGCTGTGATCCCCTGCTCATCTGTCCCACCAATGTACCTCCTTTCACATCTGCCCAACCACTGAGCCCCCCTGCTCTTCTGTCTCAAAGCTGAACCCCCTCCTCTTCTGTCTCAACACTGAACCCCCCCCGCTCTTATGTCTCAACACTGAACCCCCCCCTGCTCTTATGTCTCAACACTGAACCCCCCTGCTCTTCTATTTCAACACTGACCCCCCCCCCCTACACTTCTGTCTCATTATCCCTTCTCATCTCTTCCACCACTGTACTTCCTGCTCATCTGTCCCACCACTGTATCACCCTGCACATCTGCCCCACCACTGTAACCCCCTTTCTCATCTGCCCCACCACTGTACCTCCTGCACATCTGTCTCATCTCTGTACACCCCTGCTCATCTGCACCACCTCTGTACCCCCCTGCTCTTCTGCCCAACCAATGTAACCCCCTGCTCATCTGTCCCACCAATGCACCTCCTTTCACATCTGCTCTACCGCTATACACCCCTGCTCTTCTGTCCCACCGCTGAACCCCCTTCTCATCTGCCCCAACACTAAACCCCCTGCTCATCTGTCCCACCACTGTAACCCCCTTCTCATCTGGCCCAACATTGAACCCCCCCCGCTCATCTGTCCTATCACTGTAACCCTCTGCTCATCTGCCCCATCACTATACCCCCCTACTCTTCTGTCCCACCACTGAACCCCCTTCTCATCTCTTCCACCACTGTACCCTTCTGCACATCTGCCCCACTAATGTACCCTCCTGCTCTTCTGTGCCACCGCTGAACCCCCCCGCTCATCTGCCCCACCACTGTATCCTCTTCTCATCTATGATATGCGGGATATGCAGAGTGGTGCAAGGAAGCAGAGATGAGACACATCTACCTGTCCTTGCACACACATCCACGCTGATCTGCCTCTCGCATTCCAGCCTACGTGCTTGTATGTGACGTCACATACAAGCATCTGGAATGTATGCACAATGATGAACTCAGGTCAGGGGCATTTTCTGAAAGCAGTGGGCCTGTGTGCAGCAGCAGCAGAGAAAAAGTGTGGCATGGAGCACCGCAGCAAAAGTTGGGCGTGATTTTCATTGCACTGAATAGAATACTGGCTGTGACTTAAAGGGACACAGAGTGCAGGGGTTCAATAGTAAGTGACGCAAAGGTTCAGAAATAAGTGACGCCGAGTTTAGAGGTTGGGAGTAGATGATGCAGAGCTGAGGGGTGTTGTGGAAATTTTTATTAATGTATGTTGTCAGATGTCCCCCATTGTCAGTTTTGTGTAATGGAAGACCATTGGCTGCAGAAACCTTCCCGGCAGATCTGTTTGCTCTTTTAGGGATGACCGTTTATGCCTCACCAAGAGACTGGTCACCTCATGGCGATTGCATTAACGCTGCTAGCAAACGGATCTGTGTACATGGGAACAATAGCATTACCATACAAAAATCATGGCCCAATGAGCCATGATAGAGTATGGCTCGCGTCATTGGTAGCGGTGGGAATGTGCACACGATCGTGTTTAGAGCCCTGTAAGTAGTGTTCAAATTGTGAGACACTTTGTGTCTCACAAAAAGCTAGCCGCATGGCTCTGCACACGACACTACTGGAATTCTATTTGAATATATACATGTGTGTGATTGGGTCTTTTGAAGGATTACAAGTGTCTGATTGGCTGATTCTGAAGCCACCACCTTCCTTTGTTATTCATGTTTACAGTATAAATAAAAGCAGCAGATCATTGTAGTCAGAATTTTGCTAAGCTCAACGTGATACCAGCGTCTGTCTGTGTTACTTGGAGATAAAAAAGCGCGCTTTCCCGGCATTATACAAGAGAGCTATGATTGTGCTTATTAGCGCATGGAATTATTTGCTTATAGGGGATGCTTTAAATAATCCACAACAGGGGTCAGTAGTTAGTGACACATACACACACACATAATTATATATATATATTTCAACAAAGTTCCCAGACGCTCAAAAGTAATTCCACAAACTGTCACCTGATTGTGGTTTTCTCAATCACAGTGAAATCCCTTCTTTCTGAAATTGGAAATGGCAACCAAGCGAGTCATCTTCCTCCAGATGGTGGGTGGGGCTAGCAGGACTGTGATTGGCTTTAGAAGTGGCCAATTACAGTCCTCCTCCTGGAAACAGGGACCACCCCCCCCAGCAGAACTGCACCCAATCTCTCCCCCATCACAAGAGCTGATGTTCGCAGCTACAGCAAAGTTAGAGAACCAAATAATGTTTCCCATCTTTTACAATGTGTGGGGGCACAGTGCCTCCCTCTTAGTGCAGGGTGGGGAATTCTGAGATTGGAATGCATTAGTGCAGCAGAAGCTGTGTCTCACAGACACTTCCCTGCTCTGCTCTGCTGATGGGGAGGCAGTCGAGTGCCGGCAAAAGAGGCTTTGCGTGCCACTTGTTGCCTACCCCTGCTCTAGCTATTATTTGTTTGCTGATTCATTTTTTATTTATATAGCTTTCATATGTACACTTTTTTCCTTTCTTTTTAATGTTTTTGTTACATTAGATAAAAAATACGTTTAAAAATAAATGTAATTTTATTGTAAATCAGAACGGTAACAAAATACTTTTTTGTTTTGCTGCATGTTTTTGTCTTTAGATTGTATAGAAAATAAAATAATTCTCTAGACATTTTTGCGTCCCTCTCTGGACCTCATGTCAAAGCATCCAAAAGCAATGTCAGTTGTTTCTCCTTCTGACCTAACGGCTTTTCAATTTCATTGGTTGTCCTCTCTGCGTTATTTAGGCATCAGTCTTACTCCGACTTATGATGGATTGTATCAGGCCAAATCTCCACCTTTGTTCAGAAAACTGACTGCCATGTTGTCTTCCTGGACTCATCCCCTGTTGTCCTGGTTTGCTAGGATCATTGCAGGCCGTATGTCAGTCTTACATTCCGAAACTGCTTTATTTTTTCGAAGTTTTACCAGTCTCAGTCCCTTCACATATTTTACGTATACATCAACGTAAGCTCTTCAAGTTTATTTGGGGATCCACTTGACCTAGAATTAGTAAGCAGGTTTTACATGCCCGTAGGATCAACGGTGGCTTCTCAGTCCCCAACTTACAAGCGTATTGTACAGCAGCGAGTATAGCCCCATTATCCCACCTCCATGAAATGTACCAAATGCAACTGTGGGCCACTGTTGATCTTGTGGATTCTTATCCTATACCTATCCCCTCTCTGCTCTGGTTCCCTCCTTTTCATTGTCTGGCCACATTATGACCTTGTTTAACTCACTCCCTCTGCCTGTGGAATGCAGTAAAATTCTCTGCGGGCTTGATTTCTCCTCATCCCCTTACCTCACTTGCTTCATTCACTGTTCCCACTGGGTTATGAAAACCCTAAACAATTTTCCTGGTGGACTGACAATGAATTTGTTGATATTCATTCTCTTTTTACCCCTGCTAGGATATTAAATTTGATACCCTGCATTCTTTTTTATGATATTCCCCTGCGAGAACACTATAGCTACCTACAACTGAGGCACTTTCTTCAGCAGTTTTGAGAGCGTCTGTAGAGCCTTACCTCACTCCCCAGGCCTGATATCATTGATTCATTGATGTACTCATCGATAATCTCCTCTAAAAAAACACTATTAAGACCTTATCATCTTCAATGAGAGAGCGAACTAGGGTGGCAGTTGGCAGATCATGACTATGGTACTTTCTAAGTGTTCAAAACATTTTCTTATATTGGAGAATGCTTACAAAGTACTATACAGGTAGTATTATATACCGGCTAGGCTGGCCTGTTTTATTCCAACCTATTCTCCTCTCTGCTTCCGGGGATGTTCACAAGAGGTCACTATGGCACATATTTGGTGGTCTTGTCTGAAGGTATGCAGATTGTGGGTCAGAGTCTACACTCTTCTCCGCAACTTATTTCATATCAATCTCAAAAGGGACCCCTACAAAGCTCTTCTTTGCAAACCGATTGTGGAATCGTTTCGTCGGGATCGTCAACTAGCTCTGCATCTTTTTACTGCAACTAAATTAACTATTGCGAGGGCATGGAAAACACCTGTACTCAGTTTTGAGGTGGTTAAAAACGATATGAATGATATTATGGTAAATGAGAAGTTGACGGCTATCCTTTCAGATACACATGATAAATTTCTTTGGGTTTGGCAACCATGAGTTACATATATCCAACTTTCCAGATTTATTAACACACTTCTCTTGATTTAACACATCCCTCCACACTCTGTGGACTCTTCCTCTTTACCCCCTTTTCTTATTTCTGGCTTTCTTTCCTTCCCCTCACCTTTTTCTCCCTTTAGTTTCATTTTCCATATTTACTTCCTAAATATATTAGGCCGCCAGGTGTTGAGATGGTTACAGTGATATTAATTCTACATTTTGTATTGTATTTTCCTCTACATGCAAACTTATCGACCATAAGGTTTTGTGTTTAGCTGCGTTCAGTTCTATGTTTGGACATTTTTGTTCTTATGCACTATGCAGTGTACTCCTGATTCCCAAAAAGCTTTGGATAGTGACATTTGCCTATTTGCTGCAACGTGATGCCGTCCTTGGAATTTGCAGATCTTTCACATCTTTTTTTTTTTTCTGATCTGTTTTTGTTCAACATGCAAAGTAACCATCTAATTGTTGAGTTTATCTGTCGGATTGAATATTAATAAAACACTTTGTAAAAAAAAAAAGAAAATATATTTTTTGCAAGGCAATGTTGTGCAGGAAAGCCTTATCTATCCCCAACAAAATTATGTATATATTACTTCCGTGCCATATGTAATGACAAAATGATTGCCGAATTAGTTGGCCTATAACTAAAATGTAAGTTTCCAATTCAACTTGCTATTGGTCTGGATTTGTTTTTAGCTATACATGTAGGCAATTACAATAAGATATAAGCCCAGTAATTTATAAAAGCTCAATTCAATGTGGTTGTGAATTTTTGCAATTTAAAAAATATGATTATTATTATCAAAATAATTGAAACACTAATGAATGGACAGCAAAAATATTTCTGTTTCCTGACTTCCAATAGGAAGGTGTGGAAGAAACCGCTGATCTATGTAGCAAACTGGGAGCAAAAGCCTATGCTTATGTAGTGGATTGCAGTAAGAGGAATGATATTTACACTGCAGCTGAAAAGGTAAATTTTTATCATATATATTTAAAAAAATTACAAACTATACATATAATAATACTCTAAAGCTGGCTATACATTACACAATGTTTTTGTTAAATTTCCTTTAGATTTACCTTCAACTATGTAGTGCCAGGGCCTGCCTGATTGCATACAAATTTGAAGTGTTTAGATTTGACCTCATATTATATGGTTTTGGAAAATCTAAAGGAAAATTTTACAAGAAAATTGTATAACATATGACCAGCCTCAGGGGTTGATTTACTAAAGGCAAACAGGCTGTTCACTTTTCAAGGGAATGTACCCATAGTTTGGTGAATGAGGCGAAGCTCTGCTGACTTATACCATTCAATTATGTGCAAGCAAAAATACAGTTTATTTTGAATATTTTATAGTTATAAGAAAATTTCCTTGCCAAGTGAACACCCCATTTGTCTTTAGTAGATTAGCATCTAATATATACAGGCAAAATATTTTATTATAACACAGTTTTGTAAATAGTAATCTTGCCTTGAGAATTTAAAGTGGTTCTAAAGTCCAAATTGTTATGTGTGCAACAGCCCCTCCAATACTTACCTGAGCCCATCTCGATCCAGTGATCTTGCCCCTCTCCTCATTGGCTGGGACCGCAGTGGGGCACCATTGGCTCCCACTGCTGTCAATCAAAGTCAGTGAGCCAATGAGGGGAGAGGAGGCGGGGCCGAGCCTCGGTCCCGTGTCTAAATGGAGACAGAGAGCAGTGGCTCGGGTGCCCCCATAGCAGGAAGCTTGCTGTGGGGGCAGGAGGGAGGAGCCAGGAGTGCCGGTGAGGGACCCGAGAAGAGGAGGATCTGGGCTGCTCTGTCCAAAACCACTGCACAGAGCAGGTAAGTATGACATTTTTGTAAATTTTAAACAAAAAAAAAAAAAAAAAACAAGGCTTTAGTATCACTTTAACTTACGCCTGCTTCTGCAGCTTTGGTTGGATCACACACTAAGCACCCTGTCATGAAGTTGAATAGAGTGAACCCACAAGTGATCAGGTGACATAAGATCCATGAGTCTAAGGGCCAGCCACTGTTCTTCTAGTTATCCCCTCAGGGAGGTTTGCTGCCCGCAGGTTATGACCACTAGGTTCACCATGTTCTAACATGTTAAGACTAATGCAGGGGAGTGCTAGTGGTAGCAGTGTAGACAGGAACTGTGCTGCTGAGAGGGACTTAAGACGAACACTGGAGCAGGCTGGAACATGGAATTGGAGCAAGTAGAAGGATTCAGCAGATAGAACTAGGCCCCAGGACTGCAGACCTCATGACAGGAGTGTACTGGATGAATGAAGAAGTAGACCAGGACTACAAACCCCAGCATAGGAGTGGACTGGGTGAATGGCAGAAAGGACTGTGAGTCTCACCAGGTCAGGTTGAGACATAACAGAGATGAAAAGATGATAGGGAACCAGAATACAGGACAAAGGTTATCGCAGGTGGCAGACAAATGAATCCAAACAGGCATGGTTCCTTAACCACTTCAGCCTCGGAAGATTTGGCTGCTCAATGACCGGGCCATTTTTTGCAATACAGCACTGCGTCCTTTAACTGACAATTGCGCGGTCGTGCGACGCTGTACCCAAACAAAATTGACCTCCTTTTTTTCCCACAAATAGAGCTTTCTTTTGGTGGTATTTGATCATCTCTGCGTTTTTTACTTTTTGCGCTATAAGCAAAAAAAGAGCGACAATTTTGAAATAAACACAATATTTTATACTTTTTGCTATAATAAATATCCCCAATTTTTTTTTTTTTTAAAAAAAGCAATTTTTTTCCTCAGTTTAGACCGATATGTATTCTTCTACATATTTTTGGTTAAAAAAAAAAAAAAAAAAAAAAATCGCAATAAGCGTATATTGATTGGTTTTCGCAAAAGTTATAGCGTCTACACAATAGGGGAAAGCTTTATGGCATTTTTTACTAGTAATGGTGGTGATCAGGTTAAAGTGTAAAGGCAGATGTCCCAATACTTTTGACAATATAGTGTGTGTGTGTGTGTATATATGTATATATATATATATATATATATATATATATATATACACATATATACACACACACACACACACACACACACACACACATACATACATACATACACACACACACACAGTATCTCACAAAAGTGAGTACACCCCTCAAATGTTTGTAAATATCTTATTATATATTTCCATGTAACAACACTGAAGAAATGACACTTTGCTACAATGTAAAGTAGTGAGTGTACAGCTTGTATAACAGTGTAAATTTGCTGTCCCCTCAATAACTCAGCACACAGCCATTAATGTCTAAACCGCTGCCAACAAAAGTGAGTACCCCTCTAAGTGAAAATGTCCAAATTGAGCCCAAAGAGTCAATATTTTGTGTGGCTACCATTATTTTCCAGCACTGCCTTAACCCTCTTGGGCATGGAGTTCACCAGAGCTTCACAGGTTGCCACTGGAGTTCTCTTCCACTCCTCCATGACAACATCACTTTGCTGGTGGATGTTAGAGACCTTGCAGTCCTCCACCTTCGATTTGAGGATGCCCCCACAGATGCTCAAAAGGGTTTATGTCTGTGCCATGTTGAACTTCCACTGACCAGTATGAGAGAGTGAGAGCGATAACACCAAATTTAACACACCTGCTCCCCATTCACACCTGAGACCTTGAAACATTAATGAGTCACATGACACCGGGGAGGGAAAATGGCTAATTGGGCCCAATTTGAACATTTTCACTTAGGGGTGTACTCACTTTTGTTGCCAGCGGTTTAGACATTAATGGCTGTGTGTTGAGTTATTTTGAGGGGACAGCAAATTTTCACTGTTATACCAGCTGTACACTCACTACTTTACATTGTAGCACAGTGTAATTTCTTGAGAGTTGTCACATGAAAAGATATAATAAAATATTTACATAAATGTGAGGGGTGTACTCACTTTTGTGAGATACTGTCTATATACATATATATGTGTATATATATGTACAGTATATATGTAATCAGATTCATTTCTATGTCTTACAAAGGTCAAGTCACAAGTCGGAGATGTGGATATCTTGATAAATAATGCTGGAGTGGTGTTTGGTGTGGAATTTCTGAACTTAAAAGATGATCAAATAGAGAAGACATTTGAAGTCAACATCCTTGCTCATTTTTGGGTGCGTATATTACATTTAAACAAAATTCAACTTATCTTTTGTTTTTGTTTTTTGTGATACCTTAACAGCATTAATAGCACATTCTAAAATTTCTGATTACAAAAAAATGTTCAAACCTTAAAAAGATTTGCTTGATGTGCCCATGTGTTTAGTGCACATCATGTGTGAAGGTTGTAAAAGTTTACCTTAATGTTACTTTAGGAAAACAATAAAATGATGACACATATAAGATGCAGGGACCCAAAAGTGCCTGGACATAGCCTGGGCCAATTTCATTACCTACTGCTTCACCCAAATTGCAGGCTGCTCTGATTGGAAAAGCTCTGGCACTTCCAGGGTTTGTCAGATCTTGCTTGCCATTTCCTGCCTCCTGCACATTTCTATTGGCCAGTGGGGCAACCCTTTATAACACTTAGCCAACAGGGGTTCAAAGATAGGCAAGTGAACTGGCATACTCCAACACTTCTGGGTAGCTGTCAGAATGGCCTGGCATTCATGCAAAGCAGAGGGTAGGTAAAGTCTCTGTACTTTATGCCCCTCAGTGTCTTTTTGTTTTCTTAATGTGGTATTAAACCCAAAAACCTGCTATATTGCAGTTTACCAATCCTTAAATATGGTGGCTGCATTAGTTTTGTTCTTTTAAGTTTTTCCCTCTGTTTCCACTTGATTTGGACAGCAACACACCTCCTGTATTAGAGTGCCCCCACCCTGGATGAATGAGAAAAGGAGGAACAGCAGACAGCCGCATTGGCAGTCTGGGGAAAGTGGAGTGTTAAATTTGCTAGCATATTTAAATACACTAACACACTGAAGCCAATCAGTTACAGCAACGTTTTTTTTTCTTTTGGGACTAAAGATTTACATAGATAAATAAAAGCTGATCGTCGTAAACAACCCTGTCAGTGTTAAATGGTTTGTCTCCTCTCTGCAACTGATACATCTGGTAGAGAGCTTGTTCTTTTGAAAAACAACAGGCTTACTGGCTGGATCACCAGATGAAACTAGAAGAAGGAAAGTCTAAAAAAGAAAACTGATGCAGCCATCACATCTAAGAATTGGTAAGCTGCAATATAAGAAATGTTTGCTTTTGGGTTTAATACTGCTATAAAGTAACAAACTCACTGATTTTCTATGGACAGTCTCACAACAACAGGGAACCACAGACTAGAATAGAAAAACTGGATGGATACACCTGCAGAACCAAGAGAACACTCCAGGGGGCACCACACTAAGTGCAGCATTAAATGTACTGAGAAACACTAGCAAATTAGCAACTCACATGGGAAGAAGAAATTGCACTTTTTGTATGTAATCCCTGAATGGTTGGCTCATGCATCTGTAATTTGAAGCCTCTTCCTACAACTTGCAGCCTGAAAAGTTCAGATGACAAGAGCTTGAGAAAGAGGCTTGGGCAGCCTTGAAATTCATAGCTCCACCCCCTGACATCCCGATTACATCACTTTCGGTCTGCTCTGCATCCCACAAGAAGCCCTTGGAAAAAGAAGAAATGGCTGCACATCCAAAGATTCCAAAAACATGCCTTTATTGAAAATCAGCAGGATACACCAGGACAGCAGATATTTAGTCACGTAGACGCGTTTCACACATCTAAACTGTGCTTAATCATAACCCTCAGAAGCCCTCTGCCATCTTGTTGGTTTCCACTTCCTCATCTAAGCTGTTATCCAGCCTGACACCTGGATTTCCCAGGCTGCATGCGCAGCTCAGTTAACAGTTCTGATGAAGACAGCAAGCAGGCAGATTGCATGTCTCCTGCAATAAAAATCTGACTGCTCACTGATTATGCTCACTGATTATTACAGTGGGACTTCAGTTCCGCTTTAGGGGCCCTTCACAGGGGCGGACAATTTGGGTCCTCCTGTCCATTTTTTTAGGCAGACCCGACTGGACCATCCATTGCCCTCTATGGAGCGGCGGATGTCAACAGACGTGTCAGTTGACACCAGCTGACAATTTATTATTATACAGGATTTATATAACGCCAACAGTTTGCGCAGCACTTTACAACATGAGGGCCGACAGTACAGTTACAATACAATTCAATACAGGAAGAATCAGAGGGCCTTGCTCATTAGAGCTTACAATCTGGGCAATTCGATTCTATTCACTAAAAACAGACAGATGGGGGATCCTTTCCCCATCTGTCCAGTGGATCGGATGGCTGTCAAGTGTAAAGGGACAGGCAGTCCCCTTACATTCGATGGCCCATAGAGGAGGACGAGCTGTGTCTGTGTCCGCTCTGCGTAAGCGGAGCATACATGGACCAGCCATCCGCCTGCTCACCGGGGATCAGTGGACAAATTCCCTGCCATGTGAAAGGGGCATTAATGTTTAGTATACCAACAAGGTCATTTGCACTGGGGATCTTCAGACAGCAACTGAAAAAAATGCTAAATGCAGCACAACATTAAAATTCCTTCATGTAAACTGTCCTGGAAAATTTAAGCTTCTCCTATAAGCAAATAATTTCTTTGCACTTTAAAGCGCAAATACAGCTCTCTTGTATATTGCCGGGAAAAGCACGCTTGTATATCTCCAAGTAACACAGACATAGATGGGGTACCACGTTGAGCTTAGCAGAATCCTCCCTAGGATGAGCAGCTCCTTTTATTTATACTGTAAACATGAATAACAAAGGAAGGTGATGGCTTCAGAATCAGCCAGACACTTGTATTCTTTCAAAATAACCAATCACACACATGTATATATTCAAATAGAATTCCAGTAGTGACATGTGCAGATGGTCATGTGCAGAGTCATGCGGCAAGTGTCTTGTGAGACACAAAGGGGGTTATTTATGAAAGGCAAATCCACTTTGCACTGAAAGTGCACTTGGAAGTGTAGTCACTCTAAATCTAAGGGGTAGATCTGAAATGAGTGGAGGCTCTGATGATTTTACCATCCAATCATGTGCAAGCTAATATGCTGTTTTTTATTTTCCTTGCATGTCGCTGCATTTCTTTTACTGACAAATCATGAAAAATTTACCGAGCACATTTTTTTACTGACGACCTGGAAAATGACAGAACTCCTAAATAAACAAAATAGAGGAATGGAGGATATAGAGGAATAGAGAATATATGAAAAATTTGCAAAATAAGTTTTAGACAGGCATGCTAAATTGTGTTGGGTGTTACACACAATAGATGGGCATGGTAGAATTGTAAATATTTTTAATGATATACAGTTCTAAAAAGGGTTTTAATAAAAAGTATGTTTTAACATTCTAATAGGGGTGGATATGCAATGGAAGTAATATATGTCATATCCCATATCTCCATTATTGAGTAAAATCTTTTTAAATCCCCAGAGCAAATGAGTAGATGAAACACATAAGGAAATTTCTCTGTAAATAAATCAATAATCTAGAGGCACTAGGTAAACATCATACATGGGAGTTTACTCCCATTTTGAACTGCACTGATGCAGGTAGGGAGTCAACAGTCTCAAAATGGCCATGTACAGCTATCCTTAAGACACAACCATTGTACAGCACTACTAAGCAGGAAGCACAGAAAGCATACTGACTGATCACTTTCACATCTATCTTTATAAAATAAAAAGCCTTAAGTTTTCTGTAAAATAAAATTATATACTTTATTATTTCAAAAACATTTTTATGGGTGTTGTTTAGTCAAGGTGTTTTTAATTGTATACATTTTAGAAAAAGATATTGAAATCAGTATATTTATCAACCTTTAAATTTAGACTACCAAATCTTTCTTGCCTGCAATGATGAGAAAAAATCGGGGACACATAGCTACTGTGGCTTCTGTTTGCGGTCATATTGGGCTAACATATTTAGTAGACTACTGGTAAGTGACTTTTCTTCCAGTTTCACAATATTTGTAATAAAATATGGTAACTATGGGTTGCTTAGGCTCTGGACATTATGTGTGCCCTAAACTATAGTTCTAGCAAGTGTTCCTTATAATTACATTAGCAGTAGAAATTTCTAGCTCTGCTCTGTTAGGTCTCATCTATGCTTACTCAAAAATTAGAATTATATTCTTTTTTTGTATTTCCTCTGCATATTTGTGTAACAGGCTTGCCACCAGTAATACTTGTAAATTGCATCTGTTTCTGTGTTCAATAGAAATCTTTATGGAAAAAATCATGTTAGCTAATAATACCAAAGATGCATTGGAATGAGTAAAGGCACCCACAGAAATAAGACGGTAGTCAGAAACTTGAAAATGCCTTGATGCCAGCCTTATCTGAAGGAAAAAATAGTGATTGACAATTCACCTTGAGTATAATGATCCTTTCTAGCTAGAAGAGGTCTGCTCAGGTCAAGGATGGCTGTCCATTCATGGCACAGATGATAGGTAAGGTAAGTTTTACAAAACAAAGCCTATTGGGCATACCCAGGCTTGAGAAAACAAATTAAAAATAAAACAAGTACACAGATTAAGTAATTAGCAACCAACCTAAGGCTCCATTCACACTAGCGCGTTTTTTGATGCATTTTGTATTTTGCAGAAATCACATCAATGCTTTTTTGTATCTCTGCGTTTTTGGAAAGGGTCGGGGACTTTTTTTCATGCAAAAAGCAGCGTTTTGCATGTAATGGATTTCAATGGACAAGCATCAAAAACGCAAGTGCACCGTTTTTGCAGCGTTTTTGGTGCATTTTTGGTGCGTTTTTGCCGTTTTTTTTTTTTTTTGTAATTTTTTTTTAAGACTGTAAAAAAAATGAAAAAAAAAAAAAAAAACGCAAAACGCAAATCGCGGCAAAAACGCGGCAAAAACGCTACAAAAACGCTGCTCAAAAACGTGCCAAGCATGAAAAAAAAACCTCCAAAAACGCTCAAAAGCAACATGCATAGGTGTGAATCGAGCCTAAGGGAACCTTACTTGAAGCTGCTGATGTGATCCAAGCATAAGTCAGGAGACAACTCTCCCACACTATACCAAGCTTAATCAGTATAAGATAAGAAAGAGCAAGACGGAATTAATTACAGGGCACTACTGTTAGGACAGTATGCCCGGACTCTGTCCAGATGGCCCATACCTTAGAAAATGTATTAGGGCAACCTCTAGATTCATACAGTATGAATTTGTACAATGCTTATCATTTTATTAACCACAGACTTCCATAAGTCTAAAGTAGGGGCCTGAAGAGATTTCCATTGAAGCAGTATAGACCTACAAGCATGAAATAATAACAGGCCTATCAAAATTCTCATAGCTAGTAGATGGACCAGACCTAATCTAGATGATAGTCATTCTTAATTCAAAGGGCAAATTGTTTAATTAGAACCACAAACTATAACCCCTAATAAAACTTTTTTTTTTCCAATTTTAAAAATAGTGGGAAAGGGTTAGAAGCTTTGCTATGATTATTTCCTCTTGTTTCTGTGAGTGGAAGTGAGGAGGAAAGTCCCAACAGAGCACATACGGCAACAAAATATGAAGGCACTTTTTTTTAACACTTACCCACTCTATGCAAAACTAAAAGATTTGTATGGAGTTCAAAAACATTTTTTCTTTTTCTTTTCCCACAGGCAGGGCAGCTGAGGCTTCAGTACTCATTATTAATCTGGAGCCATCCTCTGAAGTACCTCTATTTTTCCAAAAGATGCGCTCAGTCTTCCAGGCTGAACGATGACCAGTTCTAGTCAATCCAGAAGACATATTATGCATGAATGTGCAGCATATAGCCCCACCTCCTAAGTGCATTACTACCGTGCCCTTCAATTAGAGTTTATTAAAGCTGAAGGCAGTACTAATGCCATCGACAATATTATTTTCTTCAAATGTCTGCAAATACAAATAGTTTTTTATATGTTTGGTTTTAGTGCCAGCAAATTTGGAGCTGTTGGCTTTCATGAGTGTATGACTGCAGAACTTGCTGCCCTTGGAAAAGATGGTATTAAAACCTCTTGTTTATGTCCAGTGTTCGTGAACACAGGATTTGTCCAAAAGCCAAGTACAAGGTGAGAATCCTGACACTGTTATATAATGTACACATAGTGCCACACCACAAGTAAACAATGAAGACTTTACATCTTATGCACCCATGGTGACATTGTATAAGACAACTTCAAGCAGTTATTTAAAAATGGTATTTTATTTATTGCATTTAAAGTCAACCTTTGTAAAGATTAAAAATGATTTGTCATCTACCTAAAAGCAAGCATCAGGGGTTCCTGGTGTTACATTTATTAACCAGGAATTTAGTTTGCTTCACTTATCTAGGGATACTCTGTCACTTAGGGGTCTGTTGATAAAAATAAAAAATAAAAAAATCGCTTTGCAAATATTTTCATCATTCATGCAAAAAAAAAAAAAATTAAAACCCTTGGGTCTGGTACAGATTTTTTTTAAATAAATACTTTAAAAGGCAGTCCAGAAAATTTGCCAATGACAATGCATAGCATCATATAGTACTTACAAATACTGTACATTGTTATATAGATATCCCCCTAAAATCTCATGGTATGCCCATTATCTGATGATAACGAGAGTGGTCAAATATGTGTAAATACGTCTTCAGAGTTTGCTACAATGGTTTTCCTCTTCATTAGTGTGCCTTGGATGTAAACCAACTCATTATGATAGTATTTTCTTGTGTAGATCTTACAGAGTCTGTGACCAGTATAAAAAGTCTGCAACTGTCATATTTCCCCTATACTTTCCATATTTTTTTGAATTTTAAACAACACCCTAGAGTACAGTAAATGGAAAAAGGGGAAACGAGATGAATAGTGTGGGAGTTTAGATGAAAGAAGAAGGGTATGGGGAATAGCGTTCAGAAGAGCTGGAGTGGGGGGGGGGGGGGGTTGTCTAGGTACCCCTCACCATGTCTGAGATTAGCTATGTGGTTTTTGATGTAGATAGGGAGTGCAGGGTTCACCTCTCTATAAAGAAGCTAAAGACAAGTCTTTCAGTAAAAAAAAAAAAAAAAAAAATTTCCTGAACAGGAAATTCCTTTGTAGTTGTGGAACACTAAAGCCTCGTATACATGATCGGACTTTCCGACAACGAAACCGTGGAATCTTGTTCGAAGGGTGTTGGCTCCAACTTGTCTTGCATACACACGGTCACACAAATGTTGGCCAACAATTTTGAATGTAGTGATGTACAAGACGTATGGCGAGCCGATAAAAAGGAAGTACAATAGTCATGTGCCACCCTTTGGGCTCCTTCTGCTAATCTCATGTTTATCTCGTGTTAGTAAAAGTTTGGTGAATGACGATTCATGCTTTTCAGCCTCGTACTTTTCAGTTCCTTTCTGCTTTTCAGGATGTGCTTGTCGGTTCGTATCTGTTTTTTCAGTGCATGCTTGTCAGGTTGTTTCTGTTTTTCAGTGCATTCTATTTATAGTTTGCTTCTGATTTTCAGTGCGTGATTGTCTGGTCGTTTCTGAATTTCAGATCGTGCTTGTCAGGTCCTTTCTGATTTTCAGTGCGTTCTGTCAGTTCGTTCTGAGCAGCAGTTCGTTTACTAGCCATGTGTTGTTCTCATCGGAGAGATCGTGCTGTTGTTAGGCTTGGAGTTATTGCTTTGACCCAAATCCAGTCCACGAACAGAGGGAGAAGGAGTTCTTGGACCAAGCATTGGTTGCTTAATCGTGACCAATTCTGTCATATGCCTTTCCTGCAGGAGCTCCAGGAGAATAATCCTGATGATTTCAGGAATCATCTCCGGATGACGGACCCCTTATATTACTAAGCAGGTTAACTGCATGCAGCAAGTCATCTCTCCCAAGCAAAGGCTCGTCGCCACCTGGCGGTACTTGGCGACGGGAAGAAGTCTCCAGGACATCAAGTTCATGACTGGGATCTCCCCCCAGGCTCTGGGAATCATTATTCCAGAGACCTGTTCTGCCATCATTCAAGTCCTGCAGAAGGACTATATGCAGGTAAGTTTTATCCTTTAGCATCACATTCTATGTATTTAATGTTTGCTAATGTATTGTATTAATTTCTTCATTCCATAATTACCATGATTGTAATATGCTGTAAGCTTTTAATGCTCCTTTTTTGTCCTTCATGCATATTTGCCTTCACTAACCTCCCCAGCATGCTAACCTGGGCCCATACACACCTAGCCTAGTAACTTAATAATGTTTTTTATCAGCTACATTTTAGTGCTTTCCATAAACACCCCCTAAAATGTGTCCAAATGTTATTGTTGGCCTTAAATTCAGGCAAGTGCAAGAGGCTTTTTTTTTGGGGCCCAAACTAATTTGGAACCCTCCCTCCCCCCAACTGCTAAGTCAACCGATACCAATACTCTATCTGCTGACTTTGCCAAACCCATACACACTATGCCTACCTTTTTTGTGTTCATATTTATGGATGAATTCACCAAAGCATGTAGTGCAAGGGCCTGCCTGAATACTTTCAAATGGTACTGTTTAAAGTTTTTTTCTCCTATTATCTTGATAGTTAATTGCAGAATGTAAAAATGTGCTTCAATTTGGACAGTGTGTATTCATATTTTTGGATTATGACACTTCTTACCTGTCCAGTGGGCTGCCAATAGTGTAAGGAGGGGCTGGCCAAAGTAACAAACACTATTTATGCATTCAGCTCTCAATGGAGTGGAGAGGGATACCTGTCCAAAACATCTACCCATCCCCCCCCCCCCACCTTAAAATGTTTCCAGTGAGCCACCAGAGGGGGTGAGGAATCTAATAAGTTGACCTTATACTTTTGTCTTTAAATACTAATTTCAATAAATGTTATACTTATGTTGGCCAAGAATGTTTGTGTCTAATCTGCTTGCAATGTTATGTGCAAAAGTTCTAATGATTTTTTTCTTGTTTGACTCTACAGTTTCCTTCCAACCCACAGGAATGGCAGACTGTGGCTTCCCAGTTTCATCACCAGTGGGATTTTCCCAATTGTGGTGGTGCTATAGATGGGAAGCATGTAAGGATCGTACCACCACCCAACTCAGGGTCTTACTACTATATTTATAAGGGTAATTGAATAAAAAGCCTTTGCGCTACTGTGATGTGTTCAAAAATAACTAATAAAGTAAAAAAGAAACACCATACAATATATGCAAATATATTCAAATAAAACCACTGCAAAATTGTGGTGAACAATCAAAGTGCAATAGAGTGCAGTTAAGGTGCAATGAAATCTATCTGCAGCAGGATCTAGTAGTGTTCACATCACACAAGCAAAGTAAATAAAAACATTAGTGATCCCGCAATACAGCAATAAGATATTATGAAGTCTAAAAAGTGATGAATAAATTTCCACATAGATACAACATATGCTGGAATGGAGGACCCCCTGGTGGTAGCCGTCGGAACAGCAGAAATAATCCTTTAATAGAGATACATGCTGATGATCCAAGAAATTGAGGTGAGAGTTCTGTGAGCTCGTTTTCTGGATTGTGTATATCTCTCACTCATAAGGATTTGCAGATAACCCAGCCCTTTTAGGAAAGCATTTTGGAAAAACTATTAACTAGAAAGATGCCTGACTAGAAGAGGATTTTCTAATGCTGCATGGACTTCTTTATCATTTTTTATGATTATTTATTCCAAGTGTCCCTAGATTAATTTATTAATTGATTTGTTTTCATTTATTCATCACTTTTTAGACTTCATAATATCTTATTGCTGTAGCGCAGGATCACTACTGTTTTTATATAATTATAAGGGGTTTAGTAGTATTGTGATGTTGGCGGTGGTGTTGGCCAATTATGAGTTTCTCTACCTGGATGTTGTGAAGAACAGCAGAAACTCTGACGGAGGAATGATAGCCCAGACCGAGTTCTGAAGGCGTCTCCAAAATGGCACATTGCAGTTGCCACCTCCGGAGGAGAATGTCAAGGGCCTCAATTTCGTATTTGTCGTGGATGAGGTCTTTGCTTGTGGGAACATCTCATAAGGCCGTTCCCCATGAGGAACATGACCCCAGAGCAGAGGGTTTTTAATTACTGGCTGTCATGTGCCAGAAGAGTGGTGGAGAATGCCTTTGGTATAATGGCAATCCGGTTCAGGGTCTTCCTAACATCCATCAACCTGGCCGAATACAAACTGAACCTTGTTGTGTTGAGCTGCTGCATTCTCCACAACTACCTAAGAAAGAATGCAGCCAGCTATCTGCCCTCAGTTTTGACTGAGGCCGACTTTGCATCAGATACCGCAGAGATGACAGCTATTGAAAGTGGCCGTCCTGGCTCACCCCCCTCAAAGCGTCAACTCAAGCAAAAATATGTAGAGTACTTCGTGGGTAGAGGGGCAATTTCTTTACAACAAAATGTTGCGGATGTGCAATATTTTTTTTTTTTTTTTATAAACTCATATTTCATTTGAATTACTGTTTGTGTTTCTTATCTGTCTCCTAGGTTCTCAAATGGCCTTTTAATTTTGGCCATTTTCTTCAATAGGGCAAACATAACTTATTTGATACATGAGGTGACAATCTCTTCTTCAGCTAACTATTATGTTGTGCTGTGGGTCTGCTACACACACACACACAATGTTATTGTTGTTAATGTATGTAATGAATTAATGATAAAAATATTCATCCTTTTCAACTCCTTGAATTAATTGCTTGGAGTCCCTAAAATGGCCTAACTTTGGCACATTTTACAGCACATTGTCACTGTAACTACACAAACTTAACAAATACACTGGTATTGAGCATTGAAATAAGAAGCCACACATTGTTGAGTATAAAACATTTTACTCCAAGCACATTCACATGAGCGTTATAAACGGTTTTTGAACAAACCAACATCTTTGTGTATAACATGTATGTTTAACATTAATTTGCCTTTTTTGTGGCTAAGCAGGCATGTTTAAAAACATAACATACACATCCCCAACTCAGGAACTTACAAAGTTTGACTTTGCTAAAGCGAAGGCCATATGAGACATTAGTATGTCAAAACTGTGTTGATCTTGTGAGCTCACCCCTCTAAAAGCCAAATTTTAAAGATGCACACAAATTGGGACTCCAAATTTGGATTTCCCTCATGATCACATGCCTAAAATGTGTGTCTTTTCCCTACATCTATTTTGCTAAAGCCCCAAAACACACAGTGCGTCAACATGTGCTATCTCCCATCATGGGATATCAATGTATGCGTTTTGTGGGTGCAACCCCTTCCTCCAAACTAAAGTAAGCGAGAGGAAGGGGTTGCACCCCGGAAACAAGTCCATTGATCCCCCATGATGGGAGCTGGGAGCTAGCACATGCTGACACACTGGGGATTATTTCAGAAAGGCCAATCCACTTTGCCCTATAAGTGCACTTTCAAGTGCATTGTCTGTCCTCTTTAAGATCTCCACCATTTCTTCAAAGGACATATTTGAGGCCTTATATCTCCTCCTGGATCGGGGACTGTCTTGCTCCGGGCTTTCCTCGTTGCTGCTATTAGCACGTACCTGTTGACTCTCAGCCCTTTGCTCTCCCACTGGCCCAAAAGAGAAGAGGCGGAGAATACACTAGAAATAAGGACAGGGGCGGAGTTTGATGCATGCGCAGTGTATATAAAGCATAACAAGCAGTCGCTGTAACGGACCATAGGTACGATCTGTGAGTGGAGGACGGAAGATTGAAAGGGATGTTGAAACAAAGGTACAATTGTAAATTGTTGCATCAGTGGTTAGTGGCCTATACTGCTTATAGATTGAGGCCTATATTGGGACAAGATTAGGAGACTTTAGCCTGACATTAGGATTTGTCTTGTGTTGTGTCTTGCAGATTAAATGGTTAATAAATTTACGGCCCCAGATTTCCTGCCAGAGGTTATAGAAAAATATAGGGAGCTGCCATGTCTCTGGCAAGTAAAATGCAAGGACTATTCAAACAAAAGGAAGGCAGCGATGGAGAAACTGTTGGAATTAGTGAAGCCTGTGTATCCGACGGAAGTGGAAAATTGGTAGCCTGAGGAGCACATATAATAGGGAGCTCAAGAAAGTCCAGGATTCTCAGAGATCCGGAGCAGCAGTAGATGACGTATATGTCCCCAGGCTGTGGTACTACCACAGCCTGCGTTTTTTTTGTCCGACCAGATGGAACCCAGGCCATCTCTCTCAACACTTCCTTCAACATCAGCTGAGGCTCCTGAGGTCCACCCTGGGCCTTCCACCGAGGAAGAAGATATGGAGGAGCCCAGCCTGACCCAGGTATAGCATTGTTGAACATATTCCTTGTCAAAAATTGAATGATGTTAACTAGATGTTATTGATCACAAATTTCTGATTTAACAAAGTGGTTTACATATCAATAGACAGTAGTAGCCAAAAATGATTGGGACAAGAATGAAAAATGCTGGGGCCAGAATGATAGACTTTTCTATTTGTTAACATTCAATTTGCAACAGTCATGCTCAAAATTGTGTGTGATTGATGACCAAAAACCTAAAACTATGTACCATTTTCATACACAGGAAAGTCTCAGCCTCAGCCAAGAAGAGGCCGTGGCAAGCAGCCTGACAGAATTGCAGGTTCCTCCCCTCTGCCCTCCAACCAAAAGGGCCAGAAAGTTCAGGAACCTGGGAGTAGGCCACGGCTGCTTTTTTTTCACCATGCTACAGTGGCAATTAGCACACCCCCTGATGGCCAGGAGGCGTGTGGATGCCTGACAGGAAATAAATTAAAACAGATGAAGGAGGACCAGTGCAATATATGCGAGGAAATAATTCTTCAGGCCCTAAAGAAGGGGACGAGGGGTGAACTCACCTGTCAAATGCACCTCTGTGAGTTGGACCATGCTCTTCTGCCACCTCCAACAACACAGCCACCCCACCCACCATGGAAGGAAGTCTGGAAGGAAGTGTTGAGAGTGATGGCCTGGATTCGGTGTGGTCTGGCAAAAAACACAGGCTGTTGGAAGACCACAGCCTCTGGATATATATGTCATCTGCTGCTGCTCCCGATCTCTCGGCGTCCTGGACTGTATTGTGCTCCCTATTAAATGGACACCCCAGGTTACCAATTTGGATAGTCAAATAATTAATGTCTGCCCTGGGGTACAAAGGCTTCACCAATTCCAACTGTTTCTCCATCGTTGCCTTCCTCTTTATTTTGATATGTCCTTGTGCTCCCTATTGAATTAAACATTTTTGTTTTGACAAATACTTGGCTTTGTGTTTTACTTCAAAAAGGACAGTTTGTTTGCGAGTAGGCACGTACATTTCAAAAATACAATGTCAAATTAACAAGGGACACCAACATAGTTGTATCTTTGAGGTTAAAAAGTACAAGATAATAATGGTGTGGTGGTAACTTGACACACAAAACTAAAACAAATGTTATTCTGGAGATCACTAGAAAAAAAAAAAGAAATACGTTTGTCAGAACGTATTTGTGAATATCAGCAGCAAAGCAGCTTCATTATTATATCATTATAAAAAAGAAGCGAATGCGCTGCATTGAGAGATTTCATAATGTGCCATGTCACGAATGTGATATCTCCATTACGAACACTAGTTTTACAAGACCGAGCGCTTCCAGCTCGTCCTTGATTCAGAGCATGCGTGTTTGTACTTTGGACTTTTGTCCAACGGACTTGTGCACACACGATCAGAAAGTCTGACAACACACATTTGTTGGTGGAAAATTTGAGAACATACTAGCCAACATTTGTTGGTGGAAAGTCCGACAACAATTGTCCGATGGAGCATACACACGGTCAGATTTTCCGCCAACAGCCTGACATCCAACATTTCCCCTCGGAAAATCCGTGTGTACGCGGTATAACAGTTATAATTTGTACAGTTTTTTTGGCCTTGGCTGCCAGTCCAGGCCAGTGCAAGGATTTTTGTCTAGTTAGGCGAAGGTGCATTTTGCCACCCCCACCATCGTCCCACCACCTCCTCCACAATGGCAGTATTTGGGCCATTGTTTACTTTTTAATTTTTAATGTTTTAAAAATAATTTTAGGCCTAAACATTACTTAAAGCCCTGAAAGCCCTGAAAGTATTTCTGTTTTTTTGAAAGCAGACACTCTAGAGAATAAAATGTTGGTAGTTCTAATTTTTTATTTGACGTGACATTAGCATAACTGTTCAGTAAAAAATACATTAAAGTTAATTTCTGGACACATAAATGCAATTTATTACCTAATTTTTTTGGTAAAATATAAAAGATGAGGTTGTGCTGAGTAAATAGATACCATGTCAAAAGTTACAATTGCGTGCGCCCACAGCGTTTTAAAAGCCCCTACAGGTCATCAGTTTAGAGTTACGCAGGAGCACTGGTGCTAAAATTACTGCTCTCACTCTGGCGTGCACGTCTCATATATAACATGTGTAGGACAATCGCTGTTTTCATACGTAGTTGCCCCAACGCAAGCAGGTGTGAGTGTGTGTGTGTGGGGGGCTCTAAAAAAATTGAAATTTTTTTATATGTCTCCTTATATACTTAAAGCATTTTTGGTTTTATTATTTATTTTTACATATATTTTTTCATTTATTTATTTTTACTTTTATTACTATCATATAGGGCAGCAGGCCCCAACCTTTTTGGTACAGGGACCAGTTTCACGGCAGCCAATTTTCCCAGGGAGGGGCTATTCACGGAGTCTGTCCACAGCCCCCCTTTACATTGCAGTGCCCCTTTACAGCACAGTCCCCTTTTACATTAATGTAAATGGGGACTGCTCTGTAAAAGGGGCACTGTAATGAAAAGGGCGACGGTAATGTAAAGGTGGCACTGTAATGTAAAGAGGGGCAGTGATGTAAAGGGGACTGCACTCTAAAAGGGTACTGTAATGATTACAGTGCCCCTTTACAGTGCAGTCCCCTTTATTAGTGCCCCTAGCAATCACAGCCACCCCCCATCACAGTGCCCCTGCAGTCTACCCCTCCCCCTTTTCTCTCTGACATGACACTTCTCCAGGATATTTTTTCTCATAGACTAGGTGCAGGAACTCAAACTGGAAGGAGGGGGGATTGGGTAGAGGAGAAGTAGTGATGTGGTCTGTGTCATCGAGTGGGTGTGGCGTAATTTTACAGTGGGGGTTAGAGGGACATTGTTAAACCAATGATCTATGTATGCTATTCTGTATGTATGCTGTGCTGTCCCTCCCTACCAGGTAAAAATCTTCCCCAGTCCAAATTGTACAACTTTTCCTCTAAAAAAGCAACACCCATTTCTCACCTCTGCACCTCCTATTTACTGCTCACCTCTTTACCGTGTCCAAATCTCACCTCTGCACACCACTGTCCACAGCTCACCCCTGTACCCTGCCTGCAGTTCACCTCTGCACCCACCATCAACAGAGAAGAAGAATTGACTTTTATGCTAAAATAAATATTAAGTTAGGCCTTCACCAGTGCTCACCTCTACTATTCTGTTGCGGCACTGGCAAGATTTAGAGCAGGTCATTGGTTCCTAAGTGCTCTACTTTGAGCTGCTGCAGTTCAAAGGAAAGCATCACTCACTGACATGAACGATGCAAATGCTGTGCATTTTTTCTCTCTGCACTGAGTGCATAGGCAGGGAAAACTGTGGAGATATCCTGGCTTAACTCAGCTGCGCTGTCACAGGGAAGCTGGGTAGTAGATAGTGGTGAGCACAGAGCTTGTGCCAGAGGCTGAAAAAAAGCCCTGCAGTTCCCCATTCTAATGTCTGCCTCCCTTGCAGTGCACAGGACTTGTAGCATTGGCAGGGCAGAGGCAATGAACAGTCTGTGTGTCCTCTTCCGGCTCCCCTGCCCACCTGATGACATCATCCTATCAGCAGGGCAGGGGGCGTGAGGAGCTCTACATTCCGATCTACAGCTCCTCCGGCCTCCTGCCCTGCTGATTGGATGACATTAATCAGCCGGGTGGGCAGAGGAGCAGGGGGAGCACACACTGCATGGCCACACAGCAGGACAGCCCAGTGAAGACCACGGTCGCTGCTCATCTCCTGCTGTGCAGCCCAGTCAGCAGCAGGCCACAGACCAGCACCAGTCTGCGGCCCGGCGGTTGGGGACCCCTGATATAGGGGACCAATAGCCCCCTATGTGATAGCATACAGTTGACAGGTTCTATTTATACCCTGAATGTCTCCTCTCTGATCCACTGTGGCTGGTGGAACACAGACCGTTTTCCATCAGCTGCTTCCCCAGCACTGATCCCGGTCTAGGAAGTGACGTCCTACACCTCACTTGCTGGTTTGTGTACAGGAGGGAGGCTGAGTGGACGGAGGTCAGTTTGCTGAGCTCCCGCCACCCTTCCCAGAGACACCCACTATGACTGCAGCAGGTCTGCAGCCTTACAGGTGCATTTTCTGAAATTGTAGTCAAGAAAATTCTTTAACAAATTCCTAGCCATAGCGGGGGTGGCACATCACGGCGGTGGTGGAAGTGATAGGTGGCTTCACAGCCGCTTGTATCACTTCCACAGGAAAGCTGACAGTCTGCTTTACTGAAGTACACACACTCCTGGCTGCTATAGTGCTACTGTAAAAATCCGAATACCCGACAAATGGCTGGGGATTCAGGTTCTACCACCCCCTCTCCTGGCGCTTAAGGTAGTGCCTGCCCTGCAGCCAGTCAAATTATATACATACTAAACAGCTACAAAATGTTTCCTTATGAATATTTATTTATTACAGGTACTTAATATTTATATACAGTTATATTGGGTCAGTAGCAAACAGAAAGGGGGCACCTACACACACCAGTGAGCAGCTAGTAAGCCATTCATGAGCTATGACATGCAATTGCATGTGTCACATTTCCCAGTTGTTTGTCATAGTTCCTGCATATCATACATGGTTATAGTGAAAGTGCTTGTAGCTGTTTTGCATATGGGAGGGAAACACACCATAAGTTGAACACTGTCATTTCTAATTTTTCAAGCTCTAATAATTATGGGTTTTTTTTTCCGAGAGATGACTTTTTTTTTTACTGTTTTCTTATATCTCTACGGGTGCCAGCAATGACATCCTGCCTTTGCCCTAACACAGAAATTAAAGAGGAACTGCAGCCTGCTCACATAATTTGTAATAAAATCATCTTTGCCATTCTGAAGCTTCCTTCCAACCACTTTGCATATTATTTTATAAATACTGTGATTATGTACTTGCCAAATATGCTGCAGAAATCTCCCTCCACTAAGTCTGGCTGCATTCATTTTAACAGTGGGAAGCTGAAGCTGCTACCTGTTCACTTCCTGGATTCACACAGTGGTAAACCTCCAGCTCTGCAGCTCTCATTGGCCTTCTTATGACTCACCCCCCCCCCCTTCCTGGAAAACTCTCAGGAGAGTGAGAGAGAGCTGTGGATGATGTCATAAGCCTAGGCTTTTTGTCAGACAAGAAACAGGAAGTGGGCTGTATAAGGTATTTACTGGCAGAAAAAATGTTTTACTATCCGAATTTAAAACAACAAGGGCAGAAGATTTAATAGATGGAAAGCTGAAAAAAAATACTGAAGGTCTGCTTTAAGAAGCTACTTATATATATCCTTTTAATTTAAAAAAAATAAAGTTGCTAGCAGATATACCTGCATCAGCTTTCTTAAACCCCTTTGTGCCTGATTGCCAAACTGTTATAAATGGACGAAGCTCTAATACTTCCACGCAGTGTTAGGGCCTGACCGCTTCTCACCCACGATACATTTCCATTGGGCCATCACTATGATTTTGTAGGAATTTCAGGGACCTGGTTCAACAGCTCTCATGATTGGCTGGCAACCATTCAAGGATATACCCTGTATCGCAAGGATAGAGAGAGCAAAAAAGGGGGAGGGGTATGCCTATATATCAAGAATAATGTACAAGTGAATGTGAGAGATGGCATCACTAAGGGAGCTAGGGAGGAGGTGGAATCCTTATGGGTAGTGCTCCAAAGGGATGAAGCTAAGGGGAAAATAATACTGGGAGTATGCTATAGGCCCCCTAACCTGAGGGAGGAAGGGGAGATCTCCGATTATAATTTGGATTAGCAGCAAGGATGGGAAGTGTTATCATAATGAGGGATTTTAATTATCCAGACATAGAATGGGCGGAGGGAACCACACATTCATCTAAGGCTCGCCAATTCCTAAATGTCTTGCAGGACAATTTTATGGGTCAGATTGTAGATGCACCAACTAGAAATAAATCGTTACTGGATCTACTTAATCACACACATAGGGTGGACTTGTGTCTTTTTTCGACCTCACCTACTATGTAACTATGATAGACTGCCTCAGAGGCCAATAGATGCACATGGAAAATGGGAGGAAGTGACAGAGCTTTGCCTGAAACCTATCGCTGCTTGTATGAAAGTCTCATGCCTGATGTATTCACCAAATATAAACTACGTTGAATCCAAAAAAATGAGGACGAGATTGCCTAGTGATAACTGCTGTGTGCTCCGTGAGCTGGGAACTTGCCATTTGAACGCTTAAGTTATACGCAACTAGCATCCACCCAAAAACTAAAATTAGCTATTAAATTATCTACCTAGCATGTTTTGAGGAGAAATTTTATTTCCACTCTCTAAATTCCAGATTATGGCCTGTACTGAAACCTGAAGATGTCTCTAGGAGTTTTGTGGATGGAATACTAACAAATAAGAAAATGATTTTTGTTCCTTCTTACGTGAAAAACTACCTGGTGCTAGAAAAGTAAGTTAAGATTGCGATCACTAAAATACTGAATACCATTGAACTCGCTTAAGTGAGCACTGGACCCTCATGCAATAAACACATCAATCTCAAAACACAAACTCATTCAGAGCATATAATGTAAGTGTTGGAACTTGGGGGAACAGAAAATTTCATATTTTTGTACCCTTTTTTTTCCTGATCCAGCCCTTCCATGCGCCTCTTCACCAATAGATTATGAATAATAGTGAATTAACGCTAGCTATCAGCAAGCAGTGGTTTACTATTGTAATGATCTTTTGCTGCAGGAGAAGGCTGGGTGGAACTGGGTCAGCACTGACAGGAAGTGTTATGATGTCTCAAGCACTTCCTTTGTAAATACAATGTGGGAGTATTTTGTTGCAGTGTTCCGCTACATATTGCTCTTACTGAGTGCTGTGTAGAAGGATTGTAAGCCCAAAAGCCAACTAATTTAGCTCCTGGGCAAAGTGCTAGACTAAAAAACATATGGAGTTGGGGGGGGGGGGGGGGTGATTGGCAGAAGATGACTAGCCACTAAAGCTAATCCTAAAATATATGAGATGTTTAGGCCTTTCTTTTGCATTGCTGCCCAATACAAGTTTATAATAAATGTCAATGGGGGTGCTTGGCATGCTTTTTCAACATCAGCCAAGGGTCCCGCATTCTAAAACATTGCTTTTTAGGGGTGAAGTACACTTAATTATGTGCATTTCGTTTATCTCCATTCTCCAAATCCAGAAGTTTTTGGGCCTGAAGATCAGAAAGTTGCATAATTATGCTCTCATGGCACTGCATTGCAGAAAGCCAGTTGTTGGCAAAATCTCTATAGACTTGCACGGTGCCAGCTTATTCTGTCTAAGAGCAGATATGTGCTAGGTCCTGATATTTAGACCCACTGACCATAAGATAAATTTAATGTATACTATAAATTACAGTTATTTCATCTACGTCTAGAGGTTTTTAAGATGGGAGTTCTCCTTAAGGGATGAATATTAGTATGTATCACCTAGCTATTTACAAAATATAATGTTTTTTCTTATTTTTTTCAGATTTCTTCCTCAGAGGGTAATAGAAAGGATAAACAAGATGCAAGATGTAAAGTTTAGCACTGATTTCAGAAGTGCATCCAAGACCAAATAACTTCTAAGTTCTAAGATTCTTGACAAAATGTTGATATTTTTTAAACAAAATTAGGTAATCCATAGACAAACAATAAACAATTTATATGTTGCATTTTGTTAATACTGGCCAAATTTATCATATAATGTGCCATATTATTTTGTTCATAGAAACACCTTAAAGCAATTACATATATTATGCAGCAAACAATAATCTTATCTTGTTTTTTGTCTAAAGGAAAACTTTGCTTTTAGGTCAGATTAGTTTTACCTTTTTTTTTAGTTTATAGGTCTTTAAATTGATATTACATACATTTTTGGTATTCATACACAATCTTTCACACATAAACAACAAATAACAAAGGATTTCCAGAGCACTATGAGTTTTCTATGAGTGAGAACACAGCAGAACACAGCAGAAGCCGTCTGCCTTTATATGAAACTGTGCTTTTCCCATGTCGGCACTGCCTGTGGATATACTCACCTTCCATTCCTCATTATTCCAGCTAACTCCAAGCAAAAAGTACCTGGTAGTAGTTCCAGGTAGGGGGCCTATGTGACTCACTCCCCTTCCTCATTTGTGACAGTGCTGGTGCTTAGCCACACACTGTCATATAGAGTTAAGGGAATAGTCCTGTATATTCTTTGATTCAGATTTACTTGGCTTACTTTCCTCTCTTGCAGTAGCAAATGTAGTTTTTTTTAACATTTTGTGTATATTTCATTTTTCTCATAGTGCATCAGTAATATAACATTCTTACTGATTTAAAACAAAACAGATATGCCCTATAACCATGTATATTTTAACAATAAACCCTTCAAGATAATAATATATGCATGTGTTTTATATTGTTTTTTTGTTCTACTTTTTGCCATCAAATAGTTTAAACTGGATGCATTGAATATGAAAGTTTCATTTTTATTATTTTTGTCTGAATTTGTTATTTTCAGAGCATAGGTGCCTTTGTTATGACACACAACAAAATCTATTTTGCCACTTCTTGTGATTAAAACAGTACTATATATGTCTATATGATTACTAGCTGGGCACATAGCAGATCTTTACCCTGAGGTACACATTTTGAAGGGCCATTTTTAACATTCATTTTAGAGCTTCACAGTTGCTGCACAGAGCATCCAAAGAGGATGAACATAAAAAAGAAATCCTACAAAGTTCACTAATCTAGGCATTTTGCAAGTTTTGAACTCTTGGCGTTTTGATGTTTTTTTTAAATTTGTCAGAAAAGTATATAAATGCAATTTTTATCATGTTTGTATCCGTTTGTCATTAGATATTCAGATAGCAAACCCTTTTTCTATAAAGCGCGAAAGAAAATAGGATTTTTAAATACAGCTTACCTGTAAAATCCTTTTCTTGGGAATACATCACAGGACACAGAGGCTTGGTAATTACTTAGTGGGTTAGACAGTACCTTCAGGTGATTGGACACTGGTAACCCTAATTACAAGATGAATTCCTCCCTTATATAACCCCTCCCACATCGAGAGTACCTCAGTTTTGTAGCAAAGCAATAAGTACCCCAACGTATAATCCCGAAGAAAGGCGGGAGCTCTGTGTCCCGTGATGTATTCCCAAGAAAAGGATTTTACAGATAAGCTGTATTTAAAAATCCTATTTTCTTGTTCATACATCACAGGGGACACAGAGGCTTGGTAATTACTTAGTGGGATGTCCTAAAGCAATGCCCACATTGAGGGGAGGGGGACACAGATCAGAAAATACATAGACCACCAACAGACAAGAGGACCTATACTGCTGCCTGCAGCACACTGCACCCGAAGGCGGCATCCTCATGCCCTCTTACATCCACCTGATAGAATCTAGTGAATATATGGACTGAAGACCAAGTTGCAGTCTTGCAGATCTGAGCCATGGAGGCCTGGTGATGCACTGCCCATGAAGCACTAACCGCTCTAGTTGAGTGTGCCTTAACCTGAAAAGGAGGAATCTTCTTCTTTATACCATAGGCCTGAATAATAACTTGCCGAATCCATCTAGAAATAGTGGATTTCGACGCTGCCTGGCCCTTTCTGGGGCCTTCTGGCAGAATAAACAGACAATCAGTCTTTCGTATCTGAGCGGTTGCCTGCAGGTAGATACTGACTGCTCTTACAACATCTAGAGAGTGTAACAACTCCTCTTCCGTGGACCGCGGATCTGGAAAAAAGGACAGTAGGACCACATCTTGATTCAGATGGAATCCTGAAACCACCTTTGGTAAAAAAGGTGTCTTTGTGAATAATCAAATATGGCTCTTTACAAGAAAGAGCTGCTAATTCTGATACCCTTCTAGCCGAGGAAATGGCTACCAAAAAAGACCAGTTTCTTTGTCAGAAGATCTAAAGAAGCATGGTGCAATGGTTCAAAGGGTTGTTCTTGCAAAACAGACAAAACCAAATTCAGATCCCATGGGCACACAGAAGGTTTGACTGGTGGATTCAAGCGCAGTGCCCCCTGAACAAAGGCCCGGACCAGGGAATGTGAGGCAAGTGGCCTTTGAAAGAATACTGATAAGGCCGAGATCTGGACCTTGGTAGTGCTCAAAGCTAGCCTCATTTCAATGCCTAATTGAAGAAAGGCAATACTTTCTAGGATGCCACCCCCTGGGTTCACACCAGGAAACATATGTCTTCCAGATTCTGTAGTGGATGAGCATGCAGGCCGGCTTCCTAGCATTAACCAGAGTGAAAAGGACTCATTCCGAGAGCCCACGGCTTTTCAGAATGTGGGTCTCAGCAGTCAAACCGTCAAATTCAGACTTCGTAAGGCAGGATGAAATATTGGACCTTGTGAGAGTAGATCTGGACGCAACGGAAGAACCCAAGGTCTTCCCACTGCCATCTTTACGATCTCTGCATACCAAGGTCGTCTGGGCCAAGTCGGGGCCACCAGAATAACCGACTTTGCTTCCCTTTTGATCCTCTGAAGGAACAGCGGAAGAAGCGGAATTGGAGGAAAGGCATAGATCAGAGAGTACCAATCCCATGGAATCATTAAGGCATCTGACCCTAGTGCTAGCAGATCCTTTGTTCTTGACACAAAGCTGTCCAGTTTTTTGTTAAACCTGGACGCAAACAGGTCTACATCCAGGGTACCCCAATTTTGACATATGGTCTGAAATATGTCGGGGTGTAGAGACCATTCTCCTGGACACAGCTGCTGGTGGCTTAGAAAATCCACCTGTCAATTTTTTATCCCTGGAATAAAGACTGCAGACAGGCAAGGAATATGCCTTTCTGCCTAGAAAAAAACGTGATTCACCTCCTTTTGGGCATCCAGGCTCCTGGTGCCTCCTTGGTGATTGATATAAGCCACAGCCGTGGCATTGTCGGACTGTATCCGGACAGGATGACCCTATAGTCTGAAAGTCCAGACCTTGAGGGCTAGATGAATTGCTCGAATTTCCAGAATGTTGATGGGCAAGAGCCTTTCGGCTCTGGACCATCTTCCCTGTGTGGAAGTTTCTTCCAGAACTGCTGCCAAGCCTATTAGGCTGGCATCTGTGGTTATGAGTTTCCAAGTAACTGGGACAAACGAATTTCCTTTTAGAAGATTCTTGGTCAGTAACCACCAATTGAGGCTCTGGTGCACCCCTGGGGATAGGCACATTGGAAGATCCAAGGCTTGAACCCTCTTGTTCCAGGCAGGGAGGATGCTGCTTTGTAAAGGCCTCGAGTGAAACTGGGTGTAAGGGATAGGCTCGAAAGAGGCGACCATTTTCCCTAATAGTCTCATACATAGTCGGATGTAGGGATTTCTCCTTGTTGTGACTACCCGGACCAAATCTTTATGGCCCTTGCTTTTAATTTGGGTAAGAACACTCTGCCACTCTGGCTGTGTCTATGACCATGCCCAAATACTCCAGCCTTTTTAGGGACTGCAAGGAGGATTTCTCTAGATTAAGGACCCAGCCTAGGTACTCTAAGTACTTTACCGTGCAGAGCACATTGTGGCTTAGGCGTGTTACGGGCTGTTCTATGAGCAGCAAATCGTCCAGATAAGCTGTCACAGTTATGCCCTGAGCCCATAGATTTGCCAGGGGTGGGGCTAGAACTTTTGTGAACACTCGAGGAGCGGTAGCAAGACCAAAAGGAAGGGCCACAAATTGAAAGTGGCGCCGATCCACCGCAAACCTTAGGACTTTTTGGTGAGCGGGAAATATTGGCACATGCAAATATGCATCTTTGATGTCTATTGATGCCAGGAATTCTCCTCCCTTAAGGGTGGAGACTACTGAGTGGATAGACTCCATGCGGAAAGGACGAATGTCTAGAAATTGATTCAGGTCTTTTAGATCCAGAATAGTTCTGACATCTCCGTATCTCTTCCCGGGGCCACCTCTATAATTACTCCTTGGAATAACAGACGTTCTAAGGCCAGAAGTAAGGGCCTTCTTTTTTCTGGATCCCTGGAGACTCTTGACCTTAGGGAACGAGATAGCGAAAGCTTCCAGAACTCTAGCTTGTAGCCCAGAGACACCATGGAGGCTACCCATCTGCCCTGAATCTCTGCCCGCAAGGCACCTGCAAACTGCAGCAGTCTTCCCCCCACTCGGCCGAGCGGGGGCGCCTCTTCATAGGGAGGCTTTGGGGTTCTGTTTACCAGATCTTGGACCCCAAGGTTTCTTTTGCTCTTGGGGTTGACTTTGGACCTTTCCCCTAGTATTTGATTGGGGAGGCCATCGCCACTGCCTGGAGGATGAGGCTCCAGGGGCTGGGGACAGAGAACTTCTAAATGAAGAATGTTTACTCTTCCTTTTGACAGGTAACAACATGGTTTTACCCCCAGTAATCTTCTGGATATATTTGTCCAGATCATCCCCAAACAGGGAACCCAGTTAAATATTTTTTGCATGAAGCCTCAGCTGCCCAATGTTTAAGCCAAAGGGACCTGCACATGTGTACCAGCAGGAGAGTGAGCGAGATGCTTGCTGAGCAGAATCCATAATGGCATCAACCATAAAAACACAAGGCTTTAGGAAGGTCTGCATAAACCTCAGCCTCCTCAGTGGAAAGGAGGCTAAGCACCTGTTTCATTTGTTCCTTGAGGAACTGGCACATGCCAATTGCTGCGACCATAGGCTGGACCACAGCGCCTGCCACAGAGAAAGAGGCTTTAAATAAAGTTTCCAGCTTTTTGTCAGTTAGATCCTTAAAGACTTGAGCATTGTCCACAGGACAGGTCAGGCTCTTATTCACACAAGAAACAGCCGCATCTATGGCTGGGAGTCCCCATTTCTTGGTGAAACTTTCCTCTACCAGATAAAGCATAGAAAACTTTTTAGGAGGAGAAAATTGTTTATCTGGGTGACCCCAGTCTTCATACAACAATTCATCCAGTAAAGGATGAATTGGGAAGGCGTACGCAGCCTGTGGGGATTTCCGGGACCTCAGGGAGGAAACAGGGGAAATGGCAGCCTCAGCAGAGCGCAGTCTGTATGTGGAATGCACCAGTTCAGTATAGTATTGCACCTGCGCTTTGAGGGCCTGGGAGGTAGAAGAGAGCTTCTCCTCTTCCCCTGATTCGTCCGACTGCACCTGATCCCTATCCTCAGATAGGGATAGTTCCTCATTATCAGAATGCTCATCCGATAGGGAACCCAAAGCAGAGGGAGGGGATCTACCCCTTCTTCTGCTATTTTTTAAGGAAGCTGTGACAAAGGTAGTAATCCTTCCTTCTAAACCATCCAATGCAGCCTTCAAAGCGTCTTCTGTGACATAAACAGGGACTGAAGCATTGGGAGAGGCTGCAAAACCTGACAGGGGTACAGACTCATCCTGTGAGGCTGCCTCCAGTCTTGCAGGGAGGGATGGTATCCTGCAGGCATGTCCAGAACCCCTAGATGTAGGCGGTGTTTTTTTGGTGCCTCTTTACCTCCCCCTGAAGCCCTCTTACGAGGAGACATAGTCCTAAGCTGCAAAGCAGAGGTACTAGTGTAAAGTGCAATCACTGTTGTGCTATAGTCTTACAATATAAACATTAGCTACAAACTGCACAACCTGATGCCGAGTAGGTGTCTTAGGTTTGCCTGGATCCAATCCAAAGAGATGCTTACTGCCCACAGCTCTGTGTCCCACCGCTTACAGGAGCTCTGGCGTCCTGGGCTTTAAAAAAAAAGAGCGCTTTGTGCCCGCACGCTGGTGCACCGTGCATACCGCACGGCGCCACAACCACGCCCCCCCCTCCTTCCCCGCCAACCCCGGATGAAAAAGCGCGCCCCTTGCGCGCGCACATAGGACCATCATGGCAGCGACCGGGGTGAAGGGGGAGAAGGAGACCACCTGAGGACTGCGTGGGATCCCCCCTTTCAGTTTATGTGGCAGAGCCTGCAGTGGAGGAGGTAAGCGGCTTCTTAGACCAGCTTTACTGAGCATGTATCCTGGAAAGCATGTAAGTATACACCAAGTATGTCTCTTACTCCCTCTAGTGGCGGAAACCAGGTAAGACATACAAACTACTCGAAGAAGATAATCCATAATGTGTAAACTTTAGGATTGTCAGCCTTCACCCATCACGGCGGGTAGCATTGTCAACGTTCAGGATTCTGGGTTCCTACTCACAGGATCCTCTTCCCTGGACCTGTAGAAGACTCTGCCAGAAACTTTTCGTGCCCCTGTTATATTAGTACACCAAAGCCTGGATCCCAGAGCCCAGACCTCCAAGGAGAGACATTACAGGCAAAACCTTGTTTCTTCTTATCATGAGGCCCAGGTACCATCCATCTTAAGTGTTTTAGTATTGGCCCAAGGTATGGATCCAGTTGTATAGCTCCTAGGTCCTCGCAGAGACCATCAAACAGAGCTTTCTTCTTAGCACATCTTCAATGTGACCCACCACCATAGACACTGGCAAAAAAATTGAGGTACTCTCCATATGGGAGGGGTTATATAGGGGAGGAACTCCTCTTGTAATTAGGGTTACCAGTGTCCAATCACCTGAAGGTACTATCTAACCCACTAAGTAATTACCAAGCCTCTGTGTCCCGTGATGTATGAGCAAGAAATATATTTTTCTGTTTGCCACGGGTAAAATGTTACCAAAGTTGTCTCATTTAATCAGTACCAGAGCACATACAGTGCCTTGAATAAGTATTTATACTCCTTGAAATTTTCCACATTTTGTCAGGTTACAACCAAAAATGGAAATGTATTTTGTTGGGATATTATGTGATAGACCAACACAAAGTGGCACATAATTGTGAAGTGGAAGGAAAATGATAAATGGTTTTCAATTCTTTTTACAAATAAATATGTGAAAAGTAGGGCGTGCATTTGTATTTAGCCCCCTTAGTCAACACTTTGTAGAACCACCTTTCGCTGCAAGTCTTTTTGGGTATATTTCTACCAGCTTTGCACATCTAGAGTGACATTTTTGCCTTTTCTTATTTGCAAAATAGCTCAAACTCTGTCAGAAGGTGAACCTCCACCCCAGTCTCAAGTCTTTTGCAGACTCCAACAGGTTTTCTTCTAAGATTTATATGTAGTGATAGCTAGTGAAATGGAATACATCAACATTTTGTGATTTTGCTATACCAATGTAATGTCCGTGATACTTCCAAATGACTCTACCTTTCCATTAGTGACCAGGAGAGTATAAAAACAGTAACAAATAATACATATGAATAAACAGTCCATGCAATATTATATAGGTAAACTGAGGAAAAGTCCATGCAAAGTACTGTGCATCAGAAAAGTGACTCTGAAAAACAATCTTCCAATGCTATAAAGGTCTTCTCCACCACACCGGTTGTGATCCACTCTTATGGAGCTGCACTCACCAGAAAATATTGCCTTGCACTCTCATGCTTGGTAAGTAGGCAATATTAAAGCCCCCCGGGGGACTACTCAAGATGAATTAAGTTGTGATCACAGCAGATGGAACTCTTCAATTAACAGCAATCCTCATCGTGAAGAGGTATCCCGACATGAAAAGAAACAGTGTCTCCAATAGTGTGATAACGTTGAGAGCATTTATTGAAATACACACACAAGGTCTTCTATCATTGTACTCACATTCTTGCAATTTTAAAAGGCATAAAAAGTAAGCTCCCTGTGACAGTGACACTGGTCGGCTGAGACTACCTCGTATTGCTAAGGATCCAACGAGGGGAGGGGTGAGATCTAACCGTTGCATCCCGGGTCCGCCTTGACCATAGTACACTGCCATTATCTGTCACAGAGAGCTTACTTTTTATGCCTTTAAAATTGCAAGAATGTGAGTACAATGATAGAAGACCTTGTGTGTGTATTTCAATAAATGCTCTCAACGTTATCACACTATTGGAGGCACTGTTTCTTTTCATGTCGGTATACCTCTTCACGATGAGGATTGCTGTTAATTGAAGAGTTCCATCTGCTGTGATCGCAACTTCATGTATCTTGAGAAGTCCCCCGGGGGGGGGGGGGGGCTTTAATATTGCCTACACACCAAGCATGAGAGTGCAAGGCAATATTTTCTGGTGAGTGCGGCTCCATATGAGTGGATCACAACCGGTGTGGTGGAGGAGACCTTTATGGCATAGGAAGATTGTTTTTCAGAGTCACTTTTCTGATGCACAGGATTTTGCATGGACTTTTCCTCATCAGTTTACCTATATAATATTGCATGGACTGTTTATTCATATGCATTATTTGTCACAGTTTTTATACTCTCCTGGTCACTAATGGAAAGGTAGAGTAATTTGGTATCACGAATATTACATTGGTATAGCAAAATCACCAAATGTTGATGTATTCCATTTCGCTAGCTATCACTACATATAAATTATTTACAGCGCCACTATTTTATTTATTTAAAATACGATTTCACATAACCTCTTATAAGTTGGCAGCTATAGTTCTTGTTTGGTTTTGCACTAGAGCGCAGTGGTGGTTTATCAAGTTTTTTTTGCGCGGCACTTGATCACCGATTTTTGCGTACACACGAACGGACTTTACGGCAGACTTTGTCCTGCGCACTCTGACGGACTTTCCGACGGACTTTCTGAATGAACGGACTTGCCTACACACGATCAACCAAAGTCCGATGGATTTGTACGTGATTACGTACGACCGGACTAAAACAAGGAAGTTCATAGCCAGTAGCCAATAGCTGCCCTAGCGTCGGTTTTTGTCCGTCGGACTAGCATACAGACAAGCGGACTTTTCAACCGGACTCGAGTCCGTCGAAAAGATTTGAAACATGTTTCATTTCTAGGTCCATCAAACTTTTGGGGAAAAAAGTCCGCTGGAGCCCACACACAATCAAATTGTCAGACGGACTCCGGTCCGCCGAACCAAGTATGCTGTATAGTCCGGTCGTGTGTACGCAGCATAAGATTGCCTTGCATTTGGCTCCATCCATCTTCCCATCAACTCTGACCAGCTTCCCTGTCCCTGCTGAAGAAAAGAATCCCCACAACATGATGCTGCCACCACCATGTTTCACGGTGAGGATGGTGTGTTCAGGGTGATGTGCAGTGTTAGTTTTCTGCCACACATAGTGTTTTGTTTTTAGGCCAAAAAGTTTAATTTTGGTCATATCTGATCATAGCATCTTCTTCCACATGTTTGCTGTGTTCCCCACATGGCTTCTCACAAACTCCAAACAGGACTTCTTATGGATTTTTTCAACAATGGTTTTCTTGTTGCCACTCTTCCATAAAGGCCAGATTTGTGGAGTGCACGATTAATAGTTGTCCTGTGGACAAATTCTCCCACCTGAGCTGTGGACCTCTGCAGCTCCTCCAGAGTTACCATGGGCCTCTTGGCTGCTTCTCTGATTAATGCGGTCCTTGCTCAGCCTGTCAGTTTAGGTGGACAGTCATGTCTTGATAGGTTTGTAGTTGTGCCATATTCTTTCCATTTTCGGATGATGAATTGAACAGTGCTCCGTGAGATGTTCAAAGCTTGAGATTTTTTTTATAACCTAACCCTGCTTTAAACTTCTCCACAAATTTACCCCAGACCTATCTGGTGTGTTACCTAGCCTTCATGATGCTTTCTGTTCACTAAGGTTCCCTAACAAACATTTGAGGGCTTCACAGAACAGCTATATTTATACTGAAATTAAATTACACACAGCTGGACTCTATTTACTAATTAGGTGACTTCTGAAGGAAATTGTTTCCACTGGATTTTAGTTAGAGGGATCCTCCATGCTCCTCTATGTTTTTGATGTCTTCTCCCGTCCGGTCCTATGATTGGACACCTGATATGCATCCAATCACAGCGCCTGTCGTTTCAGCCAATCAGGTGACAGGTAACATACCCGAGCACCTGATTGGTGGAGAGGCGGTTCAGTGTTAGGAACACAGCTGGGTGAGCTACGAGCACCAAGCATGGCACTCGCTGTTTACCTTTTTTGACGCCTATTAGAGCCTATGCTGCAAAAACACCCCCCGCCCGAAAAGGGGCCAGGCGCCTGAATAGGGGGTGGCAGCGTCGGCCATGAATAGATTCATGCAATGCATAAATCTATCTATTGGTGATAGAGGGGGTGGCTGGAGAGAGGGGGCGGCGCCCGTGTGCCCTTATGGACGCACCACCACTGGGTGACAAGTGCCTCTACAATAAACCCAACCTACCAATCTATTCTGCTACTTTTCTGTTTCAAGAAATTTTTATTGAAAATAAACAGCATGTGGAGGGGGCGTGGCTGGCAGCCGAGGTGATGGCAGCTTGAGGAGAGAGCTCCCGGTGAAACCAGCACAATCCAGCGATTAAAAGCGACGCCAGACGGCACTGTAAAGTGATATCAATCGCCCATCCACCCAGCTATCACAACCCATCACCATGAACAAAAGAAAATCAGAGCGGGGCCCTAAAAAGCTGACTAATTTCTTTGACACAGTCAGCACTCATAGGCCTCAAAATGGCTCCGCAGCCTGTGAATCACGACGCGGCCAGAGCCGCGGAGTCTCCTCCAAAGATATGCCACAGTATCAGGCATCATCCCCGGGAAACAGTAGCGAATCATTGCTGGGTGCATCCCCTGTACAGAGCCCGCAGAAAGCTTCACAGAAGCATTCGTCAGAGCACAGATATCCAGGTGAGCTGGGGGGACATGACATGTCACAGAACAGTACTAGAGAGTTCATTGAACAAATGCATGACTTCCCCACCCTGGATCAGCTACAGACACAATGATGAAGGATATGTTGGTGACATTAAGGGGGTCATTACACAGGGACCTGATGGAATGCACAACCACCCAGCTTAACCACTTGCTTACTAGGCACTTAAACCCCCCTCCTGCCCAGACCAATTTTCAGCTTTCAGTGATCTCACACTTTAAATGACAATTACTCAGTCATGCAACACTGTACCCAAATGATTTTTTGTCATTTTTTTCATACAAATAGAGCTTTCATTTGGTGGTATTTGATCACCTCTGGGTTTTTTATTTTTTTTTGCGCTATAAATGAAAAAAGACTGAAAATTTTGAGAAAAAAAAACGCATTTTTCTTCGTTTCTATGATAAAATTTTGCAAATTAGCAATTTTTCTTTATAAATGTTGGCCACAATTTATACTGCTACATATCTTTGGTAAAAATAACCCAAATTAGTGGATATTATGTGGTCTGTGTGAAAGTTATAGAGTCTACAAACTGTGGTGCAAATCATAAAAAAATGATCACATCTGATGTACTGGCGGCCTATCTCATTTCTTGAGACCCTAACAAGCCAGAAAAGTACAAATGACCCCTTTTTGGAAAGTAGACATTTCAACGTATTTAGTAAGAGGCATGGTGAGTTATTTGAAGTTGTCATTTTTTCCCACAATTCTTTGCAAAATTAAGATTTTATTTATTTATTTTTTTTCACAAAATTGTCACTGTAATAGCTTATTTCTCTCACATGGATTGTGCATACCACAAATGACACCCCAAAATACATTCTGTTACTCCTCCTGAGTATTACGATACCACATGTGTGGGACTTTTTCACTACCTGGCCACATACAGAGGCCCAACATGCAGGGAGCACCATCAGGTGTTCAAGAAGCATAAATTACACATCTAACTTGTTGACTACCTATTATACTTTTGAAGGCCCTAGAGCACCAGGACAAGGGAAACTCCCACAAAATGACCCCATTTTGGAAAGCTAACACCCCAACAAATAATCTCTGAGGCATAATGAGTCTTTTGAACGGTTAATTTTTTCCAGAAGTTTTGGAAAATGTGGAAAAAAAATTAAAAAGCATTTTTTTTTTTTACACAAAGTTGTCCGTTTATAAGATATTTCCAACAAATAGTATTTAGATAGCAAAAATTACACTCCAAAATACATTCTGCTAATCCTCCTGAGTATAACAATACCACATGTGTGAGACTTTTACACAGCCTAGCCACATACAGAGATCCAACATACAAGGAACACCGTCAGGTGTTCCAGGTACACATAGCATGCACATACCAAGAATTGCACCCCATAATACATTATGCTGAGCAAAAGGTAAACAAAAGATTACCTGTGGTTTTAGTAGCGCAGTTGTCCACAGGAGGATAGCACCGGTCCAGGCAGCAAGCAGGGACTTGGTCAGCAACAGCGAACACAATTGTCCAGGCAGCAGGCAGGGATACTGTCCATATACAGTCCAGGGTCAGTGCAGGGAGAGATATTGTCAGCAGTGCCAAAAATATTGGTCCTGGTAGTAGGCAGGAACATGGTCCATGTGCTGTGGTCAGTGCAACAGACAGAGGCATGATGGCAGTAAGTCCTACAGGCAGCAGGCAGAAGTAGGGCCTCATTCAGGACAGAATGGGGACAGGGGTAGAGGCTTCTCCCACCCAAATCTCTTTGAAGCCTCCAAATCTTCAGACCCCAATCTTGGAATGAGAAAACAAAAAAAATTGTTTTCATCATCCAGAAAAACAATTCTGGAGCCCCTCACATATGTGAGACCCCTGTGTTGAATCCAGTTGCAGGGTACAACTGAATACTAGTCCAGTTGCAGGGTACAAGATCAGTCTAAGAGGCAGGCAAATAACATGGTCAAACAGTCCAAGGTCAGTTCCAGATCAGGCAGAGGTATGTACAGAATCGTTAGGCAGAAGCATGGTCGAATAACAGTCCTGGGTCAGTTCCAAATCAGACAGTGGTATGTACAGAATCGGCAGGCAGAAGCGTGGTCGAATAACAAGCCAGGGTCAGTTACAGAGCAGGCAGTGGCATAAGGGGTGTGAGGGTAAATGGCAGGAATTGAGGCTTACGTTTACCATACTTCACTAATAATTTACTGAAGTATGGTAACGTCGAAAACAGTCACCTATGCAGAGGCCTGGTTGGGATTTTATCTGGAAAGTGGCGTTCGGAGAGTCGACTAAGAACAACTGATCGGATGTTTTCTGATGGGCCATTCGGGAATATAAGGGCAGTGTAAATTTCCTCCTGGTAGCCAAGGAAGGGTTGGGGGTTTTGGGTGGAGTAAATGATATAGGAGTTGTATATGGCCAATTGAAAAAAATAAATTGCTACTTTTTCATACCAATGGTATGTCCGTCTTGTGGCAAGGTATGGTTCGAGCATTTGGTCATTGAAGTGGACTCCCCCCCATAAACAAATTGTATTCATGGATGCATATTGGTTTTTGGATGGGGCCATTCCTTCTGGGGATTTCCACGTAGGTGTTATTGTGGATCAAAGACAAAATGTAGACATCCCTTCTGTGCCTCCACTTCACTGCCAGAATCTCCTTGTTTCACAGACTTGCCATCTTTCCTCTTCTCAACTTCATATTGACAAGTCTTTGAGGAAAGCCCTTCCGGTTCTTTCTTACGGTGCCACATGCTGGCGTCTTATTCTGGTGAAAGTTGTGAAACAGGGGCAGACTTGTGTAGGAGTTGTCTACATACAAGTGTAATCCTTTGTCGAGTAGGTGGTATATGAGGTCCCAAACAACTTTCCCGCTTGATCCCAAGTAGCCCAGGCAATTAGGGGGCTGCAGCTGGGTGTCCTTCCCTTCATACACTATGAAGGCATATGTGTACTCTGTGGCTCAGTCACATAATTTGTACACCTTCACCCCATAGCGGGCCCTTTTGCTGTGGATAAATTGCTTAATTTTAAGCCTGCCGCTAAATTTAACAAAGGACTCATCCACGCATATGTGTTGGTACGGGGTAAACAACTGGGGGGAATATTTGATATTGGACAAATTTTGTAAAGCCTGTCATAATTTGGGTCATTTTGGGAAGGGTACTGGGTATTATCACTGAAATGTAGGAACCTCATGATCACGAGATATCTGGTTCTGGGCATTACCAAGGAGATGATCGGCATGTGGTGGATGGGGTGGGTTGACCAAAAGGAACGCAATTCATTTTTTTTTTTTTTTGGTGAGTCCCATACAAAGTGTGAAACTCAAAAAAAACCTTCAACTCCTCCACTGTTAGGTCTCTCCACTCGTAGGGACAGGTTTGATAGGATGTTGGATTATTCAAAATAAATTGTTGTGCATACAGGTTGCACTGGGCCACAACTGACATGTCCTCCATAAAAATTAAATTTAAAAAATTGATTGGGGAAAAATTCTCCGTGTCCACCTGGACTCCTGGCTGGGCAGTGAAAGGGGGAACGTTAGCTACTCCTGAATTAGGAGGAAGCCACAAGGGGTTCTGAAGGGCATAGGGAAAGCTGGCATGGGCTCTAACCCTTTGGGGCTGAGGTGACACCCCACTGGTACTTGGCCTTTCTTGCTGAGGTACTGCGGTGCTGGTGGATGGCACTGCAGTGCTGGTGGATGCCACTGCCTCCTCACCGGAATGCCTTCGTTTGGCTGGCAGAATATCTTCCTCCTCTGAGTTGTGTTCCACTACTGAAGACCGGCTCAATTTACGTCAGACTCAGAATCCGAATTTGAAAGGGAATCCGAAAAAGAGAGCCCTTTGTTGCTCTCGTCGGCTGTGGAAAGTATTTGGTATGCCTCCTCGGCGGAAAAGCATCTTTTGGACATGGTTGCTGGTGGTGAAGAGACTGCACAGGTGTGTGCAAAGCCTGCACTGATGGGCACTGATGAGGTGCCACTGATAAGCTTGCACAGATGTGTGCTAATAAGCCTGCATTGATGAGGTGGTACAGATGTGTGCTAAGCCTGCACTGATGGGCACTGATGAGGCGGCACTGATTGATGGCACAAATGTGCACTGATGAGGCGGCACAGATGGGCACTGATCGCACAGATGTGCACTGATGAGGCGGCACAGATGTGCACTAATGAGGCGGCACAGATGAGATGGCACAGATATGCACTGATGAGGTGGCACAGATGGGCACTGATGAGGTGGCACAGATGGGCAATGATGAAGCAGCACAGATATGCACTGATGAGGTGGCACAGGTGGGCACAGATGGGCACTAGTTATAGATGACACTGATAATTGGCACCGTGGTACTGATTGGGCACTGTATGTTTTTATTGTTTTTTGACTGTAATGCTCAGGAATCACTCACGATTCAGCACAGATCCTCTCTCCCCTCACACGTGGTCTCTGTGTGAGGAGGGAGAGCTGGCAATGAGAGATGATCTAATATGTTTACATTTGAGATCATCTCTCATTGGCCACGCCGATCGCGCAGTAATTGGCCGCTGTGATTGGCCATTTACAGTGATCTGTGATTGGCTGTGTCCAAGGGTTCCCCGATGAGCGCTCATGAGTGCGCGCGGGGAGTGAGGAAAGGGGAGGACGTCAATAGACGTACTCCTGGCAATGTAGTTCCGCGCTGTAGCCGATCAGTTAAAGCAGAAGTTATTGCCTTAGGGGATGGAGCAGAGGATGACATACAGGTGATTAAAAATAAAATGGCAGATTTGGAAGTTCACTCAAGAAGAAATAATGTAAAGCTGAGAGGGGTGGCTGAATCTATCTTGCCTGCAGACCTTAGAAAATTAGTTCAGCAATTTATTTATACCTTAATGCCAGACACACCAGAAAGGGAGGTGATTGTAGATCAGGCTCATCGCCTGCCTAAACCAAAGCACCTCCCGGATAAAGTACCAAGGTGAAGTCATAGCACATATTCACTTTTTTCATGTTAAAGAGGATCTCTCCTCTTCCTGATCCATATTCAGACATATCTGTATACTCTGACATCTTGCAACATACTATGCTAGCTCACAAGAACCTAGCCACACTGACCAAACTTTTTCAAAACCACAAGATACCATACACCTGGGGATTTCCAACAAAAATCATCATCACCAGGGAAGGTAAAACATACGCTATCAATAACTTGGAGAATGGTTTGAAATTGGCTAGGCAATGGAAGCTCCTCCCAGATGAGGAAAAAAGCCATATTGACTCTGCCACTCGCAAGATTTCTTCTAAATGGCAAAAAGTAAAACCTGGGTAACAGTGACTACTACTACTATATGACCAACAAGGGTGGTCACCTCACCTTTATTTACATATAGCCAAATCTGGATAAATGGACTGGATCTTACGGAGTAAACCATAGAGAAGCGAGATTCTTTGCACACGGATAAGTTTCACTTTTTTTTATATGTTATACTGTTTTCTTTTCTTAATCTGTTTATGTTTTACATGTACCAGCCAAATATGATGATCATTTTCAATGGGAATCAACTATATCCTCAGAACAAGGACGCATGTACAGCGTTTTCAACATTCAGCAATTTAATTCCTACCTTTTGCTGCCACCTAAAGGTAATTATACCAAACTACACCATCTTAATTCTTGTATTCAGCCACACCTAGCATTAACTCTACAAAGACACTATGACCATTAATTAAGGTGATCTCCATGTGGCAAGAAGCTAAACGGCTTAAAGGGGACATACTTTGCATTCAAGAGACACATTTCTCTTGGGACAAACAGCCCAAATGCTCAGATAAAGCATTCCCTCACATTTTTCATGCCTGTGCCACAGCTAAAAAACGAGCTACGATGATTGCAGTGAACAAATCGGTTGCATTTCAATCTCATGTAGTAATCACTGACCCCAAAGGCAGATATATCATATTGGTATGCGATATAAACAACATGAAATATACCCTAGTGAATCTTTATGCTCCAAAATATTGGTCAAGCAACTTTTCTAAGATCTCTATACAAGAAAACTGCTCAGCATAAGAAAGGGTCACTACTCATGTGCGGGGACTTCAACTGTGTAGTAGACAAAGCCATGGGTTGCTCTGCCTCCCAGAGTGCACATAGATATGAGATGAAATCCCTTCCAACAGAGATGAACGTATATGATGCATGGAGATGTGTAAATTCCTTGGAAAGGGATTATACCTACCTTTCAGCGCCTCACAACTCATACTGGATGATTGATTTATTCCTGACTGACCTTACTCTTCTTCAAAATACCCTGGAAGTGACTATACATGCAATCACTTGGTCTGATCACGCACCGGTGACTATCACTCTAAAGGAACAAAATTCCTCTAACCCTGCTTATTTATGGAGAAACAATCTCTCTATACTGTCCAACCTGCTCCACAAGAATAAGCTTTCTCAACTGCTCAAAGAATATTTTGAAATTAATGATACTGTTGATGTGAATATAATGTCATTATGGTGTGCACATAAGGCCTACAGCAGAGGCCTGTTGATTCAGGCTGCAGCTAAGGAAAAGAAGCAGAAGGCCAAAGCAATTACCACTCTCCAAGTGAAACAAAATACTTTAGAACTTCAAAATAAACAAAATCCTACCCCTAATAATCAATCAGAACGTCTTAACCATAGACATAAACTACGGCTAGCTCTAGTGACAGAACATAGAACCTCTTTAAAATGCTTCAAGGCAACTTATTATGCACACGGTAACAAAGCGGGCAAACTTTTGGCCAACTACATACATAAAAGACAACAAGACTCTAAACTTAGCTCTATTATGGAGCTTCACCCAGAGAAAATAGTACATCACCCATCCAAAATCGCCAGCACATTTCAAAAATACGACAGTGATCTCTATAACTTGGAGACCAACCCACATACCCCACAACCGAAAGAACTTAATATCAAATCTTTCTTAAATGCAGTCAACCTACCCTCACTAGATGGAGAAGTACTAATTTCCCTTAACTCCCAGATATCAGATAAAGAAATATTAGACGCTATTAAAACCCTTCCAACACATAAATCACCCGGTATTGATGGATTTACAGCAGAATATTACCAAACCTTTGCCATGATCCTTTTACCTTATCTAAAGAATGTATTCAATCACGTGGCCACAACTGCCTTTTTTCCTGAAGAACTGCTGCAGGCCACTATCATTGCTTTACCCCAACCAGGAAAGAAGCCAGGTAGTCCTCAAAATTTCAGACCAATTTCTCTGTTAAATACAGATTTGAAAATCTATGCAAAAATGATTGCTAATCGCCTGGCTGTAATCACTCCACAACTGGTCAAAGCAGATCAGGTGGGCTTTGTAAGTGGCGGACAAGCTCCTGGCAATACTCGAAGGCTTTATACTCTAATACATATAGCAGAAACTCGTAGGGCCCCCACTGTGGTTCTGATGCTTGATGCCGAAAAAGCGTTCGATAGAGTACACTGGGGGTACTTGAGCGCGACTCTTAACAAATTTGGCCTTAAAGGCTTTATCTATACAGAGATAATGGCCCTTTACACTAAGCCCTCAGCCAAAGTGTTTACATCCAATGTCCAATCGGATACATTTCGCATTACTAATGGCACTCGCCAGGGCTGTCCTCTATCGCCTCTAATATTCTATTTAATAATGGAACCCCTGGCAGAGGCTATTAGATTGTGCGACTCTATTTCAGGAATTGAGGTAGGCGGATATTCACACAAAATTGGATTATTTGCAGATGATGTGGTTCTAACATTAACTAATCCGGCTTCTTCACTGGAACAGGTACAAAGACTGTTAGATAATTTGGTTAGGCTTCTTACTACAAACTAAACTCAAATAAAACTTCTATCATGCCCATAGGCTTGACATGGACACTGAAAGACCAACTTAAAGCAAAATTTCCATTTCATTGGGTAAATAGCAACCTACCATATTTAGGGTGACTCTAACACCCCCATCAACTTCCACATACAATTCAAACTTTTCTAAATTGTTTGATACAATTAGGAAAGATTTGCATATAGCAAGCTTTGAATTGACATGGTTGGGGAGAATCGCAGCTATAAAAATGACTTCACTACTAAAAATTATATATTACTTCAGAACCATACCAATATTAATACTGAAAAGCTTTTTTAAAGTTGTTGACAAACTATTTAGACAATTCATATGGGGAAGGAAGATGGCCAAAATCTCATTCCCCTTACTACTGAAACACAAACTTTCAGAGGGAGTAAATTTTACCAATCTTAAACATTACCACTACGCGGCCCTCCTAGACCAAACCAAAGCACGGTTGGACCCACTCTCAGATAAGCTATGGCTTCAAATTGAAAAACACATGGTAGGTAATAAACATTTGCCCTCCCTGTTACATTCACATTTGACATATATAAAATTAAAACTTTCCCTCTATAGATGCCACATTACAAGCATGGAGTAAACTACACTCAATAGTTCCCCAGGAGACATTGGACAAATGTACTGATCTGCCACTACAAATGTACAATTACGTAATGCCCGATATAAAAATCCAATCATGGTTACAAAATAAGATATTGACATACGAAGAATTGTTATCCAAACAACCTAGTCCGGCATCCTTTTCTCATGTCCAAATTACCCACTTTCACAAGTGCAACCCAAATATACACTATAGGGGGCACAGCAAAACTTGGGCATACCTATGGTTTAGCCATGACAAACCAAAAGGGCTGTCATGGTTTTACAATCTACTCCAATATGAAGGAGTCTTTCAAAAATCTTCCAATATGCAAAACTGGGAAAAGGAATTAGAGTCCTCATACACGCAGAAAGAGCAGCAAACAGCGATTCAGTCTCACTTTCGCTACTCCCACTGTGTGAACCACTGGGAACTGATGTTGAAGATACTGTATAGAACCTACTTAACGCCAGTTAGACTAGCCCTGATTTACCCAGCTTCTTCTCCCACTTGTTGTAGAGGATGATGGGAAAAAGGTGGTATTTTGCACATACTTTGGAGGTGCAAAGGAGAAAGAAGCTTCTGGAAAGCAGTTTTCTCCAAGAAAAAATGAAAGCCGCGGGTCTTATTCCCCAGACACCATAGATGGCATATTCTTATTGCAGCAAAACTAACTATCACGTCCAAATGGAAATCCACAAAAGCTCCCAATATTTCTGAGGTCATACAAAGAGTTCAATCACAATACACTTAGGAAGAACATTTTGCTTTGAAATCACAAAATCTACCTAAATTTACTTTCTCCTGGAACTCATGGGTAGCACACTACCCGTTTACTGACTAAAAGATTCTTGAAAGAAATGTAGCATCAAAAATCTGCAGCTGATTCTGTAAAGAGTCATGGGAACACGCTTTAGTGAAAGGGGAGAGGGAGCTGGCCTGTCTCCCATGCACAGTTAGTTCCCAATAGGGGTGCTGGGGAAGCGGCGTAGCACCTCTGACCAGAAGAAGCTCATGGCCCAAACGATCACTCGAAAAGCTGAATAAATATACATACTATGATATATAACGGTTTAACTATAATATATTTCTACTGATAGTTATTCTTTATTAACTATTATGTTTATGTTATGAAACATTTGTTGTTACTATGTAAACGCAATAAAAATAATTGAAAATAAAATAAACAGCATGTGTGCATTGTATCATTTTCATACAATCGCAGTATTGGTCAGTAGTCCTACAATAAATAAATGAATAACATTGTTTTTTTTTAATTCCAGAATCAGAAAAATCTTCAATCTGTTGAAAGAGACACTCTTACAAAACACCTCTATGTAGGGTACAGTAGTGAAAAAGTGTATCCATACATTGTATACCCAATAGCATAACTTATAGAAGGTCAATAAGTCAGCATCCAATGCTGTTGCTGTTTTCTATATATTCAGCGAAGCTCTCCAGTTCAAAGTGCTGTTTTTGGAATGTGTACAGTGGGGAGTGACACTGTTAAGCTTACCCTATATAATCATATTGTGGTACAAGAGGACTAAGGGCTCTTTCACATGGGGAGGATCAGTGATGATCCGCCCCGTGAACACCCGCTTGCTCAGCGGGGATCGCTCCACCGATCCCCGCTGAGCAGGAAAAAGACAGGTCCGTCGCTGCACACTGTGCAGCGACGGACCTGTCAGAGCGCCGCTCTCCCCTATGGGGGATCGGATGATGATGGACCGTAGAGTCCGTCGTCATCCGATCCGAAAATGGATGGAAAAGTAGGGTTTTCCTCCGTTACACTTTTCGGATCGGAGCGGGTCGGATGTCAGCGGACATGTCACCACTGACATCCGACCCTCCATAGGGATACATGTAGGTCCGAAAACGGAAGGATGAAAAACGGACATACGGATCCTCCGTGTGAAAGAGCCCTTAGTCAATATACTGTAGCTACTGGATGAGGATTTTTACTGTCAAGCAAAAGAGTAAAATACAATAAAAACAAACAAAAAGAAAAGATGAGAGGGGGAAAATATAGGGTTAAAAAAGAAGTGGATGCCAGGTGATGAGCTCTATTCGTCTATTTGTTAGCATGCTATCAGGCAGTTACCATGTTTAAAGTTACACAAATAACAGAGACCTGTTGAATCTTTGGGAAGGTAATATTCTATCTACAGGGACCATACTTATTTAAAGAAGCACGTCCTATCGTTTGATATAGCCACAGTTTTTTTCATGAATTAGGTACCGCAACATTTTATGTTTGACTTGTGCCATGGTTGGGGTAGAGGACCAACAAGCTTTTGCCAAAGTCTGTTTCACTGCAGAGAAGAGAAACATCAAAAGGCAGTGTTGATTTTTGGTGCTGTCAGCTGGCTTTAGATTCAATAATGCTCCTTTTGGTGTTTCACAAATTCCGCTGTGGTATACACTAATTGGTAGACATTGTGCCAAAACCTTTGAATTTTTGGGCACTCCTACCAAACGTACATGAGAGTTTCCGGTAGGTGGCATCCCCTATAGCAGAGATTAGAGGTTGCTGGTCTAAACTTCTCAAGGTGTTGAGAAATCATATACCATCTGATTAGTAGCTTGTAAGTAGGCCCAATTGCAGCCGTGTTTTAAACAATGTGCTGTGGTCTGCCATATTTATTTCCAGTCTTCCAGGTCCAAGACAATCACCAGATCATTTTCATATTTCGTTATGTACTCACAGGGCATCAAGAAAGTATTCACAGTGCTTCACTTTTTCCACATTTTGTTATGTTCCAGCCTTATTCCAAAGTGGATTAGATTAATTATTTTCCCAAAAATTCTACAAACAATACCCCATAATGACAACGTGAAATAAGTTTGTTTGAAATCTTTGCAAATTTATTAAAAATAAAAACAAAAAAAATCATGTACATAAGTATTCACACTTATGCTCAATTATTTGTTGAAGCACCTTTGGCACCAATTACAGCCTCAAGTATTTTTTGAGTATGATGCTACAAGCTTGGCACACCTATTTATGGGCAGGTTCTCCCATTCTTTTTTGCGGGACCTCTCAAGCTCCATCAGGTTGGATGGGGAGCGTCGGTGCACAGCCATTTTTAGATCTCTCCAGAGATCTTCAATCGGGTTCAAGTCTGGGCTCTGGCTGGGCCACTCAAGAACATTCAGAGTTGTCTTGTAGCCACTCTTTTGTTATCTTGGCTGTGTGCTTAGGGTCATTGCCCTGTTGGAAGATGTACCTTCAGCCTAGTCTGAGGTCCAGAGCGCTCTGGAGCAGGTTTTCATCAAGGATGTCTCTGTACATTGCTGCATTCATCTTTTCCTTAATCCTGACTAGTCTCTCAGTTCCTGCCGCTGAAAAACATCCCCACAGCATGATGCTGCTACCACCATGCTTCACTGTAGGGATGGTATTGGCCAGCTGATGAGCAATGGCTGGTTTCCTCCAGACATGATGCTTGCCATTCAGGCCAAAGAGATCAATCTTTGTTTCAATAGACCAGAAAATTTTGTTTCTCATGGCCTGAAGGTCATTTGGGTGCCTTTTGCAAACTCCAAGTGGGCTGTCATGTGCCTTTTACTGAGGAGTGGCTTCCATCTGGCCACTCTACCATACAGGCCTGATTGGTGGAGTGCTGCATAGATGGTTGTTCTTCTGGAAGGTTCTACTCTCTCCACAGAGAAACGCTGGAGCTCTGTCAGAGTGACCATTGGGTTCTTGGTCACCTCCCTGACTAAGGCCCTTCTCTCTCGATCACCCAGTTTGGCTGGGCGGCCCACTCTAGGAAGAGTCCTGGTGGTTCCAAACTTATTCCATTTATGGATGACTGAGGCCACTGTGCTCATTGGGACCTGCTACAGAAGTTTTTTTGTACCCTTCCCCAGATCGGTGCCTTTATACAATCCTATCTCGGAGGTCTACAGATAATTCCTTGGACTTAATGGCTTGGTTTGTGCTCTGACATGCACTGTTAACTGTGGGACCTTATATAGACAGGTATGTGCTTTTCCAAATCATGTCCAATCAACTAGATTTACCACAGATGGACTCCAATCAAGTTGTAGAAACATCTCAAGGATGATCAGTGGAAACATGATCCTCTGAGCTGTGAATACTTTTGTGAGATACTGTACATAAGTTAGTACACCCCTCACAATTTTGTAAATATTTTATTATATCTTTTCATGTGACAACACGGAATAAATGAAACTTTGCTACAATGTAAAGTAGTGAGTGTACAGCTTGTATAACAGTGTAAATGTGCCATCTCTTCAAAATAACTCAACACACAGCCCTTAATGTCTAAACCCCTGGCAACAAAAGTGAGTACACCCCTAAGTAAAAATGTCCAAATTGGGCCCAATTTGACACTTTCCTTCCCTGGTGTTATGTGACTTATTAGTGTTACAAGGTTTCAGGTGTGAATGGGGAGCAGGTGTGTTAAATTTGGTGTTATAGCTCTCATTCTCTCATACTGGTCACTGGAAGTTCAACATGGCACCTCATGGCAAAGAACTCTGAGGATCTGAAAAAAAGAATTGTTGCTTTACATAAAGATGGCCTAGGCTAAAAGAAGAAACGGAGCTGCAGAACTGTGGCCAAGACCATACAGCGGTTTAACAGGACAGGTTCCTCTCAGAACAGGCCTTGTGGCAACCCGTGAAGCTCTGGTGAACTCCATGCTCAAGAGGGTTAAGGCAGTGCTGGAAAATAATGGTGGCCACACAAAATATTGACACTTTAGGCCCAATTTGGACATTTTCACTTAGGTGTGTGTGTGCTCACTTTTGTTGCCAACAGTTTAGACATTAATGGCTGTGTGTTCAGTTATTTTGAGGGGACGGCAAATTGACACTGTTATACAAGCTGTACACTCACTACTTTTGTAGCAAAGTGTCATTTCTTCAGTGTTGTCACATGAAAAGATATAATAAAATATTCACAAAAATGTGAGGGGTGTACTCACTTTTGTGAGATACTGTATACAGACTGATTTGACTGCTGAGAAGCATAGGCTCATTTATGACCAACTAATAAACCAATACCTTGCCCCCCCAAAAAGACACGGAAGCTGATTAAGTTGGAAATACTGTAGGGCAAGGCCACAGCTTTATTGAATTTTCAAAAGTACAAAATGTACCAAACAATGCCAGTCATAGTATACCATGAGCACTCATAAATATAAACTCACATAGTTTGGAGACAGGCATTAGACTGACCCCAGAATTTACCAAACAACATGCCAGTCATAGTATACTGTGTGCACCCATAAACTCACATAGTCTAAGAGGCCTGTTCTTACCATCAGTGCCAGGCAGGCATTAGACTGACCCCAGAATTTAACTTGAGGGCATAGCCCATAAAGCAACAAATTGCTGGCAAGGTCAAAACCACCACACGCAAGTCAGTGGTACACTGACGAGCGCCCCACCGCAGCCAGCACCTGCTCAATGACAAATTGTAGGCCAGATGAACATATTTAGGCCAATCATTTAATTTAACCCCATCAGGTCTTAATAAATACTGTTGTCTGATGCTGGGGTCTTGAGGGAGATAACAATGCCACCAATCCTGTGGACAAATTTGAAAACCTAGGCATTCACCTTGTGGCGAAACAGCTCCAAACAAGAACTAGAAACAAGAACAAAGTATGTGACAGGCCAAAACAAACAGAAAAAAAAGGGGTGCAATGTTGGACCAAACAATACATTGGTAAAACTGGCACAACACGGAGCAATACTATGCCTAATAGAGGAAGTTGAATCCACAGGCCGGTAATGCCCTACATTGTTACCCCATACTAGGGATGAGCCGAACACCCCCCTGTTCGGTTCGCACCAGAACATGCGAACAGGAAAAAAGTTCGTTCGAACATGCGAACACCGTTAAAGTCTATGGGACACGAACATGAATAATCAAAAGTGCTAATTTTCAAGGCTTATATGCAAGTTATTGTCATAAAAAGTGTTTGGGGACCTGGGTCCTGCCCCAGGGGACATGGATCAATGCAAAAAAAAGTTTTAAAAACGGCCGTTTTTTCAGGAGCAGTGATTTTAATAATGCTTAAAGTCAAACAATAAAAGTGTAATATCCCTTTAAATTTCGTACCTGGGGGGTGTCTATAGTGTGCCTGTAAAGGGGCGCATGTTTCCTGTGTTTAGAACAGTCTGACAGCAAAATGACATTTTGAAGGAAAAAACTCATTTAAAACTACCCGCGGCTATTGCATTGCCGACAATACACATAGAAGTTCATTGATAAAAACAGCATGGGAATTCCCCAAAGGGGAACCCCGAACCAAAATTAAAAAAAAAAAAAGACGTGGGGGTCCCCCTAAATTCCATACCAGGCCCTTCAGGTCTGGTATGGATATTAAGGGGAACCCCGGCCAAAATTTTAAAAAAAAAATGACGTGGGGTTCCCCCTAAATTCCATACCAGACCCTTCAGGTCTGGTATGGATTTTAAGGGGAACCCCGCGCCAGAAAAAAAAAAAAAACCGGCGTGGGGTCCCCCCAAAAATCCATACCAGACCCTTATCCGAGCACGCAACCTGGCAGGCCGCAGGAAAAGAGGGGGGGACGAGAGTGCGGCCCCCCTCCCTCCTGAACCGTACCAGGCCACATGCCCTCAACATTGGGAGGGTGCTTTGGGGTAGCCCCCCAAAACACCTTGTCCCCATGTTGATGAGGACAAGGGCCTCATCCCCACAACCCTGGCCGGTGGTTGTGGGGGTCTGCGGGCGGGGGGCTTATCGGAATCTGGAAGCCCCCTTTAACAAGGTGACCCCCAGATCCCGGCCCCCCCCGTGTGAAATGGTAAGGGGGTACATAAGTACCCCTACCATTTCACGAAAAAAGTGTCAAAAATGTTAAAAATGACAAGAGACAGTTTTTGACAATTCCTTTATTTAAATGCTTCTTCTTTCTTCTATCTTCCTTCATCTTCTGGTTCTTCTGGCTCTTCTGGTTCTTCTGGTTCTTCCTCCGGCGTTCTCGTCCAGCATCTCCTCCGCGGCGTCTTCTGTCTTCTTCTCCTCGGGCCGCTCCGCACCCATGGCATGGGGGGGAGGCTCCCGCTCTTCTCTTCTTCTCTTCTTCTCTTCTTCTTCATTTTCTTCTCCGGGCCGCTCCGCAATCCATGCTGGCATGGAGGGAGGCTCCCGCTGTGTGACGGCGCTCCTCGTCTGACAGTTCTTAAATAACGGGGGGGGGGCGGGGCACGGTGACTTGACGGGACTTCCCTGTGACGTCACGGGGAATGCCACAGGGAAGTCCCGTCAAGTCACCGTGCGTCAGAGGGGGGCGGGGTCACCGGGTGGCCCCGCCCCCCCCCGTTATTTAAGAACTGTCAGACGAGGAGCGCCGTCACACAGCGGGAGCCTCCCTCCATGCCAGCATGGATTGCGGAGCGGCCCGGAGAAGAAAATGAAGAAGAAGAGAAGAAGAGAAGAAAAGAAGAAAAGAAGAAGAGAAGAGCGGGAGCCTCCCCCCCATGCCATGGGTGCGGAGCGGCCCGAGGAGAAGAAGACAGAAGACGCCGCGGAGGAGATGCTGGACGAGAACGCCGGAGCAAGAACGAGAAGAACCAGAAGAGCCAGAAGAACCAGAAGATGAAGGAAGATAGAAGAAAGAAGAAGCATTTAAATAAAGGAATTGTCAAAAACTGTCTCTTGTCATTTTTAACATTTTTGACACTTTTTTCGTGAAATGGTAGGGGTACTTATGTACCCCCTTACCATTTCACACAGGGGGGGGGCCGGGATCTGGGGGTCACCTTGTTAAAGGGGGCTTCCAGATTCCGATAAGCCCCCCGCCCGCAGACCCCCACAACCACCGGCCAGGGTTGTGGGGATGAGGCCCTTGTCCTCATCAACATGGGGACAAGGTGTTTTGGGGGGCTACCCCAAAGCACCCTCCCAATGTTGAGGGCATGTGGCCTGGTACGGTTCAGGAGGGAGGGGGGGCCGCACTCTTGTCCCCCCCTCTTTTCCTGCGGCCTGCCAGGTTGCGTGCTCGGATAAGGGTCTGGTATGGATTTTTGGGGGGACCCCACGCCGTTTTTTTTTTTTTTTTTTTGGCGCGGGGTTCCCCTTAAAATCCATACCAGACCTGAAGGGTCTGGTATGGAATTTAGGGGGAACCCCACATCATTTTTTTTTTTTAATTTTGGCCGGGGTTCCCCTTAATATCCATACCAGACCTGAAGGGCCTGGTATGGAATTTAGGGGGACCCCCACGTCATTTTTTTTTTTTAATTTTGGTTCGGGGTTCCCCTTTGGGGAATTCCCATGCCGTTTTTATCAATGAACTTCTATGTGTATTGTCGGCAATGCAATAGCCGCGGGTAGTTTTAAATGAGTTTTTTCCTTCAAAATGTCATTTTGCTGTCAGACTGTTCTAAACACAGGAAACATGCGCCCCTTTACAGGCACACTATAGACACCCCCCAGGTACGAAATTTAAAGGGATATTACACTTTTATTGATTGACTTTAAGTATTATTAAAATCACTGCTCCTGAAAAAACGGCCGTTTTTAAAACTTTTTTTTGCATTGATCCATGTCCCCTGGGGCAGGACCCAGGTCCCCAAACACTTTTTATGACAATAACTTGCATATTAGCCTTTAAAATTAGCACTTTTGATTTCTCCCATAGACTTTTAAAGGGTGTTCCGCGGCATTCGAATTTGCCGCGAACACCCCAAATTGTTCGCTGTTCGGTGAACTTGCGAACAGCCAATGTTCGAGTCGAACATGAGTTCGACTCGAACTCGAAGCTCATCCCTACCCCATACATGAATTATAAGAATGAAGGGGCCTAAAACAAATTGTTTCAGGTAATACCAGCAGCCAGTGTAGGCCATGAAAACTGCGACAACGAATTCTGCCAACTGCAAAGGAAAATTCTCCCCACAGTGTCAAAATTCGGCATGGCAAGAGGCCCAATAAACAAAGGAGTCAACAATGATCCAAAGTAATTCTGGGGAGAGACATGAAACCAGAACAAAAGGTGAGGACGAACATATAGCAAAAATTCAAATGATTCCCATTTACCTAAAAGCCATCTCTGTCATCCGAAAAAACCTATCCCATGGGCAGCAATGGCTGCGCCAATGGCAAAAGAGTATGTGGAAAAAAATTATGAGGAGACAAGACCAGCTGGCAAAAGGAAAAGGCGCAAGACCCAAAAAAAATTCAATACGTTGAGGTTGGAAAATAAGCGAGAGATAAAAGCAAAGGATTCTGTGATCAGCACATCCTCTGAGTTACCATAAGCTGGGCATGTGTCCTTGGCAGTAAGTTCACTTACCCTAAAGGTGCCAAAGAATGCCCAAGAAAAGGCAACTCGAAACAAGAGAGCCCTAAATGCAAAAACAGTCAGAGGGCAAAATGGAGAGGATGTCGGTTAAGTTGTGCACAGAAAACAGGTGCCGAGAATAAGGGAAGCAAGTCAGAAATTTCCAACCATTTTCCTTCAAAAACCTCTGAATAAGAAAACTTTGGAGATATATTCCCAGCTGAATAGTCTGAACCAAACAATACAGCAGATTGTTTGGTTCAGACTGGAACCAGACACAACTATATCCTGCAGGTAGAGGAGGTAGGAGAAAAGATCCAGGTGCCCAAGGCCCAGGGGTAAAGGGAGATATCATCGACGGGTGGAGGCAACCATTCGTCCAAAAGTTACCGACAGGTTACCTAGGAGTTCTGGGAGGGGAGGCACGGAGGGGGAGGGGTGGCAATAGGAGTCAGAAACGAGATTACACAAAAAAAGGAAGGACAAGGAAGACCCACAGCAATTAGCTACATCTGAAACAACACAGTTAACTGAAGACATCCAGAAAAACACACCAGGGAGAACAAAGGTGGAGAGCGTGCGGAGAGGCAGTTAACCACTTGACCATATTAGGTAAGTGCTCTAACAGCATAATGTTACACAACAAATAGTTGGGCCAATGAGGCCGGCCAAGGTTCAGCAGACCAGTCATCCTGGAATAAAATGCAAAAGCTACAGGAGCTGAATGCAGACCTGTAAAAAACTCCAGCTGTGTGTTCAACAATTCCCCTATTCATCAAAGAAGGACCATTAGAGGAGTGCAAGAAGGACAACCGCGTTTCCAAGTCATCACGTATAGGCAGGGCAGCCATCAGAAATTTTTGGGCCTCTTACACAGTTTTAGGCCTGGGCCCAATGTCCCCCCCCCTCCGAGCCTGACCACTAACATTCCCCAGGGCTTGCCTATGGAGCATCCTACCAAATCCGCACGCCTGCCACCTCACCTGTACGCACTGTCAGCCCCCCTCACACACATCTGTATATATGTCAGCCCCCCTCACACACATCTGTATATATGTCAGCCCCCCCCACACACACACCTGTATATATGTCAGCCCCCCCACACACACCTGTATATATGTCAGCCACCCCCCCCATACACACCTATATATATGTCAGCACACACACACACACACACACACGTATATATGTCAGCGCCTCCCATACACACACACACACCTGTATATATGTCAGCCCCACATACACAAATCTGTACACACAAGCCTCTGGCCCCTCCCTGTACACAAACAGCCCCCCTCCCTTTCCTTCACAGCCCCTACTTGTAGCTTCCTACCTGGTCCCAGCTCGTTTTTACAAAGCTGAAATGTTGCTGAGAAGCATAGTACAGGCAGATCACTGTCACACGAGGGGTGCACATGCACATAGTAGCCAGAGGTGGCAATAATGAGCTCAATGTCTAAAATCAATGACACAAGAACTGCAGAAACCGTGAGATTGTTTCTATACTGCACAGCACGGATCCCCTTCACCCGCACTGCCTTCTCTTGGCCTGGGCAGGCACCTTGGGCCCCCTTACAGTTGTACCCCCCTGATGGCGCATAGGAGCTGATAATTGGTACATAATGACGTGTATCTGATATTCATTTCATAGACGCCCACAGAAGGCACTGCCCATCACAAGTATGTGGAATGTGAAAACAAGATGGCCCAAAAAGCTAACCCCAGGAAGTCGGCAGACCATTCCCACAATGTCAATCTCAATGCCCTAAAGGACAGAAGATGGGCAGGACCTTCCATGTTGTTGGGATGGAACAGTCGCAGTGTACAGAAAGGAAGTGAAAGGCAGATTCGATGTCAGCCTTCACCAGAAGCAACGCTGTATCCTTGCCTAGGCCGACAAAGCCCAGGCCTAGGGCAGCACTTTGCAGGGGGGCAGCATGGAACGAGTCCCCACTGGCTTGCGCTACACTGTTAGTGTAGCACCAGTCTTATGGGGCAGACTTGGCTGAGAGGCAAATTAGTCTAGCGCCCCCATAAAGCAGCCACACTCCTTACGGTATGCGGGTGGCTGGCATTCTGCAACTGGGGGGGGGGGCGCCGCCGCTTCTAATTTTGACTGTCCTATCATCATGGACCACAAACCTTCCTCACTGTGCTATATGTTTTCTGCTGCACCATTGGCATGGTTATAGCTTCTTTGTCCTCTCCATAAAATTATTAGAAATTTGTGCTTAAAGTAGAACTATAGGCAACACTTTTTTTCATTTTGGATAGAGTAAGGGAGGGTTATGACCACTGACTTATTTTTTACCATCCCTGTCCCATTGCAGAGATTTCCCTTCACTTCCTGCCCCATAGCCAAACAGGAAGTGAGAGGAAATCTATGCAAATGAAGGGAATCCATTGCCCTCCCCTGGCCCTTAGAACTAGTGTCCCTACTCAAAAATTTCAGGGCGGGTCTTAAACAGCAAGGGATGTGGCCTTGACAGGAAGGGGTGGGTCATATTTAAATTAGGGGGTGCACGAGTTTAGTCAGGCCTAGGGCAGCACAAAACCTAAATACACTACTGACCAGAAGGGTAGAAACAGCAGAGAACTTAGCAAAGAAAGTGCTGTATCAAAAGTGGAGTATTGGTCCCAGGAATTCTCCTGATACCACCATTAACTGAGCCTGCAGGGAAAGAAAGTTTTGTATAAGTTGATTTTAGCAGTTGCCTGTTTGTATACCACTGACAATCTGTGCCTGTGACTGAAAAGAAGTTGGCCTGTGCTGGAACATGAGTAATAACCATATGCAGAGTAAAAGTCAGCGCTAGAGTAAATAAAGTTGGCAGCTACCCCACCCAGTCACCTCAGGTCTTGTAGCCAATCTTAAAGGAGCTACTTAGCCATTTAGGTTCACACCCACAGTGATGCCATGCTTCCAGCAGTCAAGGCTCCCTTTCCCTAAAGGAGGTTCAAGGGACCTTCATTACTTTTGTGGGCTTAGTAACACTTTAACCCCTTGTTCACAGTGAATGCAGCTTTGAAATCGTGCAAATTTCAAAGTTGCGTGTCAGTGCGACTTCAGGTGCGACTTTGAAGGCATCTGTGCAGCTTCATGCACAGATGTCTATGCAAGTCGCACCTGAAATCGCTAAAAGTAGTGGAGGAACTTTTTCAAATCGATTCGGCACTCCAAAGTCGGCATCACACCGATTTGAATGTGCTTAGGGTTTCCGCCTCATCCCTTTAAAACTGAACACATATTAATTACACAGGTTCTGTGGCTGATTAAGATGGTAATTAAACTCTATATAATAAACAGTGAGCAAAAAGTTCTAATCAATAGTCCTTCTGGCTTAAGCAGCGCTGCTTAAGTCAGAAGGACTGTTGATCAGAACTTTTTGCTCACTGTTTATAATGTCTTGTACCAATATAGTAGCCGCTTAGTTTAACCACTTATGGACTGCCCGCCGTCATTATATGTCAGTATTTTGACGAGGGTTATCGTTGTTATGGCAGCAGCTAGTTGCCATAACCCCGGTATCCTCTTCTTCAGTGGGCGGTCCGCTTTCAGGTAAAAGTGGTCTCTGTGGCGGACTTTAGCGCCCGGAGCCGCCGGTAGTGGCAGAGGCGATCGTGTCCCGTCTCCTGTTAGGAATGGAGATGAGTGAGGGGAAGATGGTCTCCATACCATTGCAGGGAGGAAGCGACGTCAAAACGTCACTTCTGCCCATAGCTTTTAAAGAGACTTTTTTTTTACCCCAAAACTCATATTCAAGAGGTCCTGTCATGCTTTTTTTCTATTACGTACAAGGGATGTTTACATTCCTTGTAATAGGTGACACCATTTTTTTTTTTAAAGAATAGTGTAAAAATAAAAAATAAAAGGTAAAATAAGTAATAAAAAACAAAATTTTTTTAAACACGCCCCATCCCGCCAAGCTCGTGTGCGAACGCATACGCGAGCAGCGCCCGCATATGAAAATAGTGTTAAAACCACACATGTGAGGTATCGCCACGATCGTTAGAGCGAGCGCAATAATTCTAGCCCTAGACCTCCTCTAGAACTCAAAACATGCAATTTGTAGAATTTTGTAAACATCACCTATGGAGATTTTTAAGGGTAAAAGTTTGTCACCAAGGGGGCGTGGCCTGACACAGCATGGAGTAGGACGTGTGGACATAGAGCTCCGTCTATTACTCCTGTTCTCAATTAATCCTGGACATCCTGCATTAAAAACCCGGCTGGATCGAGTCCCTGGGACACCTAGACCAGAACCATCCGGTCCCTGTGGAGGAGGAACGCACGGCGGCCCGAACGGAGCGGCGATCTCCCGATCGGCGGCATAATAAATTTAGGCCGCGGCTTCGGCCTACCACCGGAGGTCGCGGCCATCTTGGCCCTCCTCATCTGCGGCCCTGCCTGCAGCCTGCTTCATTATACAGGTACCTAGCTGCTGGATAACCCCCTGGGAGAGCTGGCCTGCACTCATCCCCTTGATCACTGTCCTATTTAATCATCTGAGGCCCAGAGAGACTGACATCCATAACCGGCCTAGATTGAGGCCTAGGCCTATATGCTGTGACCGGCGGCCATCTTGGCACACCCTCCTTCCCTGCCTGTACTGCAAACACAGTCCGAGGCCCTGTTGTTCCCCTCTAAACATTACCTACTCGGCCCCCTGTATTCTACAGGGCATTGCCCCAGCCTGCCAATATCTCTGAGAGAGGGGGGGTGACACCTCACACACCACCACAACAAGAATAACTCCTGTACCCATCTCCCCGGATACCTCATCATTTGGACATCATGTCGCCATCGAAGGCTCAGAAAGCCGCCACATCCAAGCTGGATCAATTCCGCCGACAGGACAAGGAGGACCAGGCGGAAAATGGCGGCGACACCGCACATGGCGAGGAGCGTGCAGCGGGAGATACAGAAAAGTTGCTGGAAGCAATAACCCTCTGCAGAACATCACTTGCCTCACAGCTAGAAGAAGTCAAGGTAGACATATCCTTGATCAGACAAGACTTCCATAAACTCCGGGACCGAGTTAAAGAAGCTGAAACCCGCATCAGTGACATGGAGGACATCATCCCTCCAGTGAGAACGGAGGTGCACCACATGAAGCAGCAAATCCAACAACTATTCTCTAAGCAAGAAGACCTTGAGAACAGAAGTAGGAGATGTAACCTCCGCCTCATTGGACTGCCGGAGGGGGCTGAGGGTAAGGACCCCACACTTTTCCTGGAGCAATTGCTCATCAAGACTTATGGTAGAGAGGCCTTCTCCCCCATGCTGGCGGTTGAAAGAGCCCATCGTATGCCCGCCAGACCGCCACCACAGGGAGCCCCGCCACGTACTTTTATAGCCAAAATGCTCAACTACAGAGATAGAGACGCTGCCCTGCGACTTGCAAGGGAAAGAGGTAACATCCCCCTAGGCAATGTAAAAGTGGCGGTATTCCCTGACTTTTCGGCGGAGGTGCAGCGACGCAGACAAAATTTTATGGAAGCCAAGCGCAAGCTCAGAAACCTCAACATGAAATATGCCATGCTGTTTCCAGCGCGTCTCCGGGTGGAACACGACGGTCGTGCTTCCTTCTTTGAAGATCCTGCTGAACTGATGGCCTGGTTAGAACGCAGAAACAACTTAGAAAAGGCGGATTAAGGTGTCTGTGAGTATGTAATCATACGTTAATCTTCCACACACACACCCCTGCAATAGATGCAACAGCAACTCAATATCAACCTCCCACACTGAACACTCACCCCCATTCACTTCACCAGTTGTTATTATTGTGAAGATAACCTAAGGGGTAGAGGGACACAGTGTCTACACAAATATCTACACGTACTCCCCTGAAGTGGACTTCGATCCAGTATATATTCTGCGGATCACTGCTGATATATAATGTTGGAACTTTCCCGGGACAACTCCCTAAGTGTTCGAACTACACTCATTACCTTTTACACCCCTGCAATCCACAAGCAGAGTGCAGCGTACTCTGCCCCCTTGCAAGTCTGGAATTGTCGGCCTAAGAAGAATCCACCATAACGCCACCAACCCTGATAATGTGCAATCTCCAGCTATACACCTGAGTGAAAAGAGGCTAGCCCTCTTTGTGTTTTTTCTTCTATGGAAAGAGAAGATTAGAGGTGCACAGACACTTATCCTACTTCTTATACTTTATTTTCATTATTTTTTCTTTCAATATGCCGTCAAGACCGAGACTGCAAAGAAAGTTTTGTTATGGGTGAATGCTAGCATCAGTTGGGGAAGATGCAAAGCAGGGAGGGGGGAGGGGAAACTTACAAGTTGAATTTCAATGTATGTGTTTTAATGTCTAAGTGTACAACACTGGTGTGCCCTATGTTTCACCGGTGGTTGGGTGCTGCATGCAGTGAGTTACATTATATGACCAGAAAGAATCTGACCCCTCTTAATTTGTTCCTATTAAGGAGAGAGGGGTGTAGATTGAGACCACAAAAACATATCCTATCACAATTTCCGTTACTATATCAATACGTTACCCCTCAATACAGAGTCAAGTCCAGATCCACTGGGAAGGTATTGTCATGCACACACACCGAAACCAATTGGAGAGAATACGTCTTAGGGAGGGGGGAGAGGGGGGGGGGGAAACTAAAAAGTTGGATTCAACTACGCGTGCTTCGGTTTACTTGTGTATGACAATGCTATATCCTACGTCTATCCGGTGTTCACTGGTTACCCATAGCATGTTATATTACGGATGTATTGGGAGCCTGATACTTTCTGTTTTGTTCCTTCTTAGGAAGGAGAACCTCAGTTTGGGTGCACAGGAGTCCATCCCATTTTATTTATTGCCCTCTTCTTACTTCTTCTCTTATTATGCTACCGGATGCAAAAGCATAAAGAAAACTCTGTTACTGATGCAGGCTGACATTGGCGAGGTGGGAGATACTGCTGGAAGGGGGGAGCGAGGGAGAGAAGCTGAAAAATTGAACTTAACTGTGTACACTATAACTGCTGCGTCTGCAACACTAACATGTCTTGGACCTATTAGGTGCCTACTTGACAGACGCGGTATGTTATATCATCCATCTCTTCTCTTTAACCGCTCTACATCACCCCACCATGGGGGGACCGAGGGCTACATTAGTACACTAATATATAGTCACAAATAACAATGCCTAGACTGTCATTGAAGTTCCTTACATGGAATGTGAGGGGACTGCGGGACAAAATTAAGCGGGCGGCAGCTCTAGCATTTCTTAAAAAACAAAGAGCGGATGTGGTGGCCCTGGTCGAGACCCACATAGAAGGTAGACTTCAGATGACACTCCGTCGTCCATGGGTGGGTTGGGCGTTCCACTCGACCTATACAACACACTCAAGAGGTGTCTCGGTACTTATTGCAAAAACGGTGAACTTCGAATTATGCGAACTACACACTGACCCACAAGGTAGATATATATTTATATCCTCTAAAATACACGGGGAACCCTTCTTGATCCTGGCTGTTTATGTCCCTCCCCCGTTTTCCATCTCCATACTACTAGAGGGAATTTCCTTTATAGCAAAATACCCAACAGCTCAAACAATATGGATGGGAGATTTTAATAATACACTTAATGAAGAACTAGACAGACTGAGACCAACTCCACTTGCTACAAACCCTCTCAGGGATACTAAACTTGCCAGGCTTTTCTCACCCTTTCACCTGATAGACACCTGGAGGCATAAACACCCCCACACGCGTAAATATTCCTGCTTCTCAGCAACACATAACACTATGTCAAGAATTGACTTCATTTTTATATCCCAAAATCTGTCAGCACGTCTCCTTGAGACAGTGTTTGGTCCTAGACTGCTCTCGGATCATGCTCCATACTGGATCACCCTCACCTTCCACATAGATAAACCACCAACTTCATGGCGCCTTAATCCGTTCTGGCTGACACTGTTGCCAGAAGATGATGACTTGTCAGCCGAATGGGAGTCCTTTTTCCGAGAAAACACAAACTCTGCTTCTTTTCTGATAGTGTGGGAGACCTTCAAAATACACGCCAGGGCCACCCTAACAAATCGCATTAACAGGATCAAAACAAACTCATTGGACACCTATGAAAAGGCGGAGACTGAATTCTTACGCACAGAACACACATATCAAACTGACCCATCCCAAGCTAATGCCTCCCACTTAAAACTACAATCCAGGATCATAAACCAACTCCAATACGAAAAAGCAAGACAGAAAATATTTTTTGCCAAGCAGAAGTATTTTGAGCAGGGAGAGAGAGCTGGAAAACTTCTGGCGTTTCTAGCTCGAAATGAGGATAAGCCCCCGGTGGTAATTGCACTGCAGGGCCCGGAGGGGCAAAAAATCACTGATCCTCCTGCTGTAGCATCTAAGTTTAGAGAGTTCTTTATGGACTTATATAATTCTAGGACCCAAGTGGGATCAGACGATATGACTTCCTTTCTGGAAGGAGTAGCATTCCCTCAACTTACGAATGAACAAAGGGAACTTCTAGAGGCCCCTCTCACTGGGGAAGAAATAGACACTGCAATTGCGAGTTTCGCCAAATCTAAATCCCCTGGCTCAGATGGGTTACCCATAGAATTTTACTCACATTATAATGAAATACTTACCCCCAAATTGCTAACCCTCTACAATGTTATGTTTAAACAATTCACCCTCCCAGCCTCTATGGGTGAAGCCACAATAGTCTTAATACCTAAACCGGGCAAGGACCTGGGTCACCCGGAATCCTACCGCCCTATCTCATTACTACAGACTGATATCAAGATACTGGCCAAAATCCTAGCAATGCGACTCAATCAAGTGATACTCAATCTTATACATGCTGATCAGGCAGGTTTTATGCCGGGACGCAATACTTCCTTTAACCTACGAAAATTATTTATAAACATGCAGGCTATACATGAGAATGTAGGCACAAGGGTGATAGTCACCCTTGATACAGCCAAGGCTTTCGATTCAATTGAGTGGGAATATCTCTGGTGCTGTCTCGAACGATATGGCTTTGGTCCGAACTTCATTCAATGGGTACGATTACTATACCAGGACCCTACGGCCAGAGTGGTGGCGAATGGATGGCCGTCTCAGAAGTTCGACCTCCATAGAGGCACGAGACAAGGCTGCCCATTGTCCCCACTACTGTATGCTCTGGCTGCGGAACCACTGGCTATCTCTGTTCGGACAGACCCAGAGATTATAGGATTAAAAACCGGAACCCTTACAGAAAAAATCAGCATGTACGCCGATGACACATTACTATATCTGGCGGACCCAGGTCCTTCCCTCCACCGGGCGCTCCAGACAATTGAGCGTTTCGGGAGATTTTCGGGCCTCAAAATAAATTGGGGGAAGTCCCAAGTTTTACCAATAGACACCTTCCCACCCACGGAATTCCAGGCCACCCTACCATTACAAAGAGTAGACACAATTAAATACTTAGGAATAAATACCTCCAAAAATCCAGCAGACTATATAACACTCAATATTAAACCATTATATTCCCTTATTAAAACTAAAACGCAATCGTGGACTAGGCTGCCCCTAGGAGTATGGGGCCGCATCAACCTCATAAAAATGATACTACTCCCTAAAATATTATACATACTCTGGCATGCCCCAATATACATACCTTTAAAACACTTTAAAATAATGGAGTCCCTTCTCAAACCCTTTGTGTGGGGGAAAAATAGACACAAGATCGCATGGCAAACCCTCAAAAACCCAACAGACATGGGAGGTACAGCACTCCCAGACCTTAATCACTACTATATTGCGTCCCAACTCTCCCAACTTTACCATATAGATAAGGTGGACAGTGAAAGATTCCGGATGCTACTGTGCCCACAATGGGCCCAAGGAATCTCAGATTCTATATATGCTATCACCATGGGCACTAGGACTAACGAAGGCAACACACACAGAACATCCCTGCTGTACCAGTACAGACGCATTTGGGAACTCGCAAACAACAAACTCAATATACCCAGACACAATGACTTCACCCCCTTATGGTGTAACAGAGACTTACCAGAGCTACACGGCATCCATGACCGGGGACCTTGGATGGAGAGGGGTATAATCTATTTACACCATGTTTGGTCAAACGGAACCCTTAAAAGTTTTGACACCCTCAAAGAAGAATTCCATCTGACCAACAATATGATATTCAGATTCCTCCAATTGAGACACGCAATGCAGGCACAATTTCCACAACCCCCATCACAATCAGCTCCCAATCCTCTAATAGCAATCATAAAAGATACAGACCCAAAAAAATTAATCTCCTCTTTCTACAACATGCTCATTATCCCAATAGCCACAAAAATAGCATACGGCCTCAAATCTCGCTGGGAAAGGGATCTGGGTAACCTAGGGGATGAGGAATGGGAAGAAGCACTGGACACATGTAAAGAAGTGTCTCCCAGACTGTCAGACAGGTTGACACACTTATATATAATACACCGCACATACCTAACCCCGCATAGGGTAGCCAGATACAAACACAACTACTCAACTATATGTCCAATGTGTAAGTCCTCAGAGTGTTCATTCTACCATCTCCTCTGGTCATGCCCACAGATACAGGGCCTATGGAAACAGATAGTGACCTTCCTCCACGACAATATGGGTTCTCCTGTGACACTGGACCCCAAACAATGCCTGTTAGGTATATTTCCGAACCCACTGGAAAAATACACCAAGGTATTTCTGCAGGAGACCCTGTTCTCATGTAGAAAGATAATAGCTAGGAAGTGGATGCGTCCCTTACCACCCGAGATTAAAGAGTGGAAAGCAGAAGTAAATGGGACACTCCCGTATAAAAGGGTGATATACATAAATAGAGGGTGCCCAGCCAAATACAACAGAATATGGGATCGATGGCTACAGGACTCGGAAACTTGCTCATAATCACTGTAAATTGCTTTCACACCAGAAAAATATCTCTCCTCAATAAAAGCACTATAATCATATCCTGCATTGAATGATAATATTAATAGAGAACATCAGAAGTAACGCAAGACAGACCACTCATGTATGTAACCATCTTTATTTCATGTACAATTACCTTGTAATGTATACATGTATAAGTGCAAATAATATGACTTGTATGTAATCTGATTCATAATAAAAACTTTGTTGGGAAAAAAAAAAAAAGTTTGTCACCATTCCACAAGCAGGCGCAATTTTGAAGCGTATCATGTTGGGTATTAATTTACTTGGCATAACATTATCTTTCACAATATAACAAAAATTGGGCTAACTTTACTGGTGTCTTATTTTTAATTCAAAAAAGTTTATTTTTTCCTAAAAAAAGTGCGCTTATAAGACCGCAGCGCAAATACAGTGTGACAGAAAGTGTTGCAACGACCACCATTTTATTCTCTAGGGCGTTAGAAAAAAACATATATAATGTTTGGGGGTTCCAAGTAATTTTCTAGCAAAAAAAAAAAAAAGGAAAATTGTATACTCACCTTTCCGTAATTTTCCTTTCCTGACGCATCTTCATGGCAGCACACACTGGGTTGTGACTCCGCCTCCACAACCTGACAAGATTGGACTAGCTATAAAAGTTGAAGAGAGATGACCCCCACCATTCTCTGTATATATCATCTTAAGAACAGGGTGGGGACCTGTGTGCTGCCATGAAGATGCGTCAGGAAAGGAAAATTACGGAAAGGTGAGTATACAATTTTCCGTTTTCCTGATGCCTTCATGGCAGCACACACTGGGAAATAACTCGCCAGTCGGGAGGGTGCAAAAATTAAGGTTTTATTATTCTAAAGAGCTGTGGAATTGGCTTTAATAATGGATCTGCCAAAGTCTGCTGTTGTAAGTTGAGCAGAGTCAATTTTGTAGTGAGAAGCAAACGTATGTCTAGATGACCAGGTCGCTGCTTTACAGATTGTTTCTGGTGAAACCCTGCAGTATGCTGCCCATGAAGTTGCCACTGCCCTGGTTGAGTGTGCCCTGATGCCTTCTGGGATAATTAGTTGCTGAGTAGAGTATGCCTTTTTGATGGTGCTAACCAGCCAGTATGCGATTGTTCGAGAAGTTGCTGGATGACCTCTTCTAGGTCCATGTGGGATTATGAGAAGAGTATCTGACTTTCTGAAGGAAGCTGTAGTTTCCAGATATTTGGAAAATACAGTTTTGACATCTAATACATGAGACTTGCCTTGGACGTTTGTAAAGGATATAAGGGTGATATCCTGATTATAATGAAAGGAGGATGATACTTTGGGAGTGAAATGCTCCGAGGGCCTCAATACCACTCTATCTGGATAGAGATTGACTCAACCGGAAAAAAAAAGGAGATTTTGATAATGCGTCAAGTACTGTAGAGAGATCCCATGCCGGAAAAGTGGGTTTTTTTGGAGGTCTGATTTTTAGGCAAGCTTTCATGAACTGGATCACCAGAGGGTGTAGAGCCCATCTAACGCCTGTTTTAGCTGATAGGGCAGAAACCTGGACTTTAAGGGTACTTGAGCTCAATCCTTTATTGATACCCAACTGAAGGAATTCCAGAACTTGCAGTGGCTCTGGTGATACTGGGATCCAATTTTTTTTGTTGGGCCAGTGAACAAAACCTATTCCAGACTTGCGAGTATGTTTTGTTGGTGGTGCTTTTCCTTGCCTGTAAAAGAGTTGAAATTACCTCCTGTGAGCATCCTTGCTGTATCAGCCGAGTCCTTTCAATTTCCATGCTGTCAAGTGTAATTTCTCTGGTGCTGGGTGTAGGAATCGACCCTGGGATAGGAGGTCTGCTTTTATCGGAAGAGGCAACGGTTGTTGCAGGCTGCGCTGTAGTAGGGTTGTGAACCAAGGTCTCCTTGGCCAAAGAGGAATCACTATTACTGTGGCTGATGATCTCCGAAGCCTGGATAAGAACCTCGCTATTAAGGGTACTGGTGGAAAAATGTAACCTAGCTCGAAATTCCACGAATGGGTCAGACAATCCATTCCCTCGGCTGATGGGAAAGCCGCTCTTGACAGAAATCTCCGACATTTGGTGTTCGCAGGGGTAGCTGCTAGGTCGATCTCCGGTATTTCCCAAGTTCTTGAAAGGAGGGATAAGGCCTGATGGCTCAATGACCAGAGAGAAGTACCCTGCTCAAATAGTTGGCCAGCATGTTCTGAGCTGCTGGGACATACACTGCTTTCAGGTCTATTAGATGAACTTGTGCCCAATCCATGATGGGGCGAACTTCCTCCATTAATGTACGACTCCTCGTACCCCCTTGCCTCTGAATATATGCTACAGCGACTCTGTTGTCCATTTGAATTACAACGTTCTTCCCTGCCAGGTATGGAGTGAAGGCCAGGAGCGCCTGAAAGGCTGCTGTGAGTTCCAGTATATTTGATACTATACCGTAACCTTGAAACCTCCACTGCCCTTGGGCTGCTAGATCTTGGTAATGAGCTCCCCATTCATTCTGGCTGGCGTCTGAAGTGACCACCTCTGGCTGAGGAGGAACTATAGGTTTGTACCTCTTGAGGTTGCTGGACCGTGTCCACCACCACATCGGTTACTTCACATAGCTGTGTATGTAGATTGTCTGAAGCATTGATACTCCATTCCATTGCCTCAGAAAGGAATTCTGCAAGATTCTCATGTGCCACTGGAACCACTGGATCATGGGCAGTATTGCAGACATGGAACCAAGGACTCTCATACATACTCTGGCTGGTAGGCGTGTAGCTGAGATTAGCCTCTGAATTTTCTGGATCAGAGGCATGATCTTCTCCTGAGGGAGCTGTACTCTGTTCTGGATGGTGTCTAGTTCTGCCCCCAGAAATACCATCTTCTGTGTGGGCTGAAGTTTGCTTTTCTGCCAGTTCACTAACCACCCAAAACCTTGCAGGGTTGAAAGTAAGATTTCTCGGTGTTGTATCAGGACCTGGCGACTTTCTGCTAGAAGAAGTATGTTGTCCAAATAATGGTGTACTCTTAGACCTCTCTCCCTGACATATGCGACGACGGGCAGAAGAATTTTGGTGAAGGTCCTGGGGGCCAACGAGATGCCGAAGGGTAGGCACTGGAACTGGAAGTGATGCTGGTTGATTGAAAAACGGAGACATTTTTGAAAGGCAGGATGTATTGGAACGTGAAGATAGGCGTCCGATAAATCTACGGACAGCATCCAATCTCCTAGATTCACAGCTAATAGTATGGACTGTAGGCTTTCCATTTTGAAGGATTCTAATTTGATGTTTCTGTTTAGCTTCTTTAAGTCCAGCACTGGCCGTAAATCCCCGGTTTTCTTTTTTAAAAGAAAGAGGGGAGTAGAATCCTCTGCCTCTTTGGCACAGCGGAACTTTCAAAATAGCTCCCTTTCGTTTTAGTTCTGTTATGTATTTCAGAAGGATCCTTTTCTTGCCTGGAGAAGATGGGAGTTTTGTTGGAAGAAAGTGGTTTCTGGGAATCTTGTTCAAGAATCTCCATTTGTGACCGAACTTGATCGTGGAAATGGTCCAAGGGTCCTTGATGTTCTCTGACCATATTTGTGAATTTTTTGAGTCTGGAGCCCACCCTCGGAGGATGGGCGGGCGTACCTTCACAAGGACTTCTGCTGTTCGTCAGAAGGGGAGGCCTTGGTTTTCCGCATCCTCAGGAAGGCTGATTGTGTGATCCTCCAGTTTCTTTTAAACTCTTTTCCTGGCCTATAGGTTTTGGCTTCTCTGTACCTTTCGGGAAGATTACCCTTGTAAGCAGGACCCCTTGATCTCTTGGGTCTCCTGTCAGAGGGAATGAGGCCCGATTTCCCCCCCCCATCACCTTGGAAATGGCTGCATCCAATTTGGAGCCGAAGAGATTCGAGCCATCATAGGGGATCTTGCACCAATTTGTTTTTGATGCTGCGTCGGCTACCCAGGGTTTTAGCCACAAAGCTCTCCTTGCCATCACCGAGGCTAGCATAGCCCGAGCCGAGCACCTGATAAGGTCCACGGAGGCTTCTGCGATGAAATCGCCTGCTAATTTAAGTTCCTGTAGAGATGTAATTACTTTCTCTAAGTCTGCTCCCTGCTGGAGAGACTTCTCAATATTGACAGCACAGCCCGAGATGGCTCTACCAACCGCTGCTGTGGTGACTGCTGGTCTACAAGCGCCTCCTGCTGTGGAGTAGGCTTTTTTAAGTTCCAGATCAATCTTCCGATCTAGAACGTCACGGAAGGAGACGGCGTCCTCAATGGGTAGGGCGACATGTCTTGCCAGACGCATCAGGGAGGCATCCACAATAGGAGCGTTAATTGTTTTTTGTTTTTTTGTTTTTTTTTATGATACAGTGCACATATACCAATGCAAGCACATTTGCAAAAACATATAAATTAATAACTGATAAATACTGCAATGGGTAACCATAGGAAGAGTTTTCATTTCCTTTTTGCTCCTTTCTTTCTTTATTCCCCCTCCCATCACTCCCTTGTATTGCACCTGCCCATCCCCCACCCACTCTCACCCCACCCAAAAAAAAAATACCCACCCCCCACCCCACCCAAGCAGGGAGTTTAGCAGGAAATATTGTCAATCTGACTAGTACTTCCAAGTCCCTTTCCTCACGACACCTTGCTTTTGTATTCCATGTTCTCACCTACATAGGATACCTGTTCCTCTGTATCTCAAAGGGAAACACCCATCCAGGCTAGCCATGGTCTCCAAATCTTTACAAACTTACCATAGCTACCCCTTCTAATATACATTGTTTTTTCCATCCACACCAGCTTATTGATCAATTCGGTCCATTCCTCCGGAGTTGGAGGCGTGGCAGAGAGCCACGCCTGGGCTATCAGTTTCCTTGCCTGGTAGAGGCACCTCCCTACAGCGATCCTAATATCGTTACTCCCTATACTCTCCCCTGTCAGGCCAAGGATGCATACCTTATCCTCCAGTGCTAGACTAATTTTCCACCTAGCTTCTATAATCTTTACTATCAGTCCCCAGTATCTTGTTAGTTTTGGGCACCGCCACATCATGTGTATAAGGTCACCTGTGTCCAGACACCTGGGGCATTTATCATCTAGTCTATTACCAAATTTGTGTAATCTTTTTGGGGTATAGTAGGCTCTATGCAGTAGGAGGAGGTGCGAAACCTGCTGCGACGGAGAGACAGACACCAGCGGGCCAAACTCCAAAATCTTCTTCCACTGGTGATCTGTAATCTCCCCCACATCTGCCTCCCACCTCGCCCTAACTCCCATGGTCATCTGCGGGGCAAGTAGTTTTTCAGACAATTCTCATATGTCTTTGTTATCAGGCCTTTGGTACTATTTGTGCTAACAATACTTTCCAGGAAAGGGATCTTGCACCATACAGGCGGGCAGTTCTTGAATTGACTGCCCAAAGCGTGCCTAACCTGTAGGTAGCAGTAGAATGTTGTTTTTGGGATTCCGTATTCGCTCCTAAGCTCGGTAAAGGATTTTAGCATTTTCTTATCGTCGTATAACTGAGCCAGCCTCCTTATTCCCTGGTGTTCCCAAGGCCTGCTTTTTCCCAAGGCCATCAGTTCGCGCAGAAATTTGTTATGCCATATAGGCGAGAATTCAGTGAACCCTCTATACCCCATGATCCATTTAGTCGTCTGCCAAACTTTATTAACTAATCTGCATGTTGGAGGCCCGTCCTGTAATGATCCGGCCTCCAATGCCTCTATCAGGGATTTATGCGAGCTATCCTGCAGCATGATTTTTCCACTAGGGTCCCTCCAATCCTGGGTCTCACATCCCCCTATATGCTGCAACTGAGCAGCAAGGAAATAGTTGTATGGTTGGGGCACTGCTAATCCCCCTCCCTGGTAGGGCGCTGTAACGTTTGCAGACTAATCCTTGCCTGCCCTTTCCTCCAGATTAATTCTCTAAATAGGGTATTTATTTTCAAAAACCATTTCTTCCCAATCCATACCGGGGAGTTATGGAGTACGTACAAAAGTTGTGGCATCCATACCATTTTGATTAAATTAACTCTACCTGCCATAGATAGAGGAAGTTTGCCCCAGATGTCGCTTTTCCTTTTAAATTTTTCCAGCAAAGGGGCTAGGTTATCTTCAATATATTGATAAGGATCACTGGACACCACTATACCCAGATACCTCATTTTCTCTATTACCCTTACCCTAGGCATACAACCAATCGGGGCATTATTAGTTGAATCAATTGGTAAAAGCATAGATTTACCCCAGTTAACTACAAGTCCTGATAATTTTCCGAACCTTTCCACAAGTTGGATCACTTTTTCTACTGATGGCCCCATATCCCCCAAAAACAGTAGCACGTCATCTGCGTATAATGCTATTTTATCTTCCCCATTGCTTCTCCTAAAACCTTGCACCCCGGCCGATGTTCTGACTACTTCCGCGAACGGCTCCATAGCTAGGGCGAACAGCAGGGGTGAAAATGGGCACCCCTGCCTCGTCCCTCTCTCAAGAGGCATGAATTCAGAAAAGTCGTTCTTTAACTTTATTCTGGCAATTGGTTGAGAGTATAATATTTTCACCCAGCTTATGAACGTGGGGCCAAACCCAAGTCTCTCCAGTACCCACCAGAGGTAGTCCCATTCCAAGCTATCAAATGCCTTGGCGATGTCCAAGGACAGTATCGCCCTAGGGGCTTTTCCCCCTGCTGGGGACTGTAGGATCAAGTACATCCGTCTGATATTTACGCTAGCGGACCTATTCGGAATAAATCCCGATTGGTCCGAATGTACCAAGCCCGAAATACATTTATTTAGTCTGGTTGCCATTATTTTTGCCAAGATCTTAATGTCAGAGCAGAAGAGTGAGATTGGCCTATATGAAGATACATCAAGATGGTCTTTCCCCTCTTTCGGTATCAATATTATGTTAGCCTCTAACATCGAAGAGGGAAGCCTTCCTTCTATGAGTGCCCAGTTCAATGTTTTCAGAAGAGCCGGTAGCATCACTGCGTCAAAGTGCTTATAAACTTCCACGGGTAAGCCTTCCGGGCCTGGGGATTTTTGATTAGGCATGTTTACTACTGCTTGTTTTAGCTCTTCAAGGGTTATAGGGGATTACAGGCCGGCCCTGTCCTTATCCAGAAGTGTCGGCAGATGGGCATTCTCCAGGAATTTTTCCATTTCATTTAATTCTAACCTATGCTGTGACTTATATAAATCCCTATAATAATTAAAAAATGTTTCTTTGACTTTCAAAGGGTCAGATGAAATTTCTCCAGTAGTGGTCCTAATCATAGGCATTGATGAGGAGGGAGAGTTGGTATTGACCAACAATGCCAACATGCGACCAACTCTCTCCCCTTCTCCAAAGCACTTCTGCTTCTGGAATAGTCTCCTGTTCTCGGCATTTCTAATTGTATCAATCTTATACTCCTGCTGCTTTTTTAACAATGTCTCCTGATTTTCCAGGCTTGGGTCCCCCACATATTGCCTCTCGAGTTTCAATACCTCTTCTCTAATCCGTTCGCTCTCTACCTTCGAGTGTTTCTTAAGCCGTGACACCTGCTGTATAAGCACCCCCCTAAGGAATGCCTTTAGGGAGTCCCAGACCACCCCCTCCGACGCTGTACCTTGGTTATTTCCAATATACTCTTCTAATTTTGCAGAGATGTCTACCTGTCCCCCTATAATCTCCAACCATACCGGGTTTAAGGCCCAAGCCCTCTGTATGTGCCTATTGTGGACTTTTATCTTCAGCGTCAGGGGGGAGTGGTCCGAGACCCCCCTCGGCTGGTATTCTATCTTATCTATGGCGGATTGTGCCGCCCGGTTTCCTATCACTAGGTCAATTCTAGAAAGTGTGTGGTACGACCCCGAGAAACAAGAATACCGCTGGGACTCTGCGTTCCGGGCCCTCCAGAGATCGCATCACCCAACCTCCTCCAGGAACTGAGCCAACCGCCCTCCAGACACCCCTGACAGCCTGGATCCAGGCGGAAACCTGTCCAGGGAGCTGTCCAAGACCATATTAAAATCGCCCATTAATATGATCGGAACGTCAGCTTTGTCCTCAACATACTCCAGCAAGCAATACAGAATTTCCAACTTAAAAGGTGGGGGAATGTACAAGTTGGCTATAATGATTGGGTAACCCTCTATAGAACAATATAAAAATACATGGCAACCCATTGAGTCGATCTTGACATCCCTGCAGGAGAACAACACCTCTTTTTTAACCAGTATACTAACCCCCCTTGAATAAGATGAATACACTGAGTGGAACTGAGCTTGAAATTTCCTATTCCTGATTAATAATTTGGTTTCGGGTCTCCTGGAGGCATATCAAACCCGAGCCATGCGACTCCAACTCAGTAAGTACAGCGGTTTTCTTAATGGAGTCGCCCATACCTCTAATATTCCATGAACTTACACCTACGATACTGGGCATCGTTAGTGATAAAAAATGATCATTAATAAAAAAAAAAAAAATAACATATCACCCCTACAATCAGTTGGCTGATCAAAAAAAGAACAAAAAAAAAAAATGTTCTAAATGACCAAAGGTGCTCCTGTCCTTTCTACCATAATCACCCTGTCCAACGTGTCTATCTTTTAGTGCCATCTCCATCTCTAGCTCCGTTGCTACCCTTGCTCTGTGTTTCTTAACTGTGCAAAAGTGCCTCCATAATCTGTTTTTTCTTTTAAACTTCTCACTCCCCATTTTTTGATTTTGTGCAATGTGACTCTTTTTTTATTATTTGAACCCCCTTCTTCCCTCTACCCTTTTTCAATCCCCCCCTCCTTCCCCCAAACCTAACTTGGCACGCCCTAGGGGCACATTTTGTGACCATTCTAACCCCAACTCTGTGCTCATTCCAACACTCCCTCCCCCCCTCCAAACCCCCACCCCTCCCTTTCACCACCCTCCATCCCCCCGACCTCACCCCTCCCCCCACCCTAATTTTATGCGTTAGTGTACTAAGAAAAAAACAGCCTCAACCTTCCACACTTTACCAATTCTCATTTAACACTCTCATCAATCCCCTTCCCCCCTCCAGCCCCCGCTGCAAAAAAAAAAAAAAAAAAAAAAAAAACATTAATTTTCACTCAATATGATCCAGCTCTAAAAGTTCCTCCTATTATCTTCAAGCCACTTTGTGGCCTTGTCTGCAGTATCAAAAAATTGTGTCCTTCCTAAGGCTTCAATGCGCAGTCGTGCCGGGTACAGTAGCGCATATGATATGTTAAGAGTTCGCAAATTGCGCTTGATATCCATAAATCCAGCACTCTTCTTCTGTAACTCAGGGGAATAGTCTGGGTACAATGAAACTCGGGCTCCGTTATAGAAAATGTCTCTCTTCTCTCTGGATTTCTGCATTAATGTCACCTTATCCTTATAATTAAATAATTTCATGATCATGGGTCTAGGATGAGTGCTTGATGCAGATGCCCTGGTAGGTACTCTATGCGCCCTTTCAATAGAGAAAAAACGCGAAAAAGTCTCCGCTCCAAAAACCTCCCTCAACCATCCTTCCAGAAATTCTTCAGGGCGGGAACCTTCGCTATTCTCTGGGAGGCCCAGTACCCTCACGTTCTGTCTCCGTAACCTGTTCTCGGTTTCATCCATTTTATACTTGTAGGTATCCAGCTGAGTTTGCACTATTTTAAATTGTTGTTGCATTGGGTACAAAACATCCTCAGCTTGGCTTAACCTCTCCTCCAATATGGTGGCCCTTTCTGCAGCTTTTTGTAGTTCTTGACTCATGGAGCGTAGCTCTTCTTTAAGGCCCCCTAGCTGGTCATTCAGGCTAGTCAGCGAGCCCCTGCATAAATTAACTGCGTTTAACACCTCTTTTAATGTGGGCTCAGGTTCACTTGGTTCATTGAGGGCAGGAGTAACTTCTGACATATTTTCCCAATGAGGTCTTCTCGGGACTTTTTTTATTTGCCCCTTTAACAGGGATTAATGGCGTGGATGAGGTTTTACCTATACTTTTCCTATCCCCTGTGCCTCCCGGTTGGGATGTATGGGTGCCCATGGCTGGGGAGTGCGTGGAAGTGTTTGCATACTTTTCTAGTTTGGCTGCCGCTGCCATTGCAGACGTTGCCTGATTTCCCTTTTCTTTAAGTGATCGGGTAGCTTGGGCTACGGAGCTTTCCTGATTATGTTGGGCCTGTTCCTCCCCCTTTTTCCTAGTCATATTATCTCAATCACAATAGTCGCAGTGTGGCAGCAAAGATATAAGGCTACTTTAGGGGGTACCAGAAAGGATAAAAATAGCAAAAAATAGCAAAAAAGTTCCTTTAGCAGAGCAAGGTGCTACAACACATCCATCACACGTTATCTTTATATTTCATTAAACAGTATCCAAGTCCTCCGCTTATTCAATACCATACAGCATTAAGAAAGACAGATGCATAATAAAGCCGATAAGTTTACCAGGTACACCTAAATGAATGGGAACTAGTGCGCAAAACCACAATGTGGGCAAGAAAATCTTGAACCTGACGGTAAACCACCCGATGGAGAGCCGCCAACATAGACAGGTCCCTTTGATAAAGTCACGTGCTGTGACGCAACGCGTCAGGGTAGGAGGAGTCAGGTGCCGACGCTTCACGGGGACGGCCGAACCCGGAAGCTTTGCTTACATCTACCGTTTGCTGCTTATTTTTAATGTAAGTTATTACGTTTTTTTCAAATAAATGTTTTAAATACTACACCATGAGACCTCTCCTCTGTTCTTGATTAAATTGCTGGGACCGCTGAAAGCGCTGGAAGCTGGGGATGAGAGACAGACTCATTTGATGCTTAAAGACACGCTGCAGGGAACACAGCTTTTCCTAGTTATTATCCACCCGCTCTACTTGGCCCATTGGGGGCCGCTTCTGGAGGTGAGAGGCTGGGGGAAACACTTGGGAGATGCACTAAAACGTGCATAGAAAAAAGAAAAAATCACTGCACATTGGTTTAGCACTGTGTGTAAAGACTTTGCTGTGGAAACCACCTACCACTACTGCACTTTTTTGGACTTTACTACACCATTGTCACTGTTTGGGACAGCATCCCTGTGGTGGGATTGACTGCCCTATTTATTATTTTTATTATTTATTTATTATAATTTTATGGTACGATTGAAATTTGCATTTGGCTATGTATCAATTATTGCACATTTTATGCTGAACATCTTTGCACCATTTTGTCACTTTAATATCTGTATATGCATACTCACGATTAAGGGTCACTTTACCATATTAGTCATATTTATATCCATATATTTATTTATTTTATTCACAGTGAATATGTATGAGGTATTGATTTGTTTGTAAGGCACTGATTTATCATTATCACATATACTTTGGTTTTGAGCATCTTATTTGAGAAGTTAGTTTTATTTTTTCACAGATCCACATAGAACATTATTTTGGTTTTTACTTAACGAGGGGAAATTGGTATTGTTGATTAAGCACTTGATAGTATTTTGATAGATTTTAAATTTTACATTTTCCCATACCTTAGAATTGTATCTCCACCATTTTATATTTTTTATTCACTTGGTATGTTATTATTTATTGGGTACTTTCTCCGGATATTTACTGTAGAAGGTGGGGTTTGATCGGCCCATTATTTTATATTCCAAGTGGTACTACTGATTGATGGATTAGCGCCACATATCTTTTATTTAATTACCAGGTACACCGCTGTATGTTCCTAGCGGTATAATGCAGCTATCCGGGAGCCAAGTCCAGGTTACTCACGGTATCTTTCACAGGTGTGGAGCCATTTAGGACATCCACCGCATAGGCATCTGGTTCATCTGAAGCCACTGTCGGCGCTTCCCTCTGTGGGACTCTCTCGCGAGAGTGCAGGGCCGTTGCTGAGCAACCCACCGGTACGTGCAGTCTAAGGCACCCCCACTCGGAGCCAGCCGTCAGTCTCCTCCGGTGCCGGTCCGCCTCTCCCACTCCACCGCACGATGCCGGCTCGCTCGCTCCAGAGACCCGTCAGGTGTGAGCTGTGCGGGGAGGAATATCAAGCGGGGCAGGGACTGTGACAAACGAGGAAGGGGTGAGCGCTGACTAGGCTGGTTCACCTCATTAGCGATAGCAGCAAGGGGCCGCAGTGAGGAGGGAGCACACACACCTCCACTCACCGCCGCATCCGGTCACGCCCCCCTCCCTTCGGAGCGTTAAGGAGTTGATTTTAGGCTCTTTTAGAGGAAACATCTTGGCTAGTCTGTTGTTTAGGCTAGGCCTCTTGTCGGATCTTTCCCATTCGTCTTTGATTAAATCATTCAACTCCTCAATGAAAGGGAAGGTCTCTGGGTCCCTCTTCAGGTTTGGAAAATATTTCCGAGTCTTCTGAGGTGCTTCCTCAGACTCCTCCCAACCTATGGCCTCCTTGACTGACTTTGCAAATGGTTCAATCAGAGTTAAGTCAAATCCTGTTGGTACTTCTGGATCCTCGTCCTCTGAAGGGGATTCTGGATCCATCTCTACCTCGATTGCTGAGCGAGGAGGAGCCATGGAAGTACCTGGGTCTGACCTGGCCGGCAGGGGCAGGGGTGTTGTTGATTCCATTATTGATTCTCGCACAGATTCCTAAATAAGTTCGGTTACTTCTCTGACGTCTGATTCTCTTTCTTTTGTGGCCTCATTGAAGCACGTGCGACATGCTAATTTATCTGGCAAAGCGGTGGCGCCACATACCCAGCAGGTATTAGTTGCGGGATGGGTGTGTTGGCTTCGTCCATGACGTGACGAAGGTGATCTTTCATGACGTGATCTGCTATGTCGAGAGTGACTGTGGCGTGAGTGACCATGGCGAGAATGACTGTGGCTTGAGTGCCCGTGAGGAGACGAGGAGCGTGACCGGCTTCTGCGGGATCTCCTGCCTGAGGTATGGCTTGATCTCTCTTTGCGTCTTGATCCAGACCTGGAAGGGCTGTCAGAAGGAGTCTTGTTAGAAGATATGCTCTCTTTTTTTTTCTCTCTTCAATACTTACCACTGAATGCGGATAGCCCCTTACCTTATTGTCCGTGGATGGTCTGCTTGGGCAGTGGTCTGGTAGGCAGGAAATAGAGGAAGTCTGGAAGGAGTTTTAGAAGCAGAAAAAAAAAAAAAATTTATATTATATATATATATATATATATATATATATATACATATATATATATATATATATATATATATATATATATACATACATATATACACACATACATATATACATATACACACACACATACACACATAAAATTATTTATATATTTAATAATAAACACATTTTTTTTTTTTTTTTTTAAATATAATATACCAGGAAGTCCCTGTAAAATTTTAAATGAAAACCTTAGAGTACCTACCTGGCTTCAATGAAGAAATCCTGAGCAAGGATGTGCAGCCTTACGTCATAAGAAGAAAACACACATTTTTCTCAGCCCAGAACCCTCTTTTAAATAGACTGCCGCCGTACGCGGCAAAATGACGATTGCGCAGAAGCGTCGTGATGACTCCGGCGCCATCTTGGAAGCTGGAAAACTGCTGAGAACGGCCCTCCACGGCCTCCCGCGCATGCGCACTGCAGAACGAGACACACGGCGGCCATGAAAGACCTAGCAGAGCGCTGTGTGACTACAGGTCCCAGAAGAAGAAAAAATACATAAGGAAAAAGAAGGGGGAAGAAAAATGACTGTAATAGAAAGTGGAGACCACTGCAAGTCTGAAGCTTCTTTAACCACTTCAGCCCCGGAAGGATTTACCCCCTTCCTGACCAGAGCACTTTTTACAAATTGGCACTGCGTCGCTTTAACTGCTAATTGCGCGGTCATGCAATGCTGTAACCAAACGAAATTTGCGTCCTTTTCTTCCCACAAATAGAGCTTTCTTTTGATGGTATTTGATCACCTCTGCCGTTTTTATTTTTTGCGCTATACACGGAAAAAGACCGAAAATTTTGAAAAAAAATGATATTTTCTACTTTTTGTTCTAAAAAAAATCCAATAAACTCAATTTTAGTCATACATTTAGGCCAAAATGTATTTGGCCACATGTCTTTGGTAAAAAAAATGTCAATAAGTGTATATTTATTGGTTTGCGCAAAAGTTATAGCGCCTACAATCTAGGGTACATTTTCTGGAATTTACACAGCCTTTAATTTATGACTGCCTATGTCGTTTCTTGAGGTGCTAAAATGGCAGGGCAGTACAAAACCCCCACAAATGACCCCATTTTGGAAAGTAGACACCCCAAGGAAATTGCTGATAGGCATGTTGAGCCCATTGAATATTCATTTTTTTTGTCCCAAGTGATTGAATAATGACAAAAAAAAAAAAAAAAAAAAAAAATTACAAAAAGTTGTCACTAAATGATATATTGCTCACACAGGCCATGGGCATATGTGGAATTGCACCCCAAAATACATTTAGCTGCTTCTCCTGAGTATGGGGATACCACATGTGTGGGACTTTTTGGGAGCCTAGCCGCATACGGGGCCCCGAAAACCAATCACCGCCTTCAGGATTTCTAAGGGCGTACATTTTTGATTTTACTCCTCACTACCTATCACAGTTTTGAAGGCCATAAAATGCCCAGATGGCACAAACCCCCCCCAAATGACCCCATTTTGGAAAGTAGACACCCCAAGCTATTTGCTGAGAGGCATGTTGAGTCCATGGAATATTTTATATTTTGACACAAGTTGCGGGAAAGTGACAATTTTTTTTTTTTTTTTGCACAAAGTTGTCACTAAATGATATATTGCTCACACAGGTCATGGGCATATGTGGAATTGCACCCCAAAATACATTCTGCTGCTTCTCCTGAGTATGGGGATACCACATGTGTGGGACTTTTTAGGAGCCTAGCCGCGTACGGGACCCCGAAAACCAATCACCGCCTTCAGGATTTCTAAGGGTGTACATTTTTGATTTCACTCTTCACTGCCTATCACAGTTTCGGAGGTCATGGAATGCCCAGGTGGCACAAACCCCCCCCAAATGACCCCATTTTGGAAAGTAGAGACCCCAAGCTATTTGCTGAGAGGCATGGTGAGTATTTTGCAGCTCTCATTTGTTTTTGAAAATGAAGAAAGACAAAAAAAAAAATTTTTTTTTTCTTTTTTTAATTTTCAAAACTTTGTGACAAAAAGTGAGGTCTGCAAAATACTCACTATACCGCTCAGCAAATAGCTTTGGGTGTCTACTTTCCAAAATGGGGTCATTTGGGGGGGGTTTGTGCCACCTGGGCATTCCATGGCCTCCGAGACTGTGATAGGCAGTGAAGAGTGAAATCAAAAATTTACGCCCTTAGAAAGCCTGAAGGCGGTGCTTGGTTTTCGGGGTCCCATACGCGGCTAGGCTCCCAAAAAGTCTCACACATGTGGTATCCCCGTACTCAGGAGAAGCAGCAGAATGTATTTTGGGGTGTAATTTCACATATTCCCATGGCATGTTTGAGCAATATATAATTTAGTGACAACTTTGTGCAAAAAAAAAAAAAAAAAAAAAAAATTTGTCTCTTTCCCGCAACTTGTGTCACAATATAAAATATTCCATGGACTCGACATGCCTCTCAGCAAATAGCTTGGGGTGTCTACTTTCCAAAATGGGGTCATTTGGGGGGGGTTTGAACTGTCCTGGCATTTTATGCACAACATTTAGAAGCTTATGTCACACATCACCCACTCTTCTAACCACTTGAAGACAATGCCCTTTCTGACACTTTTTGATTACATGAAAAAATTATTTTTTTTTGCAAGAAAATTACTTTGAACCCCCACACATTATATATTTTTTTAAAGCAAATGCCCTACAGATTAAAATGGTGGGTGTTTAATTTTTTTTTTTCACACAGTATTTGCGCAGCGATTTTTCAAACGCATTTTTTGGGGAAAAAACACACTTTTTTACATTTTAATGCACTAAAACACACTATATTGCCCAAATGTTTGATGAAATAAAAAAGATGATCTTAGGCCGAGTACATGGATACCAAACATGACATGCTTTACAATTGCGCACAAACGTGCAGTGGCAACAAAATAAATACATTTTTAAAAGCCTTTAAAAGCCTTTACAGGTTACCACTTTAGATTTACAGAGGAGGTCTACTGCTAAAATTACTGCCCTCGATCTAACCGTCGCGGTGATACCTCACATGCATGGTGCAATTGCTGTTTACATTTGACGCCAGACCGACGCTTGCGTTCGCCTTAGCGCGAGAGCAGGGGGGACAGGGGTGCTTTTTTTTTTTTTTTTTTTTTCTTTATTATTTTTTTGCTTTTTTATCTTATTTTAAAACTGTTCCTTTCATTTTTTTTTTTTTTAATCATTTTTACTGTTATCTCAGGGAATGTAAATATCCCCTATGATAGCAATAGGTAGTGACAGGTACTCTTTTTTGAAAAAATTGGGGTCTATTAGACCCTAGATTTCTCCTCTGCCCTCAAAGCATCTGACCACACCAAGATCGGTGTGATAAAATGCTTCCCCAATTTCCCAATGGCGCTATTTACATCCGGCGAAATCTAAGTCATAAAATGCTCGTAGCTTCCGGTTTCTTAGGCCATAGAGATGTTTGGAGCCACTCTGGTCTCTGATCAGCTCTATGGTCAGCTGGCTGAATCACCGGCTGCATTCTCAGGTTCCCTGTTGAGACAGGAGAGCCAGAGAAAAACACGGAAGACGATGGGGGGGGGGGGGGGGGCATTCTCTCCCACTGCTTGTAAAAGCAGTCTAGAGGCTAATTAGCCGCTAGGATTGCTTTTACATGAAAGCCGACCGCTGGCTGAAAAGAATGATACCAAGATGATACCTAAACCTGCAAGCATCATTTTGGTATAACCACTCAAAGTCGTGAATGCTGTACCTGAAGACAAAAATATGGCTAACAATAAAGCACAGTAAATGGTAAAGTATAAAAAATTGCATACCTGAAAAGCAAACATGATAAAACATAATAACAATAAAACATTGCAGAATAGAATACAGTAAAAAAGAGCAGAACAATAGAGAGAATAGAGAGAGAGAGAATAGAGAGAGAACAATAAAACGACAACTATTACTTTTTATTTTATATTTTTGTTTGTGTTTTTTTTTTTTTTTTTTACACTTTTTTTGTAACTGTAACTTTTATAACTGTAACCGGTTCCAGGTTCGGGTCTCTCAAAATGCGATGGCATCTTGGGAGACCCTGTGAAAGTGTGTCCTAGTCTGTGCAATGCTGTACCCTACGCTAATACTCAGCTAGTGAATGGTAGCATTCAAAACATTCACCAATGCAAAGACCAGGATTGTCAGGACAGGAGGGACAATAATAGCGGGTGTCACGCCTATATCCGTGCTTACTGCAGACACGACATCTTTTTTGGGAGGGTTCGTTGGGTAGGGGTACTAGGGGGAGGACATAAAGAAAATGCCTCTCATGCAGCCGACTGCATTTGGTTGGGGATGTGAATGGGGGAAGTACGGGCGCTGCAGAAGCGGTGGGTTCCCAATTAGGATTGGCGAATGCAGCAAGAAGGGCATTATGGGCACGACGGGCCTGTGTTTGTCTTCTTTGTGGCAGCGGGACACTACTTGTGCTTGCCACCTCACCAGCTTGAACTGCACTTATGGGACTCGCCACGTCACCAAGTGTTACTGCAGTGCTGGTTTGACTATGACCGGGGTGTACTAGGCCGCTGGCGCTTGCCAGTTCACCAAAACGCTACCAAAAAAACTGTTAACGATCGCAGGGATCAGGCCTGACTCTGCGAACGCTGCAGTTATGCGTTTAGTGTTTTGTAAGTGACAGTGATCGATCGATACTGCACTTGGGTGGGCTGGGCTGGGCCGGGCGGAGGGGCAAAACGCAGGTGCTAGCAGGTATCTGGGCTGATCCCACTAACACTGCGTTTTTGGGAACCCTAAACTGCTGGGGATGCCAGTATAGATCTGATCGGATCAGATCAGATATTGATCAGTTCAGATACTATACCACTAAGGGAGGTGTACGGTGCGTGCGTGGGTGTTAGCGCTACTGGCACTAACCTGACGCTGCCTGGGGCTGGTGCTTGCCAGTTCACCAAAACGCTACCAAAAAAACTGTTAGCGATCGCAGGGATCAGGCCTGACTCTGCGAACGCTGCAGTTATGCGTTTAGTGTTTTGTAAGTGACAGTGATCGATCGATACTGCACTTGGGTGGGCTGGGCTGGGCCGGGCGGAGGGGCAAAACGCAGGTGCTAGCAGGTATCTGGGCTGATCCCGCTAACACTGCGTTTTTGGGAATCCTAAACTGTTGGGGACGCTAGTATAGATCTGATCGGATCAGATATTGATGCGTTCAGATACTATACCACTAAGGGAGGTGTACGGTGCGTGCCTGGGTGTTAGCGCTACTGGCACTAACCTGACGCTGCCTGGGGCTGGTGCTTGCCATTTCACCAAAACGCTACCAAAAAAACTGTTAGCGATCACAGGGATCAGGCCTGACTCTGCGAACGCTGCAGTTATGCGTTTAGTGTTTTGTAAGTGACAGTGATCGATCGATACTGCACTTGGGTGGGCTGGGCCGAGCCGGGCGGAGGGGCAAAACGCAGGTGCTAGCAGGTATCTGGGCTGATCCTGCTAACACTGTGTTTTTGGGAACCCTAAACTGCTGGGGACGCTAGTATAGATCTGATCAGATCAGATATTGATCCGTACAGATACTATACCACTAAGGGAGGCGTATGCTGCGTGCGTGGGTGTTAGCGTTACTGGCGCTAATCTGACGCTGCCTGGGGCGACGCATATCACCGCCGGGCGATCAGGGGGCTAAATCTTTATTCGGCGGGTGCCCTGACACTATAAAAAATAAACAAACTAACCAGCGTCACCCGTAACAGTTATACAGTGATCAGTGGTGAAAGGGTTAACTAGGGGGCAATCAAGGGGTTAAAACATTTATTAGGTAGTATATGGGGGTCCCTGTCGCTATAAAACGCTGACGGCGAACCTAAATATTTACCTCACTAACTAGCGTCACCAGTGACACTAATACAGCGATCAGAAAAATGATCGCTTAGCGACACTGGTGACGGGGGGTGATCAAGGGGTTAAAACTTTATTAGGGGGGGTTAGGGGGGTACCCTAGACCTACAGGGGGGTAATACTAACTGTCCTAACACTGTAAATGTCACAAACTGACACCAATACAGTAATCAGAAAAAAAAAAAAAAAAAAAAAAAAAACCTGCTGGTGTCAGTTTGTGACAGGGGGGGGGGGGTGATTGGGGGGGGATCGGGGGGCGATCGGGGGGGGGATCGGGGTGTTTAGTGTGCCTGGCATGTTCTACTGTGTGTAGTGTGTTGGTGCACTTACATTGCAGTCTTCTCTCCTCGGCCCGGAACGGAAAATACCGAGCCGAGGAGAGATGACATCATTTCCTCTGCCTCTGTGTACAATACAGAGGCAGGGAAATGATCCCATTGGCTGAGAGCGATCGCGAGGGGGGGGCCACGAATGGATGGCCTCCCCCTCACCTCCGATCGCCGGGGGAGATTTGCCGACCGCCGCTGGCACCGGGGGGGGGTCCGATCGGACCCCCCACCCGCGGGCAGGCAAGGACGTACATATACGTCCTTTTGCCTGCCCGTGCCGCTCTGTCGACGTATATAGTCGTGCGGCGGTCGGCAAGTGGTTAAAGCTTACTCTGTGCCAGATGTTTTGTGCTGATGCCCCTGAGACCACCAGAGTGGGGGTTCCCTCCATAAAAGCTCTTTTAGAGACTGTACAGGAGGGACTTCCAAACAGGAGAGGCTTTAACCTGCTGGGGTGATGCGGTAAGAGGCTTGCGATGTCAGGTCTTGTCAGGTGAGGATAAAAAAGAGAATGGTGGGGGTCATCTCTCTTCAACTTTTATAGCTAGTCCAATCCTGTCAGGTTGTGGAGGCGGAGTCACAACCCAGTGTGTGCTGCCATGAAGGCGTCAGGAAAATGTTTTTAACTTGTAAACACCAAATCTCAGAAAGAGGCTCGGGGCTAAAGTGGTTAATTAGGATAACTAACTTTACATCTAAGCGCTGGATAAGTGACCCTGTTTACTTCAAGTTTTTGATAATTAAACTTGGTGCCTTATCTGTATTAAACTTGCCTCAGAACCTGTGTAATTCATAAGTGTTCGGGTTTAAAGGGATGGGGTGGCAACCCTAATGCTGCCATTGCTGACAATAGGGTGCGACTTGTCATGCAATTTGACCTGTCAAATCGCACGACAAGTCGCTTCAATGCGAATGAGGGCTAAAGTATAAATTGATTTTAAAGCTGTTGATTCAACACTGAATGATGTGCAAAACATTTATTATTACATCATGGCAGTCAAAGTCCATCCAGATGTATTTTGCAGTTGACTGAATACAATTGAATATAATCAAAAGCTTGTTAGCGAAAGGCAGGATGTTGGGAGGGTCTAAAAAACATGAGCATAGGCCTTAGAAAACGTGCTTGTAATGTGATACTCCGGGAATGGTTGTGTAATTTAGACCTCCCCTTCCATGTCTGCATCAACAACATTGCTGTCATACTGTAGCAACCGTACATAGAGAAGCTGTCAGGCTGACTCCAGGTAAGGTTCTCCTTGGTTATGCAACTGTCATGATTTTTCATGATTTTTTTCTTTTTACTTTGTTAATATGGTGTCAAATTAGTTGAGGTATTTAGTATGACTGTGTGCCTGCAGGAATATAAACGTCTCACTGACAATAATGGGTGGGGACTGACCAGCCTAACCTCGCCTAAATCATTGTACGCAGATCCCTGGACTTCCCAGGGCTTGTGCAAGAGCAGTTGATAATCTGGTTTTAAGGCTGGTTCACAACACAAATTATGTGTTTCTGCATGCACGTTTTTTTTTTATGCGTTTTGCCACTTTCCAGATGCATTAAAAAAATGCAACCTGTTCTACTTTTCTTGACTACATTGGAACGCACTGCACTGTTGTGAACTAGAGCCATTGAAATCCATGTTAAACACAATCCACGTGTTTGATGCAGAATAAAAATGTACTGGACAGCATCTGGTGTCAATCAGCCCTTAAAGGGTAAGTTCACCTTTACAGAAAAATCTGTAAGGTGGTGGACTTACAGAGGACGTCCCCCCCCCCCCCCCCCCCGTCCCGTTGACCTGGAGCGCGGCGATCACCTGTTCTGACACCTCGTATAGCCGCCTCACCAGTCTGGGGCTTAGAAATCCCCCACAGCTTATCTCCAAAACATACCTAGTCAGGAAGTATGTTTAGTAGCAATCTAATTGGTCGGCACCGTCACTTGGGTGGCACCGACCAATCAGAACCCGCGTAGCCTGTCCTGTCACTGCAGGCGAAGAGGAGAGAAAACTGCGGGGGATTTTAAATCCCCGGACCGGTACAGCGGCGATACGAGCTGTCAGTGCAGGGGATGGCCGGATTCCAGGTTAGCGGGATCAGGGGGGGGGGTAGGGAGGGGGTCTAGTGTAAGTTCACCTTACAAATTTTCTGTGAAGGTGAACTTACACTTTAAAGAATATCTAACGTGCAGAGTTTAACCCTTGCTACGCCTGACTGTCAGCATTGCTAGAAGCAGTCACTTCACCTAAGACTATCCTTCCATGTATTACTGGTCTAAGGCAGTGGCAGCCCATCCATTAGGGGCTCCCGAGCGCCGCCCCCTCTATCCGCAGCCGCCCCCCCTCGATGCTCTATCCACGGCCGCTATTTTGACAGAACACCGCCACCCTCTATTCATGCGTCCGGTCCCTTTTTAGGATGCGGGCGCATGAATTACAGCGGTGGGGGTGTTCTTTTGAAGCACCTGATTAGAACCAGAGGCTCTAATAGGCTTCAAAATAACGTGGGCTCGTGGCACAAAGCATTGCGCCCGGAGCCCACCCAGGTGTTACAACAAATGAATATTCGCTATTGAAACACTGATCCTCAATCCGGCCAATCAAAAGCAGGTCTGAGACCCGTAGATGGGGTAAGTGCACTAGACTCACCCAACGGACTGGGGGGGGGGGTTTACTGTTTGCTGCCCCCCCAAAAAAGATTACCACCAGCCGCCACTTGTCTAAGGGTCAATTCACGACTGCAGTGAGCCAGCTGCAGGGGGCCCTGTGCCGTGCGCTTTAGAGCATAACACAGTTCCCTTTTCTTTTTCTTTTTCTAATTCAATGTTATTTGAAGTTTACAAAGTGACACTTCATTCATGTCACTGTACAGCAGCTCTGAGCTCTGTTGCATTGTGAATAGAACACACAGAAAACAGTTGTTTTCTGTGTGTCCTAGTGGTAACTGGTGTTCTTCCAGTGTGAAAAAAAAAAAAAATGCTTGTCACCATACTATATGTGAACTGGCCCTTATGCCGCGTACACACGGGCGGACTTTTCGAACGGACTGGTCCGACAGACTTTCCACGGACTTTTGACGGACTTTCTAAGGAACGGACTTGCCTACACACGATCACACCAAAGTCCGACGGATTCGTACGCGATGACATACGACCGGACTAAAATAAGGAAGATAACCAGTAGCCAATAGCTGCCCTAGCGTAGTTTTTTGTCCGTCGGACTAGCATACAGACGAGCGGATTTCTGGGTCCAGCAGAGTTACGACGTAAAGATTTGAAGCCTGTTCCAAATCTAAAGTCCGTCAGATTTGCGACTGGAAAAGTCCGCTGAAGGTCCGGTGAAGCCCACACACGATCGGATTGTCCGCCGGATTTGGTCCATCGGCGTCCGTCAAACCAGTCCGGTCGTAAAGTCCGACCGTGTGTACGCCCCATAAGACACTTATGTAGATAGGATTTATGCTCAAAATAAATCTTATAGCCCCTGAGGGATAAAAATGAACCCCCTCCTACCTCTTTTCCATCCACCTCTAAGGCTGGGTTCACATATGTGCAGCTGCGGGTTGGTGCCTGGGGTCTGGTGCGTGTCTGTTCACCAGTTCAGGTGCAATTCAGGTCCGAATCTCCACCTGAATCAGACCCAAATACGCACAGGACCGGCAATGGTGAACCGGCACCATTGACAGCCGGTCATGAGTGCTGGATGCGGAGAAATTCGCATCCAATTCGCACTAGTGTGAACCCGGCCTGAAGTCCACTTTGAGAAGAAAAAATAGAGCCAAACTGGTGCGATCAAAGAATATGTAAAGCGTCGTCTAAATTGTCAGAGCATCCAATTTGCATATATGTGAACCCAGCCTTAAAGAGGAAGTATAGTCTTCCTATAGTAAGGCTTACCTGTAGGTACTCTAAATATCCCCTAAACTTGCACCGTTTAAGAGATATTTAGTGTATACGCTGCCGCCGATGTCATCTCTTAGTAATATAAAGCTGGTGGTTCACATAAGAACTTAGATTTTATAGACACACACACATAAATATATACACACACACATACAATATAATATATATATATATATATATATATATATATATATATATATATATATATATATATATATATATATATATATATATTATCATTTTGTTATATAACAAAATGAAATTACTTTCTGATGGTCACAGAGCAGGAGAGCAGGACTTTGGCGAGTGGAAATGTTCTTTAAAGCGGAGTTCCACCCAGGTGGGTACCTGTCCCCACTTCCGTCAGACCTGGTCGCAGCAAGGTAAGTCAGAAGTTCAGCCCCCCTCCCCCTTCTCCGCCGCTGGGCCATTCAGAAAGCGCAGCATGCTTCGCACATGCACAGTAGAGAATTAGCTGTGAAGCCGCAAGGCCTCACTGCTAGTTTCCCTTACAGTCTATGGTGGCGGCAGCACCAAAGAGTCGATGGAAACATCGGCTGGGGTGCTGACATCGCTGGATTCCAGGACAAGTAAGTGTCCTAATATTAAATGTCAGTAGCTACAGTATGTGTAGCTGCTGTAGACATCTCAAGTCTCCCGTGAGGTGCGGGAGACTCCCGCATTTATGCGGCAGCTCCCGCACACCCACAAGCACCTCTCGATCTCCCGCGAATGGTGTGGCGGGGAACAGCTGTGAAGACCGACTCTGTCCCCGCAGACGTCTCTGCAAACAGCTTCCGCTCCTAGCATCCCCATCAACACTAAACAATCTGTCCTTGTAATTAGGGCTCCGGCTGGCGGCCATTTTGTGGTGGGCCAAGTTGCATTGATTTTAATAGGAGAATTCTCAAACACACACACATACACACTGTTTGTTTATTTGTTATGTTTTTTACTTTATTTCAGAGCAGACAGAGATAAGCCCTAGTTAAAGTCCTTGTAGGTCTTATTTTCAGGGTAGGGCTTATTTGGGGGGGTAGGGCCTATATTGCAGCCATCACCGACAATCACGCTAGGTCTTATTTTCGGGTATATATATATATATGCAGAGAGAGAGAGAGAGAGAGAGAGAGAGAGATGCTTTGAATTAAAAAAAATGAACAAGTGTATATGCTGACATCTCACCAAAGCCCCCCAAAAAATATTTCAAAAATGGTAAAAAAATTTTTAAAAATTAAAAAGTGTAAAAAAATAAATAAAAATTTACTGACACCACTCTCCCCTGCCCTTCCAACACTGTCCACTGCCCCAACCCCCTCCCCCCCAAAAAAGCATTGTGAAAAAAAAGAAAAAAAAAATTAAATTGTAAAAAAAAATCAATTATTAAAAAATAAAAAAACTACTGACACCGTTCACTTCTACATACCACCCATCTCCTTCCCCAGAAGCACTGTGGAAAAATATTAAAAAGGCGAAATAAAAAATATTCTGCCGCGGGGAATTAGTTTTTGCAGGATGGGATGTCTGCTGCTGACTTTTAATTCTTCAGTAGGGGGGGTCTGGAGCATGACAAAACTACTAATAATATTTGTGTCAACATTGTCTCAAAGATTCACCTTTGTACCGACATAAATGTTGCAAAACTTGTTTCTGAAGTTACATAGCTAGTTCCAAAATTAGAATAATTACATATTACTCAGCTTTTATGTTTGTTTGCTCTGAACAAAATTTGTTTTTACTTTCTGTTATCTAGTTTTATGGGCTGCCCCAATATGTTCACAAAACATTGTAGAAAAACTGTAAATGATCAATACATGCCTCATTGTATTTTACAGTGTGTTTTGCAGTGCCATCTTGTGATGAAAATGCATACCCATCCAGAAACATAAATGTTACTTACAACCTTTGGCAGAAACCATAAGATGATTAAAGTGGTTGTAAACCTCAGTCATGAAATCTGAACAAAGCACATATATCAGTAGTGTTCATTTGTCTACTTCCAAAGCTCTAAGTGTCATTTTCTCTGATGCTTCATTCCTCTGTTATCAGCATTAGAGTTACTTCTGACAACTTATCCCGACACCAGAGATAAAATGGTGACAGGGGAGGGAGCTCAGCACACAGATTGTCTATTCACAACACAGCTCTGCATCCTTCCTTCATTCCTGTTCTGTGTGTGAAGGGGGGGGGTGTTCCTTTCCTCCAATCAGCTGTCACACACTGTACAAGAGCTCTAACTGCAGCTCTCCACCCCCTCCTCTGTGCTCCTGACAGATGAAGAAGGATTTTATCTAAATTCAGATCTTTTGAAAGGATGTAGAAAAGAGCAGGCTGCAGATAAACAAGTAAGACCAAGGTAGGAGGATTTGTTTCACCTCTGTGCATCATCTGAGGCTGTTCTCTTCACTGGGTATATATGAGGGTTTACAATAACTTTAGGCTTTTTTTTTTTAATTAACTAATTTATATATGAGTCAACAGATGACTAGTAAATCATCAGTCCACCCAGACTGGTAGATGAGGAGTGATAAACCACCTGAGAATTTCTGTTTTACTGATCACCACTTCTGGTTTCAGTTCATTCATGCCCCAGTGGCTTAGGTGGTGGAATGAAGAGAAAGTGATGGTACCTGTTCTCTGTGCTGGCTGCCTTTGTTTTGGCATCTGCATCTACCCTAAACGTTGTGCGGGCAGCCTATAGAGGTGGACGCAGCAGCTCAACGGACACAGCCGCACAAAAGTTGACAGCCGTGCAGCAGCAGCTGCACAGCACTGAACACTCACTGTTTGCACAATCTGTGTTTTATTAGCTTCAGTGGTGTGCAGAGGTGACATTAGGGATCGAATAGACCTTTGATGTCTGCTAAAAGAGAACCTGTCACCTGCACTATACTATAACATAGGGGGCTTGTCAGCCCCCTGTGTGATAGCAATAAATTTAAGTGGGAAGAAAAAAAAAAAGTTAAATATAGTCAATAAAATAGCAATTTTTAAAGCCCCCCACATATATGAATAGAAATGCATGTGTCGAGGACACCTGCATATGAAAACGATGATTGTGCCACACATGTTAGCATACCAAAGTAAGTGAAAAATTTTTTACAATGTACAAAACAAGACTTGAAGTGTTTTTGAACACATTTTTGGGATCTTTTACACTCTGTTATAAAGACATATTAGACAATTCTTATCATTTTGAGAAAATAACTTTTCCAAGAGAATAATGACCGAGAAGTTTACTTGTACTTTTCCACAAACAGGCATCAAGAATGAAGTTATCAATCCTTGGAGCTTCTGGCCAGACAGGTTTATACTTATTGTCTCAAGCATTGGAACATGGACATGAAGTAAAAGCCCTCGTGAGAGATGTCAATAAAATAACAATTCAGCATGAAAGGCTAAAGGTTTGTGTTATACACATTTAATCTTTTTTCTTTTTGATGTTTTACTGTTTAATTGCATTGAGTAATGTGGTTTTTTCTATCTTAAAGCAGAGTTCTGCTTAAAAAAAAAAACAAACAAAATTAAAAGTCAGCAGCTACAAATACTGCAGCTGTTGACTTTTAATAATCAGAAACGTACCTGTCCTGCGATCCAGCGATGCGGGGGGACGAAGCCCTGCTCGTCTCCCTCTCCTCTCTGCGGCGCCGGCATTGTAACTGTGGGCACCCACTGCACATGCGCGAGCCGAGCCGCGCGTCATGACTGGCTGGGCAATCATTTGGGACCTGTGACGTGTCCCAGATGATTGCCAAGAGGGAGGGAGGAGAGGTGATCTCCCTTCCGGCGCCGCGGTGCGCCGAGAGGAAGTGGAAGCTGGGACCCTCGGAAAAGAGGGTATCCCCCCCCCAAAAAAAATATGACATGCCAAATGTGGCATGTCAGAGGGTTACCTCCCTTAAAGCAGAAGTTCCATTTTTGGGTGGCACTCCGCTTTAAAGACTTAGTTCACCATTTTCGGCAGAATTTCACTTTCCAATATAAATAGAAGCCTTTTGTAATAATATTCTTACCCCAGTCATCCCAGTGTGCTTATCTCTCACATACTTCATCTAAAGCAGCTTTGAAATTTCAATAGTTTATTTCAGAGTGTGAAAAATAGGATTTTTTATAACAGCTTACCTGTAAAATCCTTTTCTTTTTATGTACATCACGGGACACAGAGCCTCAGTAATTACTGATGGGTTATATAGGGTATCACTAGGCGATTGAACACTGGCACACCCTAAACAGGAAGTTCAACCCCCTATATAATCCCTCCCCTTACAGGGATACCTCAGTTTTGTAGCAAAGCAATATAAGTGTATTAGAAGAGGGGCGGGACCTCTGTGTCCCGTAATGTACATCAAAAGAAAAGGATTTTACAGGTAAGCTGTTATAAAAAATCCTATTTTCTTTCTCGTACATCACGGGACACAGAGCCTCAGTAATTACTGATGGGACGTCCCAGAGCAATGCTATCTGAGGGGACGGGACCACATAACATAGGGTGTAATCAGACCTGAGGACCTTGTACCGCTGCCTGCAGCACACTATGCCCAAAGGCGATATCCTCATGCCTTCCCACATCCACCTGATAAAATTTGGTGAATGTATGGACTGAAGACCAGGTTGCGGCCTTGCAGATTTGAGCCATAGAGGCCTGGTGATGCACCGCCCAAGAAGCACTAATAGCCCTTGTGGAGTGTGCCTTGATCTGAAAAGGAGGAATTTTCTGTTTCAAACCGTAAGCTTGAATAATCATTTGTCGAATCCATTTAGAAATGGTAGATTTTGACACTGCCTGTCCTCTATTGGGACCTTCTGGCAGCACGAACAAAACATCAGTTTTGCGAATTTGAGCAGTTGCTTTCAGATAGGCCTTGACTGCTCTTACTACATCCAAAGAATGTAGTGACCTTTCTTCCGTAGAACAGGGATCTGGAAAAAAGGAAGGCAGAACAATATCTTGGTTTAGATGAAAATCTGAAACCACTTTCGGTAGGAAGCTAGGATGAGGGCGCAATATCACTCTATCCTTGTGTATGATTAAATAAGGCTCTTTACAGGAAAGAGCTGCTAATTCTCATACTCTTCTAGCAGAAGAAATGGCTACCAGAAAAATGTACTTTCTTGTCAACAAGACCAAGGGAATTTGACGTATTGGTTCAAAAGGTTGTTTCTGTAAAACTGACAGAACCAAATTCAAGTCCCAGGGGTTTAGGGGCGCCTTAACCGGAGGATTAAGACACGTCACCCCCTGCATAAAGTTTCGCACCAAAGAATGTGAAGCAAGTGGCCGTTGAAATAATACTGATAAGGCCCAGACCTGGCCCTTGATAGTACTCAAGGCCAGCTTCATTTCTAATCCCATTTGTAGAAAGTCAAGCATTCTACCTATTACATATTTTCTGGAATGCCAACCCCTGGATTCACACCAGGATACATAAACTTTCCAGACTCTATGATAAATCACTCTGGAAGCTGGCTTCCTTGCATTGATTAATGTAGAAATCACAGGACCTGAAAGCCCACAACTCTTCAGAACGTGGGTTTCAATAGCCAAACCGTCAAATTTAGCATTTATAAGTCAGAATGGAACACTGGACCCTGAGATAACAGGTCTGGACGTGACGGTAGGGTCCACGGGGAACCTACTGTCATCCTTACTATTTCTGCATACCAAGCTCTCCTGGGCCAAGCTGGGGCCACCAGAAGTACTGACTTCTTTTCCTGCCTGATCCTGCAAAGGAGTTGTGGCAGTAGTAGAATAGGAGGGAATGCATAAATCAGTGAGAACCGATGCCACGGAATCACCAACACATCTGTCCCGCATGCAAGAGGATCCTTTGTTCTTGCCACAAACTTGTCGATCTTTTTGTTGAATCTGGATGCAAAGAGATCTACATCTGGAACCCCCCCATCTTTGACATATGGCCCAAAAGACGTCGGGGTGAAGAGACCATTCCCCTGGGAATAACCGCTGGCAACTCAAATAGTCTGCCTGCCAGTTCTCTATCCCTGGAATGAAAACTGCCTATATGCATGGCACATGCTTTTCTGCACAGACTAAAATCTGGTTCACTTCTCTGAGCTGCCCGACTCCTGGTGCCTCCTTGATGATGGATATAAGCCACTGCTGTGGCATTGTCAGACTGGATACTGACCGGGCAGCCCTGTAGCCTGAGAGTCCAGGCCTTTAGGGCTAGATATGCCGCACGGATCTCCAGAATGTTGATGGATAAGGTCCTCTCAGTTTTGGACCATTCTCCTTGGACCGCAGACTGTTCCAGAACTGCTCCCCAACCCAAAAGACTGGCATCCGTTGTTACCACCGTCCAGGTAACCGGTAGAAAGGATTTCCCTTTCTGCAGGCTTTCGGGTATTAACCACCAACTGAGGCTCTGACACACTGCATGAGACAGGTGCATTGGAAAATCTAATGCCTGAACCTTCTTGTTCCAGGCCGACAGGATACTGTGTTGCAGTAGTCTTGAATGAAACTGAGCATAGGGAACTGCTTCGAATTAAGCTACCATCTTTCCCAACAGCCTCATACAAAAGGCGGACAGAAGGACCCTTTTTGGTCCTGACTACCAGAATCAGCTCTCTTAAGGCAGTGATCTTTGCCTGAGGTAAAAATACCTTCTCTTGGCTTGTATCTATGACCAGACCCAAATACTCCAGTCTTCTTACTGGCTTTAAGAAAGACTTTTTTAGGTTGAGAATCCAACCTAGGTGTTCCAGGTAGTTGACTGTGGTCATCAAGTTCCCGCTCAAACAGGCTACCGACCGGTCTATCAAGAGCAGGTCGTCTAGGTATGCTATGACAGTTATACCTTGAGCCCTTAATCTGGCCAGAGGAGGAGCCAAGATCTGTGTAAACACTCGAGGTGCAGTGGCTAGCCCGAAAGGCAGAGCCACAAACTGAAAATGGTGCCCTTCTATTTCGAAGCGCAAGTACTTTTATTGAGCAGGAAAAATGGGTGCATGCAGATACGCATCTCTGATGTCTATTGATGCCAGAAATTCTCCTCCCTGTAGGATGGAGACAACTGACCAAATTCATTCCATGCGAAAGGATCGAATCCTTAGGAATCGATTCAGATCCTTTAGATCCAGAATGGGTCTGACATCTCCATTTGGTTTTTGTACCGTAAAAAGCTTGGAATAAAATCCCAATCCTTGATCTTTCGTGGGAACCACCATGATGAATTTTTGCGACAATAGTCGCTCTAACGCTAGGAGGAGCGACTGCTTTTTCTATGGATCTCTGGAGACACCTGATCTGAGGAAACGAGGAGAGGGGAATTCTTGAAACTCCAGTTTGCAACCTAGAGTTACCGTGGAGATTACCCATCTGTCCTGGAAATCCTCCTGACAGAGTTTTGCAAACCGTAGCAATCTTCCCCACACCCGAGCGAGCGGGGGCGCTCCCTCATAAAGAGGCTTTAGCATCTTGTCTAGTAGGCTTCTTCCCCCAGGACTTCTTTTGACTCTGGGGTCAACTCTGAAATGTATTTCTAGACACTGACGGAGGAGGCCGTCGCGACTGCCTGGAGGCTGATGCTCCTGGCACTGGGGAAAGAGCCCGTTTGAAAGAGGGACGCTTACTCCTTTTCTTATCAGGTAAGAGAGTGCTTTTCCCACTAGAGATCTTTTGGATATAATTGTCCAAATCCTCTCCAAACAGCCTTGCACCACGAAATGGAAATCCAGCCAGAAGTTTCTTACATGGTGCTTCGGCTGACCAATTTTTCAACCATAAGAGTCTACGCATATGCACCAACCCAAGTGAAAGACGAGAGGTTTGGATGATAGAATCTCTGATGGCGTCAACAGCAAAACATAAGGCCGCTGGAAGGTTAGCCAACCCCTGGGCCTGCTGTTCAGGTAGAACTTTAAGGACCTGTTTAACATGGTCTCTTAAGTATCGACAGACTCCGATCGCTGCCACTGCAGGTTGAGCTACTGAACCTGCTAAGGAGAAAATATCCTTCAACAGGGATTCCATTTTTTTATCAACAGGATCCCTGAGCATCTGAGCATTGTCTACAGGACAAGTCAGACTTTTATTTACGGAGGAAATGGCGGCATCAGCGGCCGGTATCCCCCACATCTTTATAAATTTTTCTTCCATAGGATAAAGTGTTGAAAACTTTTTAGGCGGAAAAAAAAACGTTTATCTGGGTGATCCCACTCAGAATAAATGAGCTTTTCTAGCAAATTATGAACAGGAAAAGTATGTGCTGTTTGAGGAGGCTTCAGTGACCCCAAAGAAGAAGAGGGTTCTTTAACTGACTCAGATACGGGTAACTTAAATGTGGAGCGGATCAATCCAGCAAGGATCTGTACTAAGACCTTCTCATCCTGAGAAGCTGAAGAGGGCCCTTCTCCACTTGATTCCTCAGAGGAGGAATCATCAGTCCCATTCCGATCCTCTGAAAGGGATTCTTCTCCTTTTTCCCCAGAGTTCCTTTGCCTGAGGATCCTGGGTAACAGAGGAAGACCTAGTGCGTTTTTTTCCACTGAGTGACGATGCGATTAAGGGCATTAATCTTTCCTCTAGTCCATTAATGGTTGAGGAAAAAAACCTCCTGCGTAATGTATACAGGGGCTGAAGTGCCAGAAGCAGATGCAGCCCCTGACCCCAACAGCTCTCCCTGGCCAGCCATCCCAGGTCCTTCAGGGGGGGAAGGTGCTGCAGAAGGGGGGTCCTCAGAGCCTGAGGGAGATCCCCTAGAGCCTCTGGTTTTTGGGGTATTTGTACCTCTTCTACCCATAGTGCAAAGCAAACAAGGTGGAGGTATCAAAAAAATGAAACACTGACTGCTGAGCGATGTAGTCCAGCAACTTGCCACTGCTACCAATGCCCAGTCAAGTGTTTCTAAGTAAATGCTGCCTAGGAGAATGCCTGTGTCCCACCTTACATGCGACCGTCAGCTCTGTGTCCCTCCATAGGCTGTGTGCACCTGAAAAGTGTGCTTCTTATAGCCTGTGCAGCCGGCGATGTGGGCGTCTAAGCACGCCAGACGTCGCGCTGATGCTCCGCCCCCCCCTCTGACCACCCCCCTCGTTTTTTCAAAAAAACGTGCGCTTTTCCGCACGAGCCGACCCTCCGGGACAAGCATGGAGGGGAGGCCGGGGTGGAGGAGGAAGGAGAGAGGCCGGCAGATGATGGGGTCTGCCACATGGTAATGACGGCGGTGGCAGCGGCGGTGATAGTGCGGTATACTACCGCCTCACAGACCACTGCGGCCCCCCTAATCTTGGGGGGGGAATATCCCTGCAGGAAGAGCCCCCCATCCTATCCTACCTGGAGCTTGGCTGGAGGAGCTGTGCAGCGTGAACACTGAGACAGTGCCCCTGCACTACATAGTTAATGGTAGATTTAAAGGAGATTGTACAATCACATTGTATAGTGTATGGTGAACTTTACAAAACCCAGGACATACTTTTCCTGTTTTCAATACTATAGCTCTGAACCACATGGGATGTTACCTGATCACTCAGCTCCTGCACACTCTGGCAAATGCGCAAACTATGCAGCCTGAAGCTAAGGTGGAAAATAAATCGATCACTGGCTGTGTATTTAGTGAGAACAGTGGTTGCTGATTGTATTGGAAAACCATGCAGGGTGTGGTAATGATGTCAGCTGGTGACTCCTTCCTGCGTCTTAAAATTTTCATGTCCTAAGGTCTGTCCAGGAAGTAATGAAGTTTTTTTTATATACAAAAATCACTGACACTGAGGTAAGGGCTGGTGTAGGACAAATAGAAAGCTTTTTATGCAAAAGTACATTAATGTTATATTGGTACATAGGGGAGCTAAAATAAAAAAAATAAAAAAACAAAAAGTAAACTTAGCCTTTAAAATACATCAGGAAGGTTAAAAAAATGCCAATTAACACAGTTTTGTATTTACTGGAAATAATTACTTTGAATGCAACTAGCATTAAGGTCTGATGCACACTGGCGATTAGGTTCTACGCAGAAACAGCAGCCCCGTGCACACTGTGTGTCAACAGCCGCAGCCAGCAACTGCCATGGATGGATTTGAACCCAAATCAATGGCCATCCCCATGTATGTAGCCACACATACAAATGCAAATACAGCCTCTGATCAGCTCTGGCCACAAATTGCACCCAGGACCAGCAGTTCTGACGGCACACAAACTGGATGCAAGTAATCATCTTAATGAATCCAAATCAATGCAGCAAATCATACCACAGAGTGATGTTGCATCAAGATGCAGCATCGTAATCGTCAGTGAATGAAGCCTAGTTTAGAATTAGCCTTTGTAACCCTCTGGAAGGGACAATCAGGTGTGCATAGGGTTGCCACCTTTTCTTCAAGCCAAACCTGAACACTTTAGCATTTTTTCTCTATAGTATACACTATAGGATTATAAAAGACCTGGGACACCTTTGGGTACCCCAAGGAATGTAGTAATGCAGTGTGTATAGCGTGCGGTGGTGAACAGTGGGTGTGGTCAAAATGCTCTTGCTGACATCATCGCCCTGCCCCCCAGTGATGCTGCCTGTTTAAAAATGAATGTTTGATCAGATAAGTTCCAGTTCCCATAATGGACTTGTTGATAGACGTTATGGTAATGTTGAAAGCATGGAAACCAGTAACATTTGCTCTTGGTTGCTGATCACTGTCATTGGAAACAAAAACAGCATTCACTAAATAATTTCCTATAACAAGCGGGTTCTCCAAACTTTCTAAACAAATGGCCAGTTTATTTCCTTTTTATTGTCTCCCATGGCTGGTGTCAGTAGGAGGAATAGTGTTCCATCATTGGTATCCGTGAGAGGAATAGTGTTCCATCACTGGTATCCGTGAGAGGAATAGTGTTCCATCATTGGTATCCGTGAGAGGAATAGTGTTCCATCATTGGTATCCGTGAGAGGAATAGTGTTCCATCATTGGTATCAGTGAGAGGAATAGTGTTCCATCATTGGTATCAGTGAGAGGAATAGTGTTCCATCATTGGTATCAGTGAGAGGAATAGTGTTCCATCATTGGTATCAGTGATAGGAATAGTGTTCCATCATTGGTATCAGTGAGAGGAATAGTGTTCCATCATTGGTATCCGTGAGAGGAATAGTGTTCCATCATTGGTATCCGTGAGAGGAATAGTGTTCCATCATTGGTATCCGTGAGAGGAATAGTGTTCCATCATTGGTATCCGTGAGAGGAATAGTGTTCCATCATTGGTATCCGTGAGAGGAATAGTGTTCCATCATTGGTATCCGTGAGAGGAATAGTGTTCCATCATTGGTATCCGTGAGAGGAATAGTGTTCCATCATTGGTATCAGTGAGAGGAATAGTGTTCCTTCATTGGTATCAGTGAGAGGAATAGTGTTCCATCATTGGTATCAGTGAGAGGAATAGTGTTCCATCATTGGTATCAGTGAGAGGAATAGTGCCTCGTCAGTTGTATCAGTGGAAGGAATAGTGTTCAATCATTTATATCCATAGGGAGGAATTAAGCCCCATCGTTGGTAATGCTGGGAGGAATAGGACTCCATCATTGCTGTCAGTGGGAGGAATAGTACTCAATTGTTTATATCTATAGTAGGAATAATGGCCCATCATTGATTTCAGTGAAAGAAATACTGCCCCATTGTTGGTGTCAGTGGAAGGAACAATTCCACCCCGTTGTTGGTGTCAGTGGAAGGAATGGTTTCTCATCGTTGTCAGTGAGAGGAATTGTGCCATGTATCAGTGGGAAGAATGGTACCTCAAGGGCCGGATAAAGGCAAACAAAGGGCCGCAGGTTAGAGACCATTGGTTTAGACTGTAAACCAAAATAGACAGACCACTATGTTGTTCTCAACAATCCTTTGTAATGGGAAAAATATAAAATTTAAAAAAATTAAAACCAAAAATTCTACCAATTTAAAAGGGCTTCAATTATTCCAATGTGTTTAGTTAGTGTTATTATAAACAGATATATAAGGTCTATGTTGCTTTAATTGCATAACACTGATTTTTTTTTTTATTATACAGTACGTAGCATTCATGTTGCAGAAACATTCACTTAGAATCTAACACATACTTTGTTTTTCAGGTGGTAGAAGCCAATATATTTTCACAGGAATCCCTAGTGGAACATTTGCAAGGCCAGGATGCAGTTATGTCATGTCTAGGATTTTCTTATAAAATGTTCTCATCTATTAGTGGTTACACTGACTCCATGAAAGCCATTGTGGGAGCAATGCGACAGACTGAAGTGAACAGAATGGTAGTGATGACTTCATGGTATACTGATAGTAAGTAAATGTAACAAATATTTGGCGAGTGTGTACAAATAAGAGAACCATTTAGTTAGAACCCTTTAGGCCTCTTTCACACAGGAGCCTAAATGCTGATTTTTAGAGGTTTACACTTATAGTATTGCACGTATCTAAACACAGCACTACCATACACCTCTCTATTCATGGCCCGAACATTGTACATTTTACATTTACGTACATTTGCAGATTTTACACATGTAAATTAATGTAAATACCTGCATGCATGCACATATAAAGTAATTAAAAGAATTGTATGCATCTAAATGCAAGTATTTAAGATACACATTTTTCTCAGGATCTTCTACTGGCTTTGCCAACAAGACCCTGCATTCCATACAGAGGATAAACATATGGCCATGTGAATGAAGCCTCAACTACAGGGATTTTCTTTTTGACACTGCTAGAAGACAGTGATTTTGTGATACACACCCCTTTGCTAGCCCCTAAGACCATTCGGCTTCTTTTCAGGTTTACCATTATTACATAGAGTGTAGGTGAGAGAAGTATGTGGAACCTTTCAGAGATCACTTTCCAGCTTATAATATAATCTAGGTGCACTCCTCCCAGGAGATCCCCATAATCGATGCTTTGAAAGCAAAAGAATCCAGAGGCACTTGCAGGTTAATGACTTTATGATCAAAAGTTGCAAGGTTAAAAATTAAAATCTTAGCCAACATCCTTTTCCTGTGTACAGTGCCTTGAAAAAGTATTTATACCCCTTCAAATTTTCCACATTTTGTCATGTTACAACCAAAAATGGAAATGTATTATATTGGGATTTTATGTAATAGACCAACACAAAGTGGCATATAATTGTGAAATGGAAGGTAAATGATAAATGGTTTTCAAAATTGTTTAAAAATAAATATCTGAAAATACTCTGATACCCCTAACTATAATCTAGTGGAATCAATTGCCTTCAGAAGTCACCTGATTAGTAAATAGCATGTAATTTAATCTCAGTATAAATACAGCTGTTCTGTGAAGAGGTTTGTTAAAGAACCTTGGTGAACAAACAGCATCATGAAGGCCAAGAAACACATCAGACAGGTCAGAGATAAAGTTGTAGAGACGTTTAAAGCAGGGATAGGTTATAAAAAATATCCCAAGCTTTGAACACCTCACAAAGCACTGTTGAATCCATCATCTGAAAATAGAAAGAGTATGGCACAACTGCAATCCTACCAAGACATGGCTGTCCACCTAAACTGACAGGCCAGGCAAGGAGAGCATTAATCAGAGAAGCAGCCAAGAGGCCCATGGTAACTCTGGAGGAGCTGCAGAGATTCACAGCTCAGGTGGGAGAATCTGTCCACAGGACAACTATTAGTCGTGCACTCCACAAATCTGACTTTCATGGAAGAGTGGCAAGAAGAAAGCCATTGTTGAAAAAAAGCCATAAGAAGTCCCGTTTGCAAGAAGCCATGTGGGGGACACTGCAAACATGTGGAAGAAGGTGCTCTGGTCAGATGAGGCCAAGATTGAACTTTTGGCATAAAAGCAAAATGCTATGTGTGGCAGAAAACTAACACTGCACACTGAACACACCATCCCTACAGTGAAACTTGATGGTGGCAGCATCGTGTTGTGTGGATTCATTTCTTCAGCAGGGGCAGGGAAGCTAGTCAGAGTTGATGGTAAGATGGATGGAGCCAAATACAGGGCAATCTTAGAAGAAAACCGGTTAGATTCTGCAAAAGACTTGAAACTGGGGTGGAGGTTCACCTTCCAGCAGGACAACGACCCTAAACATACAGCCAGAGCTACAATGGAATGGTTTAGATCAAAGCATATTCATGTGTTAGCATGGCCCAGTCAAAGTCCAGACCTAAATCCAATTAAGAATCTGTGGCAAGACTTAAAAAAAAAAAAATGCTGTTCACAGACAGACACTCTCCATAGGGTTGCCACCTTTTCTTCAAGCCAAACCCGAACACTTTAGCGGCGCATGGCATCCCAACTGCGGTGCGATTTTGCCGCGATTGTCACCCGACAAATCACGGCAAAATCACGTAAACAGAATTGTGGGATGCCGGTCAGCCAAAAGAAGCTTTGCTTTGCGATTGGAGTGCCATTATCCCCATTCCCTCCTATTACAAATCTTCTTACCCTACCAGCACAAATCCTCCTCCCTCCAATACCCCCATAGCAGCCGACAGGGGGTATCACAGGGCCCCAGCACACAGGGGGGCCCGGACAGCAGGGGGTTCGGAGCGGCGGGCTTGGGGGGCAATTACAGAGGAGGGGGGACAATTACAGAGATTGGGGGGCAATTAGAGGAGGGGGTGGCAAACACAGAGCAATCAAAACATAAGGGAGAAAGAGGCGTCAGGCAGCTGCTGGTGCGGAAGTTTTTAATAAAATAAATGCTTAAAAACAATCCACTCTCTCTTCATGTCAGAGCTGTATATGTCAGTCTGTGAAGTCGGCCACCCCATTCTCCCCTCCGATCCACACTTCTGTTATCACTGAATCGCTGGAGGAAACAGAGAGCCGTGGGAAACTCATGTGAACTGTCAGCTTCTGACGATGGAGGCGTGGTTAAGCCTCCAGAACGCTCTGATTGGTCACAGCATCCCGGGTTGTCAGCTCACTGCAGTTTGCCTGCGGCTCTGTATCCTTGGCTTCCTCCAGCGATTCGGTGATAACAGCAGCGTGGATCGGAGGGGAGAATGGGACAGTGGACTTCACAGACTGACATATACAGCTCTGACATGAAGAGTGAGTGGATTGTTTTGAAGCATTTTATTAAAAACTTCCGCACCAGCAGCTGCCTGTCGCCTCTCTCTCTCCCTTATGTTTTGATTGCTCTGTAATTGCTCCCCCCACCCGCCGCTCCGATCTCCCTGCTGTCCGGGTCCCTCTGTGTGCTGGGGCTCGGAAAAGGAGGCCCCATGGTACCCCGGTCAGCTGGAAATGGTGCCCGGGTGTGAGGCAGAGGGAAACCCGGGCACAGCCTCCTAAACCCGTACTGTCCGGGTCAAAACCAGACAGGTGGCAACCCTAACTCTCCATCCAATCTGACAGAGCTTGAGCAATTTTGCAAAAAAGAATGGGCAAAAATTTCACTCTAGATGTGCAAAACTGGTAGAAGCATACCCAAAAAGACTTGCAGCTGTAATTGCAGTGAAAGCTGGTTCTACAAAGTATTGATTCAGGGGGGCTGAATACAAATGCACGCCACACTTTTTACATATTTATTTGTAAAAAAATTTGAAAACCATTTATCATTTTCCTTCCACTTCACAATTATGTGCCAGTTTGTGTGGGTCTATCACATAAAATTCCAATAACATTACATTTACATACATTTTATGCTTTTGGCTGTAACATGACAAAATGTGTACAATTTCAAGGGGTATGAATACTCTTTCAAGGCACTGTATCTCATACACTTTGACAAGCGTAACTAACATTGGCTAAGAATTTAATCTTTTAACCAACCTTGCAACTATTGCAAACAAAGGGATTAACACTGCAAGCGCTACTGCCTGGATCTGCTCACTGTTCACTAGACCAGTGGTTCTCAACCTTACCGTGACCCCTTGATAAAATTTCCCAAGTTGTGGGGACCCCCAACAGTAAAATTATTTTCGTAGCGTCTGTTATCTGCACCCAAGGCAAGACAAGTAATTTGTGCCCCTAACCCACGGACATTACGAGTCCTTTCCACTTGTACAGTATTAAAACCCCTTATGGTACATTTTAGGATGTACCACTCTCTTTGTTCTCCTTTCTTTCCTTTTTATCTCTATCCTAATTTCTTGTTTTTTTTCCCCTGCCCCATTCTCATATTCTTTCTCTCCCTTTTTCTTTGTTTTTTCCCCTCTTTTCCCTCTCGCTTCCGTGTATTCTCTATTTTTATTCCTTCTCTTAGTCCTTGGTGGAGGGGGTTGGGGGAAATTGATGAGTGGCAGTGCTTGTGGGTGGTGGGATCAGTGGCAGTGCTGGGGGGAGTTCTGATCGGCCAACTTAGGTGCTCTTGATCAAGGTCATCTGCTGATCTGAGAACTGTAGTGGGTAGTGGCTGGGAGAGCGTTGCGGGCTTCAGGAACAGCCCAGGATTCGGTGACCCCTGGCAAATCATCATTTGACCCCCAGGTTGAGAACCACTGCACTAGACAGAGGTGATGTTGCGGATTCACTGTCCCAATGAGGAGCTGCTGAACCTGGAAATTGGACTGCTGTGCAGTGTGGGAAATGTGTGTATATCAAACATTTGCACATAAGGCTGTAAGATTTACAATTCCCTTGGCAGCTAATACACGAACCAAATACTGTATGTATTTTTTCTGTATGTTTTGGTGTTTGCGTGGAGTTTAGCTTTAAAAAAAAAAAATGGATTTTTAAAACAGCTTACCTGTAAAATCCTTTTTACAGGTAAGCACCATAGTAATGACTATCTGGGTTTATAAGCTACCTTTAGGTGATTGGACACTGGCAACCAATAGTAAGAAGGTTCCTCCCATATAACCCCTCCCATACAGGAAGTACCTTCGTTTTTTAGCAAGCAATGAAGATCCCAGAAAAAGAGGGGAGGGATCTCTGTGTCCCGTGATGTACTCCAAGAAAAGGATTTTACAGGTAAGCTGTTTTAAAAATCCATTTTTCTTTATCGTACATCACGGGACACAGAGCACCATAGTAATGACTATCTGGGATGTCCTAAAGCAATGCCTTTGAGGGGAGGGAACATACCTAAATCCCCTTTATTTTAGGCTCCAAATTATAAAGCTGCTTGCAGCACGCTCTGACCAAAAACAGTCTCCTTTTGAGATCTAACATCCAGTTGGTAAAACCTGGTGAATGTATGAACCGAAGACCAAGCGGCCGCTTTGCAAACCTGAGCCATCGACACTTGTTGGCGCACTGCCCATGACGTACTAATTACTCTGGTAGAGTGAGCCTTGAGATATCGAGGTGGAACCTTGCGTTTCAACTCATAGGCCTGGATAATGACCTGACGAATCCACCTAGAGATTGTAGAACTAGCTGCTGCCTGTCCTTGCTTAGGACTTTCAGGCAGAACAAAAAAGGAGTCAGACTTCCAAAAAGGGGCTGACCTATCCAAGTAAACCTTAACAGCTCTCACCACATCCAGTGAAAGGAGCCATCTTTCCTCCTTAGATTTAGGGTTAGGAAAGAAGGAAGGTAAAACGATATCCTGATTTAAGTGAAAACTAGAAACCACTTTGGGTATAAACTCCGGACGGGGCCGCATTACCACCTTGTCCTGATGAACAAACAGAAAGGGTTTCTCACAAGAAAGGGCGGCCAACTTCGAGACCCTTCTTGCTGAGGGTATAGCCACCAAAAAACAATTTCCTAGTCAATAGGATCAAAGGAATATGCTTAATAGGCTCAAAGGGTTGACTCTGTAGAGCTGAAAGCACTAAGTTCAAGTCCCATGGGCACAAGGGTGGTCTAATTGGTGGCCTTAAATGTAGTACTCCCTTGATAAAGGTTCGTACCAATGAATGAGACGCAATTGGCCTCTGGAAAAAAAAAACGATAAGGCCGAAATCTGTCCTTTAATGGTTCCTAAAGACAAGTTTAAGTCAATTCCTGCTTGCAGGAAGGCAAGAACCCTCCCAATTGTATACTTGCGAGGGTGCCATCTTCTCTTCTCACACCATGAGATGTATTACTTCCACACTCTATGGTAAATTTTTCTAGACACTGGCTTCCTAGCATTTATCAAAGTAGCCAAAACAGAACCACTGATACCACGGTCTTTTAGTACTCTGGTCTCAATAGCCATGCCATCAAATTCAGCGACCGTAAAGAAGGATGGTATATTGGACCTTGAGACAGTAGGTCTGGGTGGAATGGAAGACACAATGGGTCTCCTACTGCCATCCTCACAATCTGTGAATACCAAGACCTCCTTGGCCACCGTGGGGCCACCAGAATTACTGTTTTCTGCTCCATCTGTATCCTGCATAACAGGTGCGGCAGCATCTGGATCGGAGGAAAGGCGTAAACTGGAGAATACCGATCCCAGGGAACCACCAATGCATCCGTCCCCACGGCAAGTGGATCCCTGGTTCTGGACACAAATATGTTCACCTTGGCATTGAACCTGGATGCCAGGAGATCCACCTCTGGCATCCCCAACACTGGCATATTTGAAGAAAAACTTCGGGGTGGAGGGACCATTTCCCTGGCAACAACTGCTGACGACTTAGGTAGTCTGCCTGCCAACTGTCCACCCCCGGAATATAGACTGCCGACAGATATGGCACGTGTCTCTCTGCCCAAGTCAGTATATGATTTATTTCTTTTTGGGCTGCCCAGCTCCGGGTACCCCCTTGGTGGTTGATGTATGCCACCACTGTGGAATTGTCGGACTAGACTCTGACCGGAGACCCCCGCAGCCTGGCCGTCCAAAATATGAGGGCCAAGCGAGCTGCTCGGATTTCCAACAGATTGATCGGTAAGGTTTTCTCTACCTGGGACCATTTTCCCTGTACGGAGGCCTCTTCCAATACCGCTCCCCAGCCGAGACGACTGGCGTCTGAAGTTACCACCTTCCAAATTACTGGTGGAAAGGACTTCCCATTTTTTAAGTTGCTGGTCTTTGACCACCAAGAGAGGTCCTGTTTTACCTGTGGGGATAGAGATATTGGATGATCCAAGGCTAGGACAGACTTGTCCCAAGCCCCCAGGATCGTTCTCTGGAACAACCTGGAGTGAAACGACACATAAGGAACTGCGCTGAAAGATGACACCATCTTTCCCAGCAGTTTCATGCATAATCGAATTGAGGGTCTTTTTACCCTTTTTACTTTCCTGACCAGCTCCACTATTGAGCTGACCTTCAAGGGGGGTAAAAACACCCTTTCCTGGGTCATATCCAGGATCAAGCCTAGATATGCCAAGATTTGAACTGGATGAAGAGCAGATTTTTCCATATTCAGAATCCAACCTAGGCATCTCAGCATATGAACTGTAGTTGAAACGTTCTCCACCTTTGTGAAGAATCGAGGGGCCGTAGCCAGACCGAACGGTAGTGCTACAAACTGGAAATTATACTCTTCCAATGAGAAGCGTAGAAACCTTTCATGTTGTCCAAAAATCGGTACATGCAGGTATGCATCTTTGATGTCTATGGATGCTAAAAATAGTCCCCTTTTCTTAGAGATGCTATTACTGAACGAACCGATTCCATCCGGAAGGTTCAGACTTTTAGAAAGGAATTGAAGGATTTGAGGCCCAGAATGGGCCTTACTTCCCCATTTGGCTTCGGCACTGTGAATAGGTTTGAATAAAACCCCTTGAACTTTTCTTTGTGCGGAACCTTGATAATCACCCCTTGCCTTTTTAGCTGTTCTAAGGCTAGGAATAGGTTTTTCTTCTTTTCTAGATCCGAAGGAACTGTTGATCTCAGAAATCGATTTGGGGGAAAATCGCGGAACTCTATTTTGTAGCCCTGCGTTATAGTGGAGATAACCCACTTGTCCTGCACCCACCCTGCCCATGAATCTGCGAACCGCCACAGTCTGCCCCCCCACTTGTAAGAGTGGGGGCGCCCCTTCACAAGGAGGACTTGGCATTGGCCTTATTCGGCTTCTGAGTCCAAGTTCTTTTCTGACCCTGAGGTCTTTTAAAGGCAGGTGGTTGAGGCCATCGATACTTCTTGGGGGAAGATGCGCCTGGCCCGGGAGCGTTCGGAATCTTAAAGGAAGGCTGCTTATTCCTTCTTTTTACAGGAAGCAAGGAGCTCTTTCCTCCTGAGATCTTTTGGATATACTTATCCAGATCTTCTACAAACAAACGTTCCCCATGAAAGGGAAAAGCCGCAAGTAGCCTCTTGCATGGCATCTCGGCTGACCAGTTCTTTAACCACAAAACTCTGCGCATATGCACTGAGAGTAGCGCAAAGCGAGACATCTGCTAGATTGAGTCTTTTAATGCGTCTACTGCAAAACATAAAGCGCGCTAAGGCTGCTAATTCATCAGAATATTCCTCCTGAACAGGTAGGTTCCTGACCAGTCTTTTAAAACGGTCCTTCAGGGATTGACAGATCCCAATAGCCGCCACAGCTGGTTGTACTGCTGATCCGGCCACCGCAAAAGGAGGCCTTTAGCAAAGATTCGAGCTTTTTATCTGCTGGGTCTTTAAACCCTTGGGCATTATCCATTGGACAGGTTAAGCTTTTATTTACTGAAGAAATAGCAGCATCCTCTAAAGGTGTATCCCACCTTTTTTTGAACTTTTCTTCCATCGGGTACAAAAAAGAAAACATTTTAGGAGGTAAGTATTATTCTGTCCGGATATTCCCAATCAGCGTAAATCAATTGCTCCAATAATGGATGCACAGGAAACGCCTGAGAACCTTGCAGAGGTCGCAAGGATCCCAATGTAGAACAGGAAATTTCTGGCCCTTGTACAGGGGGCAACTTGAAACCTGCTCTTACCATTTCGGTTAAAGACTGGATAAACAGCTTTTGGGATTGCGAAGCCGTCAACGGTTCCTCCGAACCTGAGTCCCCTGCAGAGGACTCCTCTGCTTCGGCATCTTTATCCCCTATGGCCACCTCCTCAAAATCCTCTGCCCATTCAGGATCCAAATCACAAGGACCCAATTGGCTAAGGGAGACCTGGTGCTCAAGTGACTCAGCACTGGGACCAGGCTCAGGAGAGGGAGATCTATTTTGTTTCTTCCATCCCTGCGTTACTGAGGCAATCATACCCGCAATTTTGCCTTCAAGACCAGCGAGAGCTGACGTTAAGTCATCCTTAGTAACATAAGCCGAAGCAGGGATATTGGTGGTGGCCACAACGCCTGACAAATGCAATGGCTCAGCCAGGCCAAATGCCACAGGTCTTTCAGGGGAGACAGGTGCTGCAGTAACCTGAGGTTGATCTCCTGTTTTTGAAGGAGTCACTTTAACCCCTGGATTAATCCTGTTCCCTGCACCTAATTTTCTGGAAGACATGCTTACAAGATTTTGAGGAAACTTACTGTGCTATATGGCTGTATACAAAGCCTACTATAACCTCCTTACAGAGTTTGCAAATGCCCGACTCACGTGCCCCACTCTGTGTCCCACTGCGACCGGCTCCCGGCTCCTCTGAGCCAAAATGAACAGCACTGACACATGCAGGCGCCTGACTTCCCTATGCGTGCGTCATCACGTGACGTACGCACACCCGGGACTTACTTCGCAGGCCCGCGGGAAACACGCGGCCACGATGCCGCCATCCCGCACGCTAGAGTGTGCGCAGGAGGGAGCGGGTTGCGCACGCATGCGCCGTCTGCACGTGCGCGCTACCCGCATGCACGCTCCCGCGACCCTACGCACGGTCCCCAACAGGGAACCTAGTCCGTGCAACCGCTCTCTGGAACCACCCAGTGGACACAAAAGGCACTATAATCTGGCATGCAATCTGACATAACATTACTTATATAAATAATGTAACAAAATGGGGCCTCCAAAGGAAGCACTCACCGATCCTCGCAGCAGAGCCTGAGATAGGCCCAATCTTCCCTCATCACCGTGGGTAACGCCACTGAGGACCTTCAGAGACCGGGTCCCCTTTTGTTTTAGGGTCCACACCCCTGGACCTGTAAAGCACCCTTTAGGTTTCCTTGTGCAAATAAAAGACCAGGAATACCATATCACAAGGGTCCAGCTCCATAAGGAAACATTACAGGCAAGACCCTGTTCTTGAACCAGGGCTCGGGTACCATCCACTTTAGAATGATATGCCATCCGAATGGATCCGATTATAACATCCTCACTGGGACATTATCTGAAGAGCTTTCACAGCCGTGACTATCACCTTCAAGACACTGACAAAAAACTAAGGTACTTCCTGTATGGGAGGGGTTATATGGGAGGAACCTTCTTACTATTGGCTGCCAGTGTCCAATCACCTAAAGGTAGCATATAAACCCAGATAGTCATTACTATGGTGCTCTGTGTCCCGTGATGTACGATAAAGAAAAGTTTTTTGCTTGGCTTTTACTAAGCTTCAAGCTGTGCCAGGTGCAGAGATTTTGTCTTTAACTCCAATGTAGTGCTCTTTAACACCTTCACTATCCAATTGGAGCTTTGTCATTGAGTTCTGAGATACTTTCACTCTGGGACTTTGTAGGTTTGACATTTGAACAAGCTCATTAATCTTGAACTTTGGGTCCCCGGTGATGCAGCAGCACGCACGCGCCCCCTAGTGGCCCGGGAAGGAGATCACGTCATATGATGGCGGCCCAGAACGAGAGCTGCCTTGCCCAGCCATCATATGACAGTGGGCGGGCAGCTAGTGGTTAAATTAATATGAATTTATTGTTGCCTATTATAGGCACCTTTAGCGCAAGAAAGGTCAAGAAAAATGCAATCTGCAGTCTCTAACCATCTCTTGTATCATGTCCACAGTCTCTAACCATTTCTTGAGTTCTGAGATACTTTCACTCTGGGACTTTGTAGGTTTGTCATTTGAACAAGCTCATTAATCTTGAACTTTACCTATGTTATCAAAATATCCGGATAAATGTTTAGATGGATCACAACACTTTGGAATATTGGATTGCACACAGGACACATACAAATGTGATTTTTAAATTTAAGTTTGGCATCACAACCAAATAAAATTGTTTTCTTTCCTTCAATAGCTAGCTCTGCGCAGAATTCTTCATTTTTTGTACGCAATTTACTCATACCTCTCATAAAAAGCGTTCTCACAAACATGTTTGAGATGGAACAGTACCTTGAAAAAGAATGTCCTGATCTTAACTGGACTGTGGTAAGACCACCTGGACTTCAAAATGTTCCAGTAACAGGTAAGGCATGGTATAATTGTTTTGGAAATATAAGGTGAAAAGCAGAAATAGGGGATAACAACCTGTGTACATCACAAACCAGTGGAGTTTAATAAGACACAATAATATCGCACTCACAATTTCCAAAGAAGTGAAAGCCCATGTAGAGCCTGGTGAGTTGATCACCGAGGGCACCTGACAGTCCTCCACAGCCAGCAGCAGAGCAGTGTGTAAGGAGCCAACTCCATACTGAATCTTTACTATGTGAAAGCAACTGAACTGATTGGTATATTTCTGGGGCTCCTCTCCCTTTTGTCAAACCTGGGCATCCTGGAGAATATAAGGATTTAAATAGAGGCCGGTGATATTAGATATTCCCACATCAACATATGTAATGCCAATTCACAATGTACAATATAAACATGTTAAATGGCTACTATAAGTAAAGTGACATAAAATTGATGGTAAACAACCTAAAAAAGGAAACATTGTGTTAATATACATAGCAAAGTAAAAGGGATACAATAGTAAAACTTTTGGAATCCACTTTTCACAAGAAGGGTGCCTTGCAATATGTGTGTGTTATATATATAATGTATGTTAGGGGTGCACCGAATGGAAATTTTGGTGCCGAAAACCGAAACCGAAAAATGACAGTTTTAAAAAAATATTTATATTTTTATATATAATTGTATTATATTCGACTTTTTAATTAAAGGGTTTGTAAATGTTAATTTTTAAAAAACAACAAATATGTCATACTTACCTCCACTGTGCAGCTCGTTTTGAACAGAGTGGCCCCGATCCTCCTGTTCTGGGGTTCTCTCAGCTCTTCCCCACAATAGCTAACCCCCTCAGGAAGCTCTCTCCCGAGTTACTTTGCGGGCACGCTCCCGTCTCATATACTCTGCGCCCATAGACACAGAGTGTATGTCTTGGTCCCACCCCCCTGGAGGCCGCGTCATTGAATTTGATTGACAGCAGCAGGAGCCAATGGTTGCGCTGCTATCAATCTATCCAATCAACCCCGAGACTCCATGGAGAAGAGGACGCCGGGGACGAGCAGAGCAGGTACACAGGCTTAGGTAAGTAAAACGGGGGGGCTGGGGGGCCCGTCATTGCCAGGTGTTTTTTCACCTTAATGCATAGGATGCAAATACACAAAACTTTACAACCCCTTTAATATCATCAATTTAACCACTTGCCTACTAGGCACGAACACCCCTTCCTGCCCAAGCCATTTTTCAGCATTCAGCGCAGTTGCACTTTGAATGACAATTCATGCAACTCTGTACCCAAATTAAATTTTTATCATTTTTTCGCCACAAATAGAGCTTTCTTTTGGTGGTATGTGATCACCTCTGCGGTTTTTATTGCTTGTGCTATAAACAAAACAAGAGGGACAAGTTTGAAAAAACACAATATTTTTTACTTTTTGCTATAATAAATATCCAATTTTTTTTTTTTAAACACATTTTTTCCCTAAGTTTAGGCCAATACATATTCTTCTACATATTTTTGGTAAAAAAAATCCCAATAAGTGTATATTGATTGGTTTGCGCAAAAGTTATAGCGTCTACAAAATAGGGGATATATTTATAGCATTTGTATTATTTATTTTTTTTTTTTACTAGTAATGGCAGCGATCTGCGATTTTTATCGTGCGATATTGCGGCGGACATATCGGATACTTTTGACACATTTTTGGGACCATTCACATTTATACAGTGATCCGTGCTATGAAAAAGCATTGATTACTGTGTAAATGTGACTGGCAGGGAAGGGGTTATTACTAGGGGGTGATCGAGGGGTTAAATGTGTATTCTGGGAGTGATTCTAACTGTGGGGGGAGGGGACTGACTGGGGGAGGTGACCGATCGGTGTCCCTATGTACAAGGGACACACCATCAGTCTCCTCTCCTCTGAAAGGATGTGGATCTGTGTGTTTACACACACAGATCCACGGTCCTGCTCAGTTACTGGACAATCGCGGGTGCCCAGCGGACATCACGGCCGCCGGGCATGCGCATCGGGTCCCCGGTGATGCAGCAGCACGCACGCGCCCCCTAGTGGCCCGGGAAGGAGATCACGTCATATGATGGCGGCCCAGAACGAGAGCTGCCTTGCCCAGCCGTCATATGACAGTGGGCGGGCAGCTAGTGGTTAAATTAATATGAATTTATTGTTGCCTATTATAGGCACCTTTAGCGCAAGAAAGGTCAAGAAAAATGCAATCTGCAGTCTCTAACCATCTCTTGTATCATGTCCACAGTCTCTAACCATTTCTTGTATAATGTCCACAGTCTCTAACCATCTCTTCTATCATGTCCACAGTCTCTAACCATCTCTTGTATCATGTCCACAGTCTCTAACCATCTTTGTATCATGTCTGCAGTCTCTTACACACTGCTAATAGTATTAGCAAAATTTCCATTTGGTGCAAGAGATAAAAGAGATCAATGCAGCATCACCAGTGCCCGTCACATGCAGCCTCACCAGTGCCCGTCACATGCACCCTTACCAGTGCCCGTCACATGCAGCCTGCCTGTGCCCAGCAGCCTCACCAGTGCCCATCATATGCAGCCTGCCTGTGCCCAGCAGCCTCACCAGTGCCTGTGGATGCAGCCTGCCTGTGCCTGGATCAGAGCAGCAATCTCCGTGTGTCACAGAGTTGATTTTAATTCCCCGGGCCACAGTAACAATGTCCCGCCTCCTGTGATCACGTCACACTGATACAATGTCCCACCATTGGATCAGTTTGCCATCTATCACAGGAGGCGGGACATTGTTACTGCGGTCCGTGCAATTCAGCTCCGTCAACTAATCTATAGAATCAAAATATACACAGGTTCCATAGAGGTTAGACATATCAGCAGCTCCTATATTTATATTATTGGTTCTATATGATACCATTTTTAAGATACTGTGCTTAATTTTACATTTTTATTTTCAGCCAAACAGTAGAATTCTGTACATAAAAATGATGGATGTTTATTACCTTTTCTACAGACAAAGAAATACTGACTCATGAAGGCTACTTTGTCCCAGATGAAAATGGATACCCATGTACCAACACGGTGTCCCGAGGAGACGTAGCACGCTTCATGCTCTCTACCCTTAATGACGAAAAGTGGACCAGAAAAATAGTTGCAATGTGCTGTAAATAATGTAATGGTAAAAATGAAGGAAAACTCAAGTGTACTGTAGCTAAACCTAGAATTTGATCAGTGGGTGAATGCTAACGTGTTAAAGGATAAAAAAGAAAGAGAAGTGGGACTTTAAATGAAGCACACAACAGCACAAACGCAGGTTAAGTGACCAAAATTCATTTATTTGGTACAATCCATGGTATGTAAAAAAACATTTTGGGTATCCAACCTCTAAAATGCTGTGGGCATCAAGCCTCTATATAACAAACCATGGATTGATTATACATAAAATACACACATAAATTACAAAACCCTTTTTTCATTTCCTGCTTATTTATTGAAAAGATTTTTTTTTTCCAATTAAAACATTTTTTAGAGTCATTCCATGACGTATGCTCCTGATGAGCGGTTGCTAAACCACGAAACGCATAGAGCTTTGATTATTACCAATCTTCCCATATAATAGAATACCAAGAATTCAATGATTCCATTTACCTCCATAAGTATCTGTCATGGCATTAAATTTCTTTTATTATTTTAATTATTTTTCCTAATTTTCATGGCTCTTTTTGGGTCCAATCACAGTAACCAATGTACGCATGTACAGTCAGGTCCATAAATATTGGGACATCGACACAATTCTAATCTTTTTGGCTCTATACACCACCACAATGGATTTGAAATGAATACGAACAAGATGTGCTTTAACTGCAGACTTTCAGCTTTAATTTGAGGGTATTTACGTCCAAATCAGGTGAACGGTGTAGGAATTACAACAGTTTGTATATGTGCCTCCCACTTTTTAGGGGACCAAAAGTAATGGGACAGATTAACAATCATCCATCAAACTTTCACTTTTTAATACTTGGTTGCAAATCCTTTGCAGTCAATTACAGCCTGAAGTCTGGAACGCATAGACATCACCAGACACTGGGTTTCATCTCTGGTGATGCTCTGCCAGGCCTCTACTGCAACTGTCTTCAGTTCCTGCTTGTTCTTGGGGCATTTTCCCTTCATTTTGTCTTCAGCAAGTGAAATGCATGCTCAATCGGATTCAGGTTATGTGATTGACTTGACCATTGCATAACATTCCACTTCTTTCCCTTAAAAAACTCTTTGGTTGCTTTCGCAGTATGCTTCGGGTCATTGTCCATCTGCACTGTGAAGCGCCTTCCAATGAGTTCTAAAGCATTTTGCTGAATATGAGCAGATAATATTGCCCAAAACGCTTCAGAATACATCCTGCTGCTTTTGTCAGCAGTCACATCATCAATAAATACAAGAGAACCAGTTCCATTGGCAGCCATACATGCCCACGCCATGACACTACCATCACCATGCTTCACTGATGAGGTGGTATGCTTTGGATCATGAGCAGTTCCTTTCCTTCTCCATACTCTTCTCTTCCCATCACTCTGGTACAAGTTGATCTTGGTCTCATCTGTCCATAGGATGTTGTTCCAGAACTGTGAAGGCTTTTTTAGATGTTGTTTGGCAAACTCTAATCTAGCCTTCCTGTTTTTGAGGCTCACCAATGGTTTACATCTTGTGGTGAACCCTCTGTATTCACTCTGGTGAAGTCTTCTCTTGATTGTTGACTTTGACACACATAGACCTACCTCCTGGAGAGTGTTCTTGATCTGGCCAACTGTTATGTAGGGTGTTTTCTTCACCAGGGAAAGAATTCTTCGGCCATCCACCACAATGGTTTTCCGTGGTCTTCCGGGTCCTTTGGTGTTGCTGAGCTCACCGGTGCATTCTTTCTTTTTAAGGATGTTCCAAACAGTTCCTTTGGCCACACCTAATGTTTTTGCTATCTCTCTGATGGGTTTGTTTTGTTTTTTCAGCCTAATTATGGCTTGCGTCACTGATAGTGACAGCTCTTTGGATCTCATATTGAGAGTTGACAGCAACAGATTCCAAATGCAAATAGCAAACTTGAAATGAACTCTGGACCTTTTATCTGCTCCTTGTAAATGGGATAATGAGGGAATAACACACACCTGGCCATGGAACAGCTGAGCAGCCAATTGTCCCATTACTTTTGGTCCCTTAAAAAGTGGGAGGCACATATACAAACTGTTATAATTCCTACACTGTTCACCTGATTTGGATGTAAATACCCTCAAATTAAAGCTGAAAGTCTGCAGTTACAGCACATCTTGTCTGTTTCATTTCAAATCCATTGTGGTGGTCTATAGAGCCAAAGAGATTAGAATTGTGTCGATGTCCCAATATTTATGGACCTGACTGTATATTGATTGTTATCTTTGCTCTCTGTGTGACGATGGATCATGACTTATTGTGTAATTTATGTGTGTATTTTATGTATAATCAATCCATGGTTTATTATATAGAGGCTTGATGCCCACAGCATTTTAGAGGTTGGATACCCAAAATGTTTTTTACATACCATGGATTATACCAAATAAATTAATTTTGGTCACTTGACCTGCGTTTGTGCTGCTGTGTGCTTCATTTAAAATCCCACTTCTCTTTTTCTTTTTAACCAATGACCGGGATGGAGGCGAGCATCCCTTTGGTGCTAGCCTCATTTAAAGTCCCAAATCTTCCTTTTTTGTATTGTTAAAGGATACGTTCACAAAAAAAAAAAAATGCACATTTTGCATTTATTTTTCATAGAGCCTGTAAAGCAAGCAGATACACTGATGCCGCGTACACACGACCGGACTTTCCGACAGAAAAGGTCCGACTGAATCATTCCATCGGATATTCCGATCGTGTGTGGGCTTCATCGGACTTTTTCTTTCTAATATCCTGACGGACCTAGAAATAGAACATGTTTTAAATCTTTCTGACGGAATCAATTCCTATCGGGAAAACCGTTTGTCTGTATGATATTCCGACGCACCGAAAACGATGCAAGGGCAGCTATTGGCTACTGGCTATTTAACTTCCTTTTTCTAGTCCCGTCGTAAGTGTTGTACGTCACCGCGTTCTAAATGATCGGACTTTGGTGTGATCGTGTGTACGCAAGTCCATTTCAGCGGAACTCCGTCAGAAAAACCGACAGTTTATTCTGACGGAAAAACCGGTCGTGTGTACGCAGCATGACAGGAAGAATCAATGAACTACCAGAGTGCTCCACAGTGCCGTGGTAGTTAATTGAGAACTACAAGCCGACATCCGCAAAGGATATTGGTACTTGTAGTTCATTCATTCGCAGAACTCTGTGAATGAACAATGGGGCCATCAGCCGTGCTGATTACAAATACTGACAGCTAGTATGAGAACTTTTCCTCGTACTGCTGTCACAGGGAGGGGGGACCAGGCAGCAGCTCCAACATTGGGAACATGTTACTTATTCCACTCTAAAAACAAGTGGAACATGTAACACAGGGATATGCAATTAGCGGACCTCCAGCTGTTGCAAAACTACAAGCCCCATCATGCCTCTGGGTGTCATGCTTGTGACTGCCAGAGTCTTACTATGCCTTATGGGAGTTGTAGTTCTGCAACAACTGGAGGTCCGCTAATTGCATATCCCTGCATTGTAACATGTTCCTAAAGGTGAACTTATCCTTTAAAGCTCATGGTGGAGGCTTATGTTACGTTACTTTGAGCTCCAATAGGAGTACTTTTCCACTCTAGACAATAGTCTGTTTATAACATGGCCTTTAATCCTTTCTAAGACCCCTTTCACACTGGGGCATTTTTCGGGCACTTTTGGACTAAAAATAGCACCTGGAAAACGCCTCCCCTGCAGCCCCAGTGTGAGAACCCAAGTGCTTTAACACTGGGGCTGTGCGCTTGCAGGACGTAAGAAAAAGTCCTGCAAGCAACATCTTTGGGGCGGTGTACAGTGTATACACCGCTCCTCCACCGCCCCTACTATTGAAATCAATGGGCAAATCTGCCGAAGCGCCTGCAAAGTGCTTCGGCAGCGGTGTTTTGCGGGCGCTTTTAACCCATTATTCGGCCACTAGCGGGGGTTAAAAGCGCCCCACTAGCGGCCAAAAAAACTTTACCACTAACGCCCGTCCCAGTGTGAAAATAGCCTGAGTTTACAGAGAAAACCGCTCCAGAACTAACTTCAACAAATCAGCATGTAATCAAAGTAATTTAATATGTTGTTTCATATTTGGTTATTTACATTTTCCCCACATTTACATGCAGACCAAGTAAAAAGAATTAACACAAACTATAAGACTGACAGTGGTAAATTAAAGGGCAGCTTTTATCATCATAATTAGATTTTTGAAAAAAAAAAAAAAAAAAACTTTTGCTCTCAACTGCTCAAGCAACAGTATTTACTTGGCCTCAACTGCTATTGCTGGGGAAAAAATAGTCATGTGAAATGAAAATTAATTAATATAAGCAATGCTAATATTAACTTCATAAAATTCCCTAAATGCAATATTTGTTTTTCATTTTTATTTGAACAGAGAAGTGTTAATAACCTTTTCGCCATCTTTGTCTGGTTGGGAAGATTTTCCCTTAACCACTTGAATACCAGGCACTTTTACCCCCTTCTTGCCCAGGCCAATTTTCAGCTTTCAGCGATGTTGCACTTTGCATGACAACTGTGCGGTCATGCAACACTGTACCCAAACTACATTTGTTTCATGCAACAAGAGCTTTCTTTTGGTGATATTTAATAAATAATTGTTCTTCGTAAGTTTAGCCCAAAATATATTCTGCTACATTTCTTTGGTGAAAATAACCCAAATTAGTGTATATTATTTAGTCTGTGGGAAAGTTGTAGAGTCCACAAACTATGGTATATATCTGAAAATTGATCAAACCTAATGTACCGACAGATTATCTCATTTCTTGAGACCCTAAAATGCCGGGACAGTACAAATATCCCCTTTTTGGAAAGTAGACACATAAAGTATTTAGTGGCGTTTTTTTTTAAGTTGTAATTTTTTGTTCAAATTTTTTGGAAAATGAAGGAATAAATAAAAAAAAAATGTTCACTTTTTTTTTTTTTTACATACTGTCACTAGTGCAGTACAGCGTCATTGCATAACTGGTGTGGACACTGACTGGTGGCCGTAAAAAAAAAAAAAAAAAAATTTACTACATTTTTTTTTCCTTTTTTTACATTTTTTTAACACACTGGGACCAGAGCAATAAAATGTTACCATAGTAACATTGTACTACTCTGGGGAAGTGACCAGTTTTTTTTTTTTTTTTTTTTTACACGTTACGTTTGCTTATAGCTGTGAATTACATTGCTACCGTGTTTCCCTGAAAATAAGCCCGGGTCTTATATTAATTTTGGCAACAAAAGACTCAGTAGGGCTTATTTTCTGGTAGGGCTTGACATTTGCTGTCTTCTCTCCCCATCTTCCTCCCTGCCTGTCAGGAATCCCCAGTGGCCAGTGGATCTGAGTAAAAGTGGGTGTGGAATCCTGGGGTGCACTATGTTGCAGAATTGTGCAGTGTGAACTGTGCGTTTTTCTGTGGTCTGTTTGTGATGGGTGCCTTGTAATAGCGCCTTGGCGCTTCCGTGACCCTTCGATTTTCTCTTTCTGCAAAGACCTTAATTTTCTGGTGCAGTCTAGGGTATGCTCTGAGAGATGCAGAGGGAGGGGGGCCCTGAGATTCCAAGCTGACAGCTGGCAGAAGAGGAGAGCAGCGGGGATCAGCTGAGCACCGCTTCCCTGCTCCGAGCACTGCAAAGGGGGGCCCAGATCCCCCGCTGACAGCTGGGAGAAGAGGAGGAGAGCAGCGTGGGATCAGCTGAGCACTGATCGGCGCTGTAAGGAATGTTTTTGTCACACATGGATTGCAGCAGCATGCACGGTTTGCATTGTGTAATATTATAGTGCGGTGCATTTTGGGATTTGACAACCACTTTAAACTAGGGCTTATTTTTGGGGTAGGGCTTATATTGCAGCCCTCCCCGAAAACCATAGTGGGGCTTATTTTCGGGGTAGGTCTTATTTTCGGGGAAACACGGTATAAACAAGCATTTAACTGAATGAAACTGAATCATTTAGTTTCCTTTTTTGTGATTAGCTGTGATTGGTCAAAGCTAATCACATGGTATAATTGGACTCTGATTGGCCATGTCTGTACCATGTGATCAAATTGACTAATCACAGCTAGCAACAATATTGTACACATTCTCAGTAACATTGGGGATCAGGGCAATTAGAGAAAGTGAATCTCCCTAACAGAGACATAGACAGCAATAAAACTTAAAAAAAATAAATAAATTGACAAACAGAAATGTATGCTGACAATTTAAGACTGAAATCTATTTTTGCATTTAATAATAATCTTCCTCGTTTAAATGTGTCCTTTGTTTTTACTAGCAATTTTTATAATGAATTTGCAAATTGTATACAAAATAAAGTGTAAATGATACATACGATTCGTTGTGATAATTTCAATGACACATGACTGTCATAAAAAAAAATAGTTTTGCTGTATATTAACTGGCAGGTACTAGCTTCCTAACAACCAGGAGCTCTGAGCTGGAAGCTGTCATATACCACTGCCTAATATTTCACTTTTCTCTTCACTCTGCAGCTGGAGCAGTGGTGGCCCATCCACAGAGGGCGCACTGGCACCGCCTCCCCTATCCATGTGGCCAGCCCCCTGATCAGGGCACCGGACTATGGATTCCAAAGCAGGGTGGGTGTTTTTTTGAAGCAGCTGATTAGAGCCAGAGGCTAATAGGTGTAGCACCCTCTACCAGAAGATAGGTGCTAGTAAGGGTTATTTTACTAGTTTGATCAGCACAGGCAAATTTAGGCAGGCCTATGCTGCAACCTAGGCCTATCTGTTTTGATCTGGGGGCTGGGAGTGGTTAGAGTAGCAGTGGGTGTGACCACCTGTGCTCCAGTTTTAAAGCGCCTCCCCTGCTTCCAGGGAGAATGTTCTAGAAGAGGAGGCTGGGCCTAGAGCTGGAGTGGCAGGCAAATCATGTGGGAGCCCTGACCAATCCCTAACTGGTGTTGGCAGGGGGCGGCCCTCCTATATAAGCTGAGGTCACATGCTGCTGGGGAGGAGTAGTCGGCTGGGTGACATGAGGAATGAAGTGCTAGACAGCCGCAGGAGCACACCCCCATCTGGGAGGGGTGTGGCGATTGCAGGAGGAGGCCCGGGGAGAACTGTGAAGGAACATTGCCTCTACACGGTCATTGACAATGTCTCTGTCACCACACGGTCGGTGGCAGGGAACTCCTGGAATAGGGGGGCAGGAGAAGCTGTCGGAACGCATGGTCCGGACAAGCTCCTCATCAAGGACTCAGGGCTGGAAGGTTGGTGAGTGTTACCACAGTGGATGGCTGGAGGTGCCAGTGAATATGGAAGGGAACCCTGCTTCTACACAGTCACTAGCAGAGTCTTTATCATACACACAGTGGATGGTGACGAGTCCTGGATCAGAGAAGAGACTGTGGGGAGTTGTGTCAAATCAGTGTGGCCAGCTGGCACATGGTTTGCAAGTTGGACTGGCTGGGAGCAGTAGTCCATTTCCTTTAACCTACTAGGCCTCCGGGGTGAGGTTCTGCAGGCCTCAGGCCTAGTAGCAGCGAGTCAGAGCCAGTAGAGGGGCTTATTCAGAGTGAGTTCTTCAAACCCATTAGAAGAGGATGTGTTATATCTCAAATGTAATTACAAGTTGTGCAGGAGGAACCAGTTGTGCAAGCGGAAGCAAGTTTTGGGCAGGAGGTGAAGAGATCTAAGACCATTGCTTTTACACGGTCAAAAGTGATGTTTCTGTCCCTCACACGGTGACGGATGGAGAACTCTTAGGAACAGTAGTCTGCATGGAGATGCAGAGGAAGCAATAGTCTGCATGGAGATGCAGAGGGAGTAACAGTCTGCAGGGAGCTGCAGGAGAAGATCTCTACTTAGTTAAGTATGCGCGTTCAATCTTCAGGCTCTAACTATGATCAAAGTATATTGGAATCTGTAAATATGATGGCAATGATTAATTCTATGGGCATCCCATATCCAGAGGCGTATCTAGTGAAAATGGCGCCTATGGCAAGCACTGAAACTGCGCCCCTGTCAAAACATTTGAAACCCATCTTTCAGATAACCTTAGCAGAAAAGACAGCTAACAAAATGACAAGTCAAGCTCTTTAATCCTTCAATTAACAAATTATGGATTGGCACTACATAAAAATTACAACTGTACCTTCCTTGCTTTCACTAATGCAAACTGGTCTATGATGTGCTCAAAGTCATTTTTTTCTGTTTCTACTCTTTCTACACTCAACACACACACACACACCACTGATGATACCAACACTGGCACTCAGTCATTAAAATACATTGGTGCACACAGTAACTCATACAAAAACAATGACACACACACACACACACTATCGTTAAGATACACTGACATACATACCTGTATGATGTCAGTGTATGTCTTTGTGTGTGTATATGTATGTATATATGTATGTATATATATATATATATATATATATATATATTTATTACAGGCGGAGATGATCAGAGACTGCAGACATAGTGCAGGAGATGATCAGGGACTGCAGACATAGTGCAGGAGATGATAGGAGACTGCAGACATAGTACAGGAGATGATCAGAGACTGCAGACATAGTGCAGGAGATGATAGGAGACTGCAGACATAGTACAGGAGATGATCAGAGACTGCAGACATAGTGCAGGAGATGATAGGAGACTGCAGACATAGTACAGGAGATGATCAGAGACTGCAGTTTCTGGCTTACCAACAGTCTATTTTCCAAGCACAATTAGTAAGATAATAAATGGTTAAAAAGTCTGTGAAGATCCAAGCCTGAGCAGCCCAAATCCTTAAAGGCTATCTAAAAACCAAACAAATCAAATCATCAGGAATACTGTGTCACACTTTTGCAGCGTCTTCCAGAAGTCTAATCATCAATGTGCTCATCCGTCATGTGTGCAGTGTAAATAGATAAAGCGAAGAGCGAGGGAATAATTTTCAACCAGTGTGGGTGCTGGCTTAACTGCATACAGGACAGGTGAGCTGCTGCTGCTGCGACTTCTGCAGCTGTGACACAGTGTGAGAGAGAGACCCATCTCCTGATATCACCTTTGCCATGAGCACTCCTCCATCCTCATTACATGTCATAAACAAAGGGCGCTCCTCCTGGTATCAGCTCTGTAATGAGCTCTCACCTTATCTATGATCTCCCTCCCCCAGTCAGCCTGTATCACTCACCTGTTCTGCTTGATGATGTCTTTCAGGGCAGCACAGGTCACAGTGTCCCTCCTCCTGGGCACTGTGCTGAGGCTCCTGGAGAGTGGGTGACAGACACCTCCGAGCTCTGCGCCCTCAGGACTGAGGAAACCAACACCATCAGCGGCATGCAACAGGTGGCAGCCATCTCTCTTGTCATGTGATGGCAGTCAGCTGACACTTCTGAGGGCGGTGATTGGCTAGGACTCCCCTGCTATCTACTTAGCTGTAGCTGGCTGCTACATCCCTCCCAGCACACTGTGTGGGCGGCGCTGGGTGAGAGCGGAGCGGTTCAAGTTTTTTTAGGGGGGGGGGGTCAGACACCTCAGCCCAGTTCATCCATGCCCAAAAATGATTTTTCTGGAAACAACCCAGGACAGCCGCAGGTCCAAAACCCGGGAATGTCCCAACAAAATTGTAACTGTTGCTGGCAAGTATGTGATAAGTGCCTTGCTGCCCAGCCACTCACAAGCGCCCCCTTCACATGGCGCCCATGGCACTTGCCATATCTGCCATACCCTGGATACGCCACTGCCCATATCCCAATCCCTATCCAAGTTGTACACCCTCAATAAAACAGCAAAAAACAAAGCTTGCAAAAGACTATTCATTGTCTCTGGAAAGGATGCATGAAGTCTGGCAGGGGGTGATTTGGCGTTTGTCAGTAGTGCTAACACCATGGCTACATAGGCTGTAAAAAAGGGTGGCCTCGGAGCGCAGTGAATTACGATCCGAGCCCACCCAGTTGTGTGACCATAGCGAATTCATTTTCGTTATTTTCACACTAAAGTTCCTCCCTGCCTATCAGGAGGCAGGTCGTGAAACCTGTTTCCCGATTGGCCAAAGCATCAAGCGGTCCTGCTGGATGCCTAGAAGAGGAGACATACAGCAGAAGAATCATGAGGAGCGGACACCGGAGCCGCCGCTGCCCGCACTCCAGGAGAGGGCACCACAGCTCCGCCACACGAGCGGCTAAGCGCCACGCTGTCTCAGTGCCACCAGAGGGGGGGGGGGGGTGTTTGTTGCCCCCCAAAAGAACCCACCAGCCGCCACTGAGCTGGAGCTTCGTTCGGCCAAACACTCCTTTAACCAGCCGTTCACATAGGACTCTCCATAGACTTAACACAGTGCTGAGGTTTCCCTCATATTTTTTTCCCTGTTGGTTGAATGTTCTTAGACTATAGCATTTGGCTATTTTCTCTATTGGTGTATGTTCTCTAACTTTCATAGTTGAATGTTAGTTTTCTCTTTGGATTGAATGTTAGAGAATATTACATTTGCCCAACAAAAGGCAATAAATAAATGATTACACACATACTACAAACATTATAGGTATTATTAGTTACATTTGCACAAATGGTGAGACATTTGCAAAGCAAATTTTGTTTTAAAGAGACCCCAAAGCGTTGCTGACATGTATTGTAATTACTAAAATGAAAGCTTCAAGCTTACAACCCTATGTGATTGACAATTGTACTTGCTAACAATGAGTATGATTTACATAAAGTAAATGATAGAATCAAGCACAAGGAGATCATAAAAGATTGGGCACAACCTGGTGCAATAAAAATTGCAAAAAAAGGTGTGAGGCTGGGTGACAGAGTGGTATCTGTTAATCAGGTCTAGGCACATACCATTGCTTATTTTAAGCAAATCCACTACCATAGTCATCAAGATTACAGGTAACGCTGCATGGCATCCCACACAAGCGAGTCCTATACCACACATGGTGGACTGCAGGGAACTATAAATGAGATCTGTCGCTGTATAAAGTGTAGGCAAAAAAAAAAAAAAAAAAAAACAGCTCAGGAAGCATGGCCACTATAATTCCCAACTGATTTAGAGGGAATGTCCCTGATTTGGATCAAAGTCCCTCTGTCCCTCTTTCCTCCTGATTTGTCCCTCATTTTGCTCTGATGTATATAGTAATTAAAATGCACAATTTATCTTTCAAAAAGTGTTTCCCGGTGCTAAACCTTTCATCCTATTTCTAAATTGCTGGATTTGTAAACTTCAAAAGCCAATATAAAGAATAGTAGAGGTAAGAAGAAAAAAAAAGTACTTGTGGATTTAACTAGTCTTTTTTTGGATAATTCTTCTTTAACCACTTCAGCCCCGGAAGGATTTACCCCCTTCCTGACCAGAGCACTTTTTACAATTTGGCACTGCGTCACTTTAACTGCTAATTGCGCGGTCATGCAATGCTGTACTCAAACAAAATTTGCGTCCTTTTCTTCCAACAAATAGAGCTTTCTTTTGATGCTATTTGATCGTCTCTGCGGTTTTTATTTTTTGCGCTATAAACGGAAAAAGACCGAAAATTTTGAAAAAAAATTATATTTTCTAATTTTTGTTATTAAAAAAAAATCCAATAAACTCAATTTTAGTCATACATTTAGGCCAAAATGTATTCGGCCACATGTCTTTGGTAAAAAAAATGTCAATAAGCGTATATTTATTGGTTTGCGCAAAAGTTATAGCGTCTACAAACTAGGGTACATTTTCTGGAATTTACACAGCTTTTAGTTTATGACTGCCTATGTCATTTCTTGAGGTGCTAAAATGGCAGGGCAGTACAACCCCCCCCCAAATGACACCATTTTGGAAAGTAGACACTCCAAGGAAATTGCTGAGAGGCATGTTGAGCCCATTGAATATTCATTTTTTTTGTCCCAAGTGATTGAATAATGACAAAAAAAAAATAAAAAAAAAAATTTACAAAAAGTTGTCACTAAATGATATATTGCTCACACAGGCCATGGGCATATGTGGAATTGCACCCCAAAATACATTTAGCTGCTTCTCTTGAGTATGGGGATACCACATGTGTGGGACTTTTTGGGAGCCTAGCCGTGTACGGGGCCCTGAAAACCAAGCACCGCCTTCAGGATTCCTAAGGGCGTAAATTTTTGATTTCACTCCTCACTACCTATCACAGTTTTGAAGGCCATAAAATGCCAAGATGGCACAACCCCCCCCCCCCCCAAATGACCCCATTTTGGAAAGTAGACACCCAAAGCTATTTGCTGAGAGGCATGTTGAGTCCATGGAATATTTTATATTTTGACACAAGTTGCAGGAAAGTGACCAATTTTTTTTTTTGCACAAAGTTGTCACTAAATGATATATTGCTCAAACATGCCATGGGCATATGTGGAATTACACCCCAAAATACATTCTGCTGCTTCTCCTGAGTATGGGGATACCACATGTGTGGGACTTTTTGGGAGCCTAGCTTCATACGGGGCCCCGAAATCCAATCACTGCCTTCAGGATTTCTAAGGGTGTAAATTTTTGATTTCACTCCTCACTACCTATCACAGTTTCGAAGGCCATAAAATGCCAAGATGGCACAAAACCCCCCAAAATGACCCCATTTTGGAAAGTAGACACCCCAAGCTATTTGCTGAGAGGCATGGTGAGTATTTTGCAGCTGTCATTTGTTTTTGAAAATGAAGAAAGACAAGAAAAATGTAGTTTTTTACTTTTTTCAATTTTCAAAACTTTGTGACAAAAAGTGAGGTCTGCAAAATACTCACTATACCTCTCAGCAAATAGCTTGGGGTGTCTATTTTCCAAAATAGGGTCATTTGGGGGGGGGGGGTTGTGCCATCTGGGCATTCCATGGCCTCCGAAACTGTGATAGGTAGTGAAGAGTGAAATCAAAAATTTATGCCTTAGAAAGCCTGAAGGCGGTGCTTGGTTTTCGGGGTCCCGTACGTGGCTAGGCTCCCAAAAAGTCTCACATGTGGTATCCCCATACTCAGGAGAAGCAACAGAATGTATTTTGGGGTGTAATTTCACATATGCCCATGGCATGTTTGAGCAATATATCATTTAGTGACAACTTTGTGCAAAAAAAAAAAAATTTGTCTTTTTCCCGCAACTTGTGTCACAATATAAAATATTCCATGGACTCGACATGCCTCTCAGCAAATAGCTTGGGGTGTCTACTTTCCAAAATGGGGTCATTTGGGGGGGTTTTGAACTGTCCTGGCATTTTATTTAGAAGCTTTTAGAAGCTTATGCCACACATCCCCCACTCTTCTAACCACTTGAAGACAAAGCCCTTTCTGACACTTTTTGTTTACATGAAAAAATTATTTTTTTTTGCAAGAAAATTACTTTGAACCCCAAAACATTATATATTTTTTTTAAAGCAAATGCCCTACAGATTAAAATGGTTGGTGTTTCATTTTTTTTTTTTCACACAGTATTTGCGCAGCGATTTTTCAAACGCATTTTTTTGGGAAAAAACACACTTTTTAAAATTTTAATGCACTAAAACACACTATATTTCCCAAATGTTTGATGAAATAAAAAAGATGATCTTAGGCTGAGTACATGGATACCAAACATGACATGCTTTAAAATTGCGCACAAACGTGCAGTGGCGACAAACTAAATACATTTTTAAAAGCCTTTACAGGTTACCACTTTAGATTTACAGAGGAGGTCTACTGCTAAAATTACTGCCCTCGATCTGACCTTCGCGGTGATACCTCACATGCCTGGTGCAATTGCAGTTTACATTGAACACCAGACCGACGCTTGCGTTCGCCTTTGCGCAAGAGCAGGGGAGGACAGGGGTGCTTTTTTTATTCCTTTTTTTTTTTCTTTATTATTTATTTTTTGCTTTATCTTATTTTTAAACTGTTCCTTTCATTTTTTAATCATTTTTATTGTTATCTTAGGGAATGTAAATATCCCCTATGATAGCAATAGGTAGTGACAGGTACTCTTTTTTTGAAAAAATTGGGATCTATTAGACCCTAGATCTCTCCTCTGCCCTCAAAGCATCTGACCACACCAAGATCGGTGTGATAAAATGCTTTCCCAATGGTGCTGTTTACATCCGGCGAAATCTAAGTCATGAAATGCTCGTAGCTTCCAGTTTCGTAGGCCATAGATATGTTTGGAGCCATTCTGGTCTCTGATCAGCTCTATGGTCAGCTGGCTGTATCACTGGCTGCATTCTCAGGTTCTCTGTTGAGACAGGAGAGCCAGAGAAAAACATGGAAGACGGGAGGGGGGGTGCATTCCCTCCCACTGCTTGTAAAGCAGTCTAGAGGCTAATTAGCCGCTAGGATTGCTTTTACATGAAAGCCGACCGCTGGCTGAAAAGAATGATACCAAGATGATACCTAAACCTGCAGGCATTATTCTGGTATAACCACTTAAAGTCCAGCAACATACCAGTACGTTGCTGGTCCTTGTTGGGCATATATTGTAAACTTTTTTTTCATGCAGCCTGTGGGCTGAACGAAAAAAAGATATTGATCGGTGGGTATGCCCACCATTAGAATACCTCCCTTCATCCACCCACTTCTAATGATGGGCATACATGCACCGTTTATATATGCTGAAGCATGGGGACATCCTCCCGCAAAAGGCAGGAGCAAATCACTCCTCCACCCACTGCTGCCCCCACGCTTCGGCATAAATGCTGAAGTATGTAACTGTGGTGGTGAAATCACCTCCGGCAGCGCTGGAGTCACGGCTTTATGTATCATGGGAGTAAACGCTGTTGCTGTCAAGATACATAAATATGCGCTGCAGCTGAATGGCGTACCTGAAAACAAAAAAATGGTTAACAAAAAAACACAGTAAACAGTAAAGTATAAAAAAAATTACATACCTGAAAAGCAAACATGATAAAACATAACAATAAAACATTGCAGAACAGAATACAGTAAAAAAGAGCAGAACAATAGAGAGAGAATAGAGAGAGAGAGTTAACAATAAAACAACAACTATTTTTGTTTTTTTTATATTATATTTTTTTCTGTTTTTTTTTTTTTTTTTATAACTAACTTTTATAACTGTAACCGGTTCCAGGTTTGGGTCTCTCAAAATGCGATGGCATCTTGGGAGACCCTGTGAAAGTGTGTCCTAGTCTGTGCAATGCTGTACCCTACGCTAATACTCAACTAGTGTATGGTAGCGCTCAAAACATTCACCAATGCAAAGACCAGGATTGCCAGGACAGGAGGGACAATAATAGCGGGTGTCACGCCTATATCCGCGCTTTCTGCAGACACGACATTTTCTTTGGGGGGCTCGTTGGGTAGGGGTACTCGGGAGGACATAAATAAAATGCCACCTCTCATGCAGCTGGCTTACTGCATTTGGTTAGGGATGGTGAGGTGGAGCACCGTCTGGAAACAGAAGGGCTCTGACGATCTCTTCCTGGAATTTAAGGAAGGATCCAGTCCGTCCTGAAGCTCTGTATAGCACATAAGCGTTCAGCAAAGTCAATTGAAATAAGTATACAGACACTTTTTTGTACCAGCGTCTGGCCTTACGGGCAACTAGGTACGGCGCCAACAACTGGTCGTTGAGGTCCACCCCTCCCATATTTTGGTTATATTCGTGGACACAGAGGGGTTTCTCCACAACACCAGTCGCCGTAGTAATTTGGACCGTCGAACGAAAACATTCTTATTGTCCCTCCACTTCATAGCGAGCAAATTATTACACCGCAAGCAGGCTCTCTCCCCCAGCCTAAGATGGGAATCTACAAGCCGCTGGGGAAAGCCCCGGCGATTAGATCGCACGGTGCCACATGCTCCAATTTGATGATCAAAACGGTGATTAAAAAGTGGCACGCTCATGTAATAATTGTCCACATATAAATGGTACCCCTTTCCGAAAAAGGGTGACACCAAGTCCCACACAATCTTGCCAGCGCTTCCTATGTAGTCAGGGCAGTTTGTCGGCTCTAAGTGACTATCTTTGCCCTCGTAAACCATAAAACTACATGTATAGCCTGTGGCCCTGTCACAGAGCTTATACATCTTGACCCCGTATCTGGCACGCTTGCTGGGAAGGTACTGTTTGAATGACAAGCGGCCAGAAAATTTAATCAGGGACTCATCAACGCAGACAACTTGATGGGGAGTAAACAAGTCTGCAAAATGTTGGTTAAAGTGGTTTACGAGGGGCCGAATTTTGTAGAGCCGATCGTATTCAGGGTCTCCACGAGGACAACAGAGTTCATTGTTGTTGAAGTGCATGAACCGCAAAATCGTGCCCTGGCCATGGAGGCAGAGAACACGGGCATATGGTAAATTGGGTCAGTGGACCAATATGACCGCAACTCACTCTTTTTATTTATGCCCATGTTGAGGGAAAGGCCCAGAAAGATCTTAAATTCGGAGACCGTAATTGATCTCCAATCTCTGGCAAGGGAAGACTGGGGAATAGTGGCGATGTGTTGACCAGCGTACAAATTGCTTTGGTCCACAATAGATCTATAGAGATCTTCGGTGAAAAACAGCGGATAAAAATCCAGTGACGTAAAATCAACGGTTTCCACCTGAATTTCGGGTTGGCCAGTGAATGGGGGAAGTACGGGTGCTGCAGAAGTGGTGGGTTCCCAATTCGGATTGGCGAATGCAGCAGGAAGGGCACTATGGGCATGACGGGCCTGTGTTCGTCTCCTTGGTGGCAGCGGGACACTACTTGTGCTTGCCACCTCACCAGCTTGAACTGCACTTATGGGACCCGCCACGTCACCAAGTGTTACTGCAGTGCTGGATGTACGACCAGGGTGTACTAGGCCGCTGGTGCTTGCCAGTTCACCAGAAGGCAGCGCTAGTACTGCTCTGCTCCATACGAGAGCCCTATGGCTCCTGCACCTCAACAACAGCAGAAGTTTGGGGTCTGGTATGCCTGACCTTGGGAGGGACCAAAACTCCGTCGTCAGAGCTATCTGTCATGGAGCCGCTGTTGTCTACAGGATCGTATTCTGAGCCTGAATCTGACAGATGAGAGACATCCTCTTCACTATCTGTCATGCTCAGAAACGTGTAGGCCTCTTCACTAGTGTACCTTCGATTTGCCATTTTGGGCTCTAAATTTAGGGGTACACTAGTGAGACTCACAGGCAAAAAAGCTCCTGACTGTCAGCGACTGTATGAAAACGCTACCAAAAAACTGTTAGCGATCACAGGGATCAGGCCTGACTCTGCGAACGCTGCAGTTATGTGTGCTTAGTGTTTTGTGTCAGTGATCGATCGATACTGCATTTGGGTGGGGTGGGCTGGGCTGGGCCGAGGGGCAAAACGCAGGTGCTAGCAGGTATCTGGGCTGATCCCGCTAACACTGCATTTTTGGGAACCCTAAACTGCTGGGGATGCTAGTATAGATCTGATCGGATCAGATATTGATCCGTTCAGTTACTATAGCACTAAGGGAGGTGTATGCTGCGTGCATGGGTTTTAGCGGTACTGTCGCTAACCTGACGCTGCCTGGGGCGACGCAGACCTTATCTGACCCTAAAAACGTAACTTATTAGGTAGTATATGGGGGTCCCTGTCGCTATAAAACACTGACAGCGAACCTATATACTTATCTCCCTAACTAGCGTCACCTGTGTCACTAATACAGTGATCAGATAAACGATCGCTTAGTGACACTGGCGACGGGGGGTGATCACGAGGGTTAAAACTTTATTAGGGGGTGTTGGGGGGGTAGACCTAAAGGGGGCTAACCCTAACTGCCCTACCACTTATAACTGTCACAAACTGACACCAATGCAATAATCAGAAAAAAAAAAACTGCTATTGGTGTCACTGTGACAGGGGTACAGGGGGGGTGATCGGGGGTTGAAAAGTGTGCCTGCGTGTTCTACTGGAAGTGTAGTGTTGGTGCAAACTTACTTAATGTCTTCTCTCCTCGGCGCCGGAAGGAAAAGACCGGCTCGAGGAGAGATGACATCACTTCCTCCGCTTCTGTTTACATTACAGAAGCCGAGGAAGCATCTCAATCACCAGGAGCGCTCGCGAGGGGGGGGCCACGAATGAGTGGCCTCCCCCTCACCTCTGATTGCCCCTGACGATAATCCAACCACCGCTGGCACCGGGGGGGGGCCCCGCGGGAAGGCAAGGGCTTATATGCAAGTCCTTTTGCCTGCCCGTGCCATTGTGCCGACGTACATCGTCGTGCGGCGGTCGGCAACTGGTTAACCGCTTGCCGACCAGCCACCGATCGCCTATTACAGAGGCACAACGGGGAACTGCCTTTGTAAACAAGGCGATTCCCTGTTCTGACAGGTGAGATGACAGGGATCTACTGTTCCCAGTGATCAGGAACAGTGATCTCTCATGTCCCTGGCAGCCCATCCCCCCTACAGTTAGAACACACCTAGGGAACACATTTAACCGCTTGATCGCCCCCTAGTGTTAACCCCTTCCCTGCCAGTGACATTTACACAGTAATCAGTGGCTATACAGTTGTGCTCATAAGTTTACATACTCTGGCAGAATTTATGATTTCTTGGCCGTTTTTCTGAGAAAATGAATGATAACACAAAAACTTTTCTTTCACTCATGGTTAATGGTTGGCTGAAGCCAATTATTATTAATCAACTGTGTTTACTCTTTTTAAATCATAATGATAGCAGAAACTACCCAAATGACCGTGATCAAAAGTTTACATACCCCAGTACTTAATACTGTGTATTGCCCCCTTTAACATCAATGACAGCTTGAAGTCTTTTGTGGCATTTGTGGATGAGGCTCTTTATCTTCTCAGATGGTAAAGCTCAGGGCCGGTGCTACCACTAGGCGGATTAGGCAACCGCCTAGGGCGCACTGCCGCCTAGGGCGCCCGGCCACTGGCTATTTTACTCCCGCACTGTCTGTCCTCCACAGAGCCATGTCAAGCAGCGCTGCCGCCACCCCCCAACCCCCCCCGCTCGCCGCTCTAATGTGCACAGTGTTTCCAGACAGTAATCCCTCCTCTCTGCTCTTCTATCATGATATGAGCAACCATGTCACATGTCTGTCCAGCAACGCCCAGGGCGCTCCCTGATCGATGAGTGTCACAGTGTCAGGCAGCAGCAGCAGCCCCCATTTCCCCCTCCCTCTCCGTTCTCCGCTCTCCTCCTGACACTGTCATGTCTCACGAGACCGCTCTGAACAGCAACACTGTCCATTTTCTGTGTGTGTCCAGGCCAGCAGCACAGCCCCCCAGCTTGGCTCCCGCCCCCCCACGTTCTCCTGGCCGTCACTACTGGAGCGGAGTACATGGATGGAGGATGCATGATGCATCATGGGAATGGGATATAGCATGGCGTGGCAGTGGCTCTCTGGGCTTGGGGACAGATGGAGCCTGGGCTGGCTGGAACTGGAAGAGGCACCAGGCACCGCACCAACAGTCCGACACAGAACAGAAGCAGCAGGCAGGTACACAGGCAGTACAGCAGAGTTGGTGCAAGCGAGGAACAGGTGTTAAGTAAAAACTGTTGAGTTAAAGAGATTGTATATGCGATGACAATGAAATGTAGTTTTAAAATTTGTGTGTATATGTATTATATTGACTGATCTGCTCTTCAAATGTCCCCCCTGAGGCTGCATTTGATGGTCGCTGGCGAGGCTGCATTTGATGGTCGCTGGCGAGGCTGCATTTGATGGTCGCTGGCGAGGCTGCATTTGATGGTCGCTGGCGAGGCTACATTTGATGGTCGCTGGCGAGGCTGCATTTGATGGTCGCTGGCGAGGCTGCATTTGATGGTCGCTGGCGAGGCTGCATTTGATGGTCGCTGGCGAGGCTGCATTTGATGGTCGCTGGCGAGGCTGCATTTGATGGTCGCTGGCGAGGCTGCATTTGATGGTCGCTGGCGAGGCTGCATTTGATGGTCGCTGGCGAGGCTGCATTTGATGGTCGCTGGCGAGGCTGCATTTGATGGTCGCTGGCGAGGCTGCATTTGATGGTCGCTGGCGAGGCTGCATTTGATGGTCGCTGGCGAGGCTGCATTTGATGGTCGCTGGCGAGGCTGCATTTGATGGTCGCTGGCGAGGCTGCATTTGATGGTCGCTGGCGAGGCTGCATTTGATGGTCGCTGGCGAGGCTGCATTTGATGGTCGCTGGTGAAGCGGCATTGATGATCGCTGGCAAGGCTGCATTTGATGGTCACTGGCGAGGCTGCATTTGATGGTCGCTGGCGAGGCTGCATTTGATGGTCGCTGGTGAGGCTGCATTTGATGGTCGCTGGTGAGGCTGCATTTGATGGTCGCTGGTGAAGCGGCATTGATGGTCGCTGGCGAGGCTGCATTTGATGGTCGCTGGTGAAGCGGCATTGATGGTCGCTGGCGAGGCTGCATTTGATGGGCGCTGGCGAGGCTGCATTTGATGGTCGCTGGAGAGGCTGCATTTGATGGTCGCTGGCGAGACTGCATTTGATGGTCGCTGGTGAAGCGGCATTGATAGGCGCTGGTGAGGCTGTATTTGATGGGCGCTGGTGAAGCGGCATTGATGGTTGCTGGCGAGGCTGCATTTGATGGTCGCTGGTGAAGCGGCAGTGATGGTCGCTGGCGAGGCTGCATTTGATGGGCGCTGGCGAGGCTGCATTTGATGGTCGCTGGCGAGGCTGCATTTGATGGTCGCTGGTGAAGCGGCATTGATAGGCGATGGCGAGGCTGTATTTGATGGGCGCTGGTGAGGCTGTGAGGGGGGCGGCAAAATGAGGTTTCGCCTAGGGTGTCAAAAATCCTTGCACCAGCCCTGGTAAAGCTGCCCATTCCTCTTGGCAAAAAGCCTTCAGTTCCTGTAAATTCTTGGCCTGTCTTGCATGAACTGCACATTTGAGATCTCCCCAGAGTGGCTCAATGATATTGATGTCAGGAGACTGAGATGGCCACTCCAGAACCTTCACTTTATTCTGCTGTAGCCAAAGACAGGTTGACTTGGCCTTGTGTTTTGGATCATTATCATGCTGGAATGTCCAAGTACGTCCCATGTGCAGCTTCTTGGCTGATGAATGCAAACGTTCCTCCAGTGTTTTTTGATAACATACTGCATTCATCTTGCCATCAATTTTGACCAAATTTCCTGTGCCTTTGTAGCTCACACATCCCCAAAACATCAGCAATCCACCTCCGTGTTTTACAGTAGGAATGGTGTACCTTTCATCATAGGTCTTGTTGACCCCTCTTCAAATGTAGTGTTTATGGTTGTGGCCAAAAAGCTAAATTTTTGTCTCATCACTCCAAATGACGTTGTGCCAGAAGGTTTGAGGCTTGTCTCTCTGCTGTTTGACGTATTGCAAGCGGGAAACTTTGTGGCATTTGCGTAGTAATGGCTTTCTTCTGGTGACTTGACCATGCAGCCAATCTTTCTTCAAGTTCCTCCTTATTGTGCATCTTGAAACAGCCACACCACATGTTTTCAGAGAGTCCTATATTTCACCTGAAGTTATTTGTGGGTTTTTCTTTGCATCCCAAACAATTTTCCTGGCAGTTGTAGCTGAAATTTTAGTTGGTCTACCTGACTGTGGTTTGGTTTCAACAGAACCCCTCATTTTCCACTTCTTGATTAGAGTTTGAACACTGCTGATTGGCATTCTCAATTCCTTGGATATCTTTTTATATCCCTTTTCTGTTTTATACAGTTCAACTACCTTTTCCCGCAGATCCTTTGACAATTCATTTGCTTTCCCCATGACTCCGAATCCAGAAACGTCAGTGCAGCACTGGATAAAAGATGCAAGGGTCTGTCAAGAGTCCAGAAACTCATTGACCTTTTATACACACACACTAATTACAAACAAACAGATCACAGGTGAGGATGGTTACCTTTAATAGCCATTCAAACTCCTTTGTGTCAACTTGTGTGCATGTTATCAGGGCAAAATCACCAGGGTATGTAAACTTTTGATCAGGGTCATTTGGGTAGTTTCTGCTGTCATGATTTAACCACTTCACTACCCGTCTATAGTCATATGACGTCCTGGGATGGGATCTCCCATCCTGGGTGGACGTCATATGACGTCCTGGGATTCACGGCCGTCTAGGGGGCGCACGCGCGCCGTGCTGCTCGGGACCCGGTGCGTGTGCCCGGCGGCCGCGATGTCCGCCGGGCACCCGCGATTGCCCGTTAACCGGGCCGGACCGTGGATCTGTGTGTGTAAACACACAGATCCACAGCCTGTCAGCTCTGAGGAGAGCGATCTGTGTTCCCAGAACGGAGGAACACTGATCGGTCTCCTCCCCTTGAGCGTCCCCTCCCCCTCCAGTTAGAATCATTCCCTAGGAAACATATTAACCCCTCCCCGCCCCCTAGTGGTTAACCTCTTCACTGCCTGTCACATTTACACAGTAATCAATGCAATTTTATAGCATTGATCGCTGTATAAATGTGAATGGTCCCAAAAATGTGTCAAAAGTGTCCGATGTGTCCGCCATAATGTCGCAGTCACGAAAAAAAATCGCGATCGCTGCTAAAAAAAAAAAAATAAATATATTTTTTTTAAAAATGCCATAAATCTATCCCGTATTTTGTAGACGCTATAACTTTTGCGCAAACCAATCAATATACGCTTATTGCGATTTTTTTTTACCAAAAATATGTAGAAGAATACGTATCGTCCGAAACTGAGGAAAAAATTTGTTTTTTAAAAAAAAAAAATTGGGATATTTATTATAGCAAAAGTAAAAAATATTTTATAGTTTATAGCGCAAAAAATAAAAACCGCAGAGGCGATCAAATACCACCAAAAGAAAGCTCTATTTGTGGGGAAAAAAGGACGTCAATTTTTTTGGGGTACAACATCGCACGACCGCGCAATTGACGTTTAAAGTGCGACAGCGCTGAAAACTAAAAATTGGCCTGGGAAGGAAGGGGGTGAAATTGCCCTGTATTGAACCGGTTAAAAAGAGTAAACACAGTTGATTGATAATAAATGGCTTCACCCAAACACTAACCATGAGTGTAAGAAAAGTTTTTGTGTTATCATTCATATTCTCTGAAAAATGGCCAAGAAATCATAAATTCTGCCAGGGTATGTAAACTTATGAACACAACTGTATATAGCAGGGATCCTCAAACTACGGCCCTCCAGCTGTTGCGAAACCACACATCCCATGAGGCATTGTAAAACTCTGACATTCACAGACATGGCTAGGCATGATGGGAATTGTAGTTCTTGAACAACTGGAGGGCCATCGTTTGAAGACCCTTGGTATATAGCACTGATCACTGTATAAACATCAATGATCCCAAAAAAAGTGTCCGATCTGTCCGCCGCAATGTCGCAGTCCCGCTAAAAATCGCAGATCGCCGCCATTACTAGTAAAAATAATAAAAATGCCATAAAAATCTATCCCCTATTTTATAGACGCTATAACTTTTGCACAAACCAATCAATACCAAAAATATGTAGAAGAATATAAAATCAGCCTAAACTGATGAATTTTGTTTTTATATTTATTTTTTGGGATATGTATTATAGCAAAAAAATTTTTTTTTTCAAAATTTTCGCTCTTTGTTTGCTTATAATGCAAAAAATAAAAACTGCAGAGGTGATCAAATACCACCAAAAGAGAGCTCTGTTTATGGGAAAAAAAGTAAGTCAATTTTGTTTGGGTACAGCGTCGTATGACAAGGCAGTTGGCAGTTAAAGCAAAAAAAATGGCCTGGTCATTAAGGGGGCAAATCCTTCTGGGGCTGAAGTGGTTAAACACTTCAGCTCCGGAAGATTTACCTTCTTCCCGACGAGGCCATTAATTTGCGATATGGCACTGAGATACTTTAACTGACAATTGCTCGGTCGTGCGATGCTGTACCCAAATAAAATGTACGTCCCTTTTTCCCACAAATGGAACTTTCTTTTTGTGCCATTTGATCACCTCTGCGTTTATTTTTTGCACTATAAACAACAACAAAACACAAATTTAAATATATATTTTTTTACTTTTGCTATAAAACATATCCAATAAAAAATGTAAAAAAAATTGAATTGCTTCATCAATTTAGGACAATATGTATTCTGCTACATATTTTTGGTAAAAAAAACCCAATAAGAGTATATTGATTTTTTTTGGTTTGCGCAAAAGTTATAGTGGCTACAAACAGAACTGCGATATTGTGGCTGACCAATTGCACACTGACACCTTTTTGGGGACCAGTGACATTATTACAGTTATCAGTGCTAAAGATATGCACTGTCACTGTAGTAATGAAACTGGCAAGGAAGGGGTTAACATCATGGGAGATCAAAGGGTTAACTGTGCATAGCTGGTGTTTCAGTGTAGTGGGGGAGGTGCTTTGATTAGAGGAAGGCATAGATCGGTGTGCCTGCTTTACAGGAACACAGGATCCATGCCTTCTGTACTGACAGAACGGCAATCTGCCTTGTTTTCATAGCCTCTGTACAGAATGATCAGCAGGTGCTGGTAGACATCGAGTCCACGGGACCTGCTGATCAGCTCCCGCTGTGCAGAATCACAGTGGGAGCGAACAGCAGGCGGTGCACACTCACGCCTGATACCTGGAAGTGCAGGATTATGCATATACTGTACACGTGATCCTGCGCAGCACAGCCACCCTGTAGCAGTAAAACTGCTATGGGGCGGTCTGAAAATGGTTAAGGGGTGTGGCAGGGGTGTGTCCTATGCCTACATACTTTTGCTAATAGGTGTCCCTCGTTCTCATCTCAAAAAGTTGGGATGTATGCACCCCAGACAGGCCGGCAACAAGCCCACAGCTCTGGATACACAAAGTACATTATACATGCTGTCTTCAGGTGTTTGGCTTTCACTTGTGTAATCTGTCCACGGGACAAGTCATCGTAAAAACTCATACAATGTTCCACCAGTCTGAAAAACTGAGTTAGTCCTACCGGTAACTCTGTTTCCAGTAGTCTTCCAGGGCAGCCCTTGAGAGATGAAGCTTCTCTTCCTACACAGGAAACACATTGCCATTCAATCCTTTTTAAGGCGGTCCCTCTGGTCCCTGGTCAGTCATCCAAGAGAACCGAAGGCTGGAATCTGAAAGACATAAAACACAACACAACCCCACAAGGTTAAACATTAGGGTGGGATCGTGCTGCCCTGAAAGACTACTGGAAACAGAGTTACCAGTAAGACTAACTCCGTTTTTCCCCCAGTCGTTTTCCAGGTCAGCCCTTGAGAGGATAACCAAGTACTCACCAGACTAGGGTGGGACAACGGCTTGGACTTTCCTACCAAAAGCCTGGTACTGACTGGATATCAGATCCAGTCTGTAATGTTGAACAAAGGTAGAGAATCTTGACCAAATTTGCTCCGGGGTGGCTCCCGCCTTCTCTGCCCACGAAGCCACTGAAGCCCTTGTAGAATGAGCCCTTACATTTTTTGGCGGTGTTACTTGCATATCTCCGTAGCATTCCAGTATAGCTGACTTGATCCATCTGGCTAGCGTTTTCTTGGATGCTTGTTTACCTTTTGTTTTTACAACGTACAGGATGAATAGAGCGTCTGATGCTCTGAACTCATTGGTGACTTCAAGGTAACGAAGTAGGCATCTAACATCTAGTTCCTGCTCCTTAGCATTATATCCTGGGATTTGTAAAAAGTTGATGCCACTTTCGGTGTAAATCCCGGATGTTTGAAGAATGATCCCGTCCTCGTGAATTTTGAGAAAAGGCTCTCTGACAGACAGAGCCTGGAGTTCTCCTATACTAAATGCTGTAGTAATAGCCATGAGGAAGACAGTATTGAGTGTCAGCAGGCGTGAAGATGTTTCTTGTAGAGGCTCAAAGGGGCTTTTGACGAACCCCCTCAGTACCACCGACAGATCCCATGTGGAACATTTTTGTGTCTTGGGTGGTCTGTACTTAGCCAACGCTCTGCAAAAATGAGAAACCAACGGTCTTCTCGTAGTGTCCGTTCTAGATACACCAAAAGCGCTGCTATCTGAACCTTCAGCGTACTGAGCGCTAGACCGTTATCAGCATCCTACTGTAGGAATTCTAAGATAGTCGGTGTATCCATCTTCTGTCTGTTATTCTCAGCGCAATTTTTTCCAGGTCTTTCTGTAGATGACCCTGGTATTAGGCTTCCTGGCGCTCAGAAGCGTCGCCACCACTTTATCTGAGAGTCCTTTCGACCTCAGGATGTCTTCCTCAGTAACCAGGCCGCCTTTGTTTTAGTCCTGTTAGGGGTCCCTGACACATCAGGTCGTACCTGCGAGGAAGTAGCCAAGGCTCGTCTGCTGAGAGACTGAGGAGCTGAGAGAACCAGGCTCTCTTGGGCCAATATGGTGCTATTAGTATCAGTTTTGTTTGTTCCTGTAGGAATTTTTTCATCACTCGAGGAATCAGATGTTCCCGGGGAAGGCATAGTACATCTTGAAATCCCATGGGTTTTGGAGTGCATCTGTCTCCAGAGGCCGGTCTTGCGGGTTTAGCGAGTAGAAACGCTTCACCCTGGTGTTTTTCTGAGATGCAAACAGATCTATTTTTAGCATTCCCTAGTGGGCTGTAATTTCCCTGAACACCTCTGGGGAGATCTCTTGGCGGCTGAGGAAGCGACAGTAGATTTCCTTCTGCCCATCGACAGATCTGGTTGGAGATGTGGATTAACCACTTCAATACCAGGCACTTTCCACCCTTCCTGCCCAAACTAATTTTCAGCTTTCAGTGCTGTAACTTTTTAAATGACAATTGCACGGCCATACTACACTGTACCCAAACATAATTTTTTATCATTTTGTTCCCACAAATAGAGCTTTGTTTTGGTGGTATTTGATCACCTCTGCGTTTTTTTTTTTTGCTAAACAAATAAAGAAATACCGAAAATTTTGAAAGAAAAAAAGTTTTTCTGTGTTTGTTATAAAATTTTGTAAATAAGTACATTTTCTCCTTCACTAATGGGCACTGATGAGGCTGCACTGATGGGGTGGCACCAATGAGGTGGCACTGATGATGGGCAATGATAGGCGGCACTGATGGGCACTCATAGGTAACACTGATGGATACTTATGGGTGGCAATGATAGGAGGCACTGATGGACACTGATAGATGACACTGATAGGCATCACCGATGGCACTGGCAGGCATTGCTGATGGGCACTGATTGGCATCATGTCTGGGCACTGACTGGCATACCTGGTGGTCCAGGGTGGCATACCTGGTGGCCATCCATGATCAGCATCCCGGGTGGTCCGGCAGCATCCCTGGTGGTCCTGGGTGGGCATCCGCAGGGGTGCTGCACTGATAATTAATCAGCGCAGCCCCCCCTGTCAGCTCTACTCGCGTAAGATGCGAGTGAGGAAAAGACGATACATGGCTTTTCCTGTTTACACTGATCAGCTGTGATTGGACATGGCTGATCACATGGTAAAGAGCCTCCGTCACTCTTTACCGAGATCGGTGATGCGGTGTGTCAGAATGACACACCACCGATCGCTGCGCTGTGCACCCCTCGTGGCCGGCGATCGCGGCTTATCCTGCTGGACATCATATGATGTCCAGTCAGGATAACTGAACCACCGCCTGGCCGTCATTTTGCTATAGGCCAGGCGGGAAGTGGTTAAGGAGGGGCTCTTCGTGCCCCCGTTTGTTCACATAGACTACTGCCGTGGCGTTGTCAGACAGGATTAAGGTGTGATGACTTTTTAGCTAGTCTTGGAAGTGTTCTATGGCTTTGGCTATTGCCATAAGCTCCCTCCAGTTCGAAGACGCCTTCTTCCAGGGACTACTTCCCCTGAGCAGGCTGACCTGCTAGGTGGGCTCCCCATCCCCAACTGCTCGCATCTGTGGTCAACTTCCGTGAGGTTGGGAAAGACCATGCCAGACCCTGGTTCAGATTTGTGTGGTCCCTCCACCACCAGAGCGACCTCTTTACAGAGGTTGGAAGTTCTGTCTAGATCCTCTTGTTCTTTTAGGAGAAAGGTTTGTATAGAGGCCTTAGATGATACTTGGCCCATTGAACCACAGGTATCGTTGAGGTCATTAGACCCAGAACCGACATCAGCTCTCTGATAGATATTGGGAGGTTGTTCTGTATAGAACACACTTGTCAGGAAATTTTTCACCTGCCGGTGGCGCTGTCAGATCTTTGGGCCGAAGTACTGGTGTCCACCAGCGGGTGTCTCCGTCCAGTCTGGAGCTGACATCATCTCCTGCAATCTGGAATCGCCTGAGACTGATTGCAGGAGGTGTATATCTATACCCGGCAGATGCTCACACATTTGCCTTGGTATTTTCCTTGAGCCCTGACCTGTATTCCTGAATCCTCTACCTTGTGTCCTGTGTTCCTGAACCCTGCATCCATCCCTGAACCCGTCTTGCAGACTTATCCCTTCCTCCTGTTGTCCTCTCCCTGTCCGGTCCTGCTCCCTGTTGTATCTGATTGATCTCTCATGTATGACCCTGGCTTGATTACGTTTATGATTATATCTTACTCCTGTATTCACATTTGGTTTAGAGAGTTATTATTGTGTGTCACCGTGGTTGTTTGCTCGTTTGCTTTTTTATGACTTATCCTTTTAATAAATCTTACTATTATTACTTTACATGCGTTTTGGTCTTCCCTATTGCAGTCCACACATTTCTGGTTGCACCGGTTTATGACAACACTCTCCTGGTAAGGCCTTAAATCTTCTCTTCTGGTAGGAACGTTTTCTGCTCTGTGGAGATGAGCAGATATCCCAGAAACCGTATGTTCTGAGTAGGACACAGGTTGGATTTTTCAATGTTTAAAATCCATCCTAAAGACTTCAGCCATAGTTGGGCTTCTGCCAGGTTTTATTCAACCTCAGAGAGGCCAGGGCTTCTGCTAGGACTTTGGTAAATATCCTCGGTGACGGGGATAGCCCAAAAGGAAGAGCCCTGCTTTGGAAATGATACTCTTTTCCCTCTATCTCCACTGTCAACTCTCTCATATGGGGATGTGGATATAGGCATCCCCGAGATCCATGGTTGCCATGAAGGTTCCCAGTTGAAGAATGTTCTTGACTGAGAATACCGATTTCATGCGGAATTTCTTGAACTGTATCGCTTGATTCAGGGGTTTAGGTTTAATATTAGTTTAAACTTCCCAGTAGGTTTTTTGATCACAAAAAACGTGCGAGTAGAAACCCTTTCGTTTTTCTTCTTTTGGGACTGGATTAAGGACCTTCTGGTCTACCATCTCCCCCAGTAACAGTGGGAGAGCCCTTGCTTTTTCGGGATCCCTGGGAAATTTCATTAATAGAAATCTCTCTGGAGGAAGACAGTTGAATTCCAGGGAGTAACCCCTTGCGATGATGTCTAGGATAAATTTGTTGGCTGTCTTCTTCTGCCATTAAGGTAGGAAGGTAGCCAGCCTTCCCCCTACTGGCGTTCTGTAGTCATTGTTTTGGGGTTTGGCTAGAAGAGCCAAAGAGGACGTTACTCTTCGGCTTCCTCTTGTGACCCGTTGTTAGAATATTATTCCAAATTCATAATTCGGCACTTATAGGTGTTATATTATATACATGGCAAGCTTGCAAAACATATTTGGTTTTATGATTAATCATAATAAATAGAGTATGTGTGAATGACCTTGATCAATTGATTTGACATGATTCTTCATCTACAGCTGAGCATTGCTGGATTTTTCTGGTGTAGCCAATTTGAGTATGACATTTAAGGTATCTTGGTATAGAATGTCATGAGAAGACAAAAATAGACACGTGTCCACGTAGCTAAAAGGAATATACATTGTGAATTATATCCTGTTAAGTTAAGTTAGTTTGAAGTTCCAGTCATATTAATAAGTACTAGTATATAGTTACTTAATGTAAAGTTGATAATATGTGTTCATATTATATAGATGTTTGGTTATATGACATTACATGATCAGTACATTACTTCAAGTATGGAGTGTTACATGTGGGCTTGTCAATCCTATGCTATATATGACTCTGAGTTAGAATCTTCTCTTGTATAGCATATTGCTAAAGTTAGCAGATATGAATATGTGCCATACATGGTTCTAAGTTGGTGTGAGGTTATGACGTTCACACGTTCACATGTAACATATAAAGCCAATGCTTCCATATTGAAGGTCACACAGACACAGACAGACACACACAGACACATAGTCACTAGGATAGATGACATTGACATGTTCACAAGACACTTTGAGACAAGTTGGGACAGCTGTCAATTCTGCCAGAAGACTAAGAACGTCATTTCCTGTTTCTTCTTGGACGACACACAAGACAGCAGGAGACAGACAGCAGCCATGAAGCACACATGCTTTCATAAGCTTATTACAGCTTTATAACTTTTTATTCTATTTCATATATTTTTACCCACACTGAACTGAACTATTATATTCTTTACATTGTATTTATGATGCCAATTGTGTGACAATAAATTCACACTTTGTTTTAAGTCAGTTTGACTATCAATGCTATTCATCTAGAAGCGCCTCTGAGATACAAGAATATTAGATATTAATAATATTCTTCACCCGTCCAGTGCTGATCTCGCTGCCAGTTTGACGCATTCTGCGGACGCATCCGCTATGTATATATACAAAACAATTCTGCGCTGCCGTAACAACAAAAAGCAGCTAACACAACCAACAAAGTAAAACAGAGAAAAAACACACAATAAGTGTAGCGCTAGTAAAAAATGAGTAAACGTCCAATATGGAAAACATCAAAATCACAGTTCCAAGTATAAATACTGCAGAGGGACCATCAATATATGTATGAAGGGAAAAAAGTCTTTAGAAAAACGTTCCAACCAAAGCTGTATATAATCTTGAAATAAAAAACAGACACACCACCACCAATTGTAAGAAGGCTTACCGGATGGAGTGGACCCAATGGGGCATACGCCGGACTGGGTCGGATGCACTTAGGTGATGGGTGGCTGGAAGTGGCACGGGAAGGCGATGTTGGTGGATGGACCCACGCGTTACTCTGTCGCTTTAGGCGATGCAGGAATCCAGAGAGATGTGTGGACCAGAATGCACGTTGTAGTTATGCTCAAATTAAATGTTGAAGGAGGCGGAGAGGGTTGCTGGGATGGAGGATCTGTGTGTCTCTGTCTCCCTGGACTGGGGCTCAGCTGTGTGTACAGACGACGTAATAGTAGAACACCCCAAGCCTTGTGATCAGCGTGCTAGAAACTACAAGTAGGAAGTAGCTAGTGACTCAGGCTGCCCTTAAAGTTGCAGGGTGAGTTTTGTTCCTGTAGTTGTCAGTGTTCCACTCCTCCTTTTGATCAAAGGAGGAGTGGAACACTGACAACTACAGGAACAAAACTCACCCTGCAACTTTAAGGGCAGCCTGACTCACTAGCTACTTCCTACTTGTAGTTTCTAGCACGCTGATCACAAGGCTTGGGGTGTTCTACTATTACGTCGTCTGTACACACAGCTGAGCCCCAGTACAGGGAGACAGAGACACACAGATCCTCCATCCCAGCAACCCTCTCCGCCTCCTTCAACATTTAATTTGAGCGTAACTACAACGTGCGTTCTGGTCCACACATCTCTCTGGATTCCTGCATCGCCTAAAGCGACAGAGTAACGCGTGGGTCCATCCACCAACATCGCCTTCCCGTGCCACTTCCAGCCACCCATCACCTAAGTGCATCCGACCCAGTCCGGCGTATGCCCCATTGGGTCCACTGCATCCGGTAAGCCTTCTTACAATTGGTGGTGGTGTGTCTGTTTTTTATTTCAAGATTATATACAGCTTTGGTTGGAACGTTTTTCTAAAGACTTTTTTCCCTTCATACATATATTGATGGTCCCTCTGCAGTATTTATACTTGGAACTGTGATTTTGATGTTTTCCATATTGGACGTTTACTCATTTTTTACTAGCATCCGCTATGTAACAGACTGCCTTGGAGAGAACGAGTAGGGTTTTCAGAATTTCTTCCCTTTACCATTCTTGTTATGGTCTTGAAGTTGGGAGAGCCAGAAGTCGAGGTTTCTTACCACACAAGTGGTGGTGAGCACAGGCTTCAGGCTGGCGACACTTGTTTCCCAGGCTCTTTTCAAGATAATGTCACCTCTCTTGTCCATACAATCCTTCAGATGACCAAGGTCTTCAAAGGCCAACAAGGACTTCTTGGAGACTTTAGATAATGGAGCATCCAATTTGGGATTCTTATTCCATACCGCCTGTGGATCATCATCGAAAGGGAACCGCTTCTTGTGGCTAGCTGCAAAGAAGGGCTTCTTTTCCGGGTCTGCCCAATCATTCCTCACGACATCACCTGATGGACCGGGAATATCTTGGACTTTTTCTTCCTAAGACCCTGGTACATTAAATCATGTTTTGATGGAAGTTCTTTTTCTTCCTCTAGTTTCAATGTTTTGTATATAACTCCAAGTAAGTCCTCTACATCTTCTAGGGACAATTTTTACTTGGGGTCCCTTTTTTCTTCTCCCCCCTCTTCCTGCTCTGAATCGGAGCTGTCTGTAGCTATTTCGCTAACCGCGCCACTACCGGCTCGTTCCCTACCTGTCTCCTGCGACCCTGAGGCGACTGATCTTGGTGAGGTTATGGGAGAGAAAACTTCCAGAGGGAGCTGTTGGAGGTTTTACCTCTGAAATACATATTTTGAGATCCTTAAAAAGGTAGAAGCCATGTCATACCTCACGGATCCAAAAATTTTTGTGCAGATTGCATCTGGCTGTTTTTTAACCAGTCTGTCTATGCCCACTTGAGAGTGCGGTTCTGTGTATTCCAAGGGCATCTTGGTAGCACATTTTGCACACCACTTTCTGGGAGTATGCTTTGGCTCTTTGGGTTGGCCTTGCCAAAACATAATACACAGAGGCCCATGGCAGTGAGAAAAGGTATCCTTAACACACCCAGAGTCACCTGACCACCACCTGTAGTGCCCCAGCCTGCTAAAGACCTCCACCAACTAGCCTGCTGTTCCCCACATGAACAACAAAAGGTCACCCCCTGGTGCCTACCTGTGTCCTGCTGGTGCCTGCGTCCCTGGGAACCTAGGCATATGAGAGCTCATCCTCCTGCATCCTGGAGCTGCATCCACGAAAAATGGCACCAGCCACCCATTCCAGCTCCCTGCACCTTTAAGGGGCCCGGACTAGCTCCCCCAGCACACGCAGATGATGTCGTCCTGCCCCAGAAATTACATGCCGCATCTTCTGGGTCAAACAGCCTTTGGCTGTGGGTACAGTGGGCCTTACTGGAGCCAGAATCCGGGACACCTCCTGCCCGCTGCTAAGGAGGGTTGTCCGCGGCCGCACATCCAACCTCCTCCACCAAGGAAACTGGCTCCAGTAATGCCCAGACCCCCGCGGCTCAGAGGCTCCAATTCCTCCACTTGCTGCTGCACACGCTGGACACCTATCCCAGGTGAGCCCTTGGAAGATGGAGCATCTCCAGTCCTTAGGCAACATGTCTCCTACAGATGGAGGAAACACTAAGACTGACCAGGGACCAGAGGGACCATCTTAAAAAGAATTGAATGGCAATGTGTTTCCTGTGTAGGAGGAGGAGCTACATCTCTCAAGGGCTGAACTGGAAGACGAATGAGGGAAAAATAGATTGTTGATAAATATTTCTGGCCCAAGTGGAGGAGCTTCTCCAACCCAGTCTGCAGGAGGGCCACCATATTTCCTCTGACCATTAACCTGAATTTCACTGGTATAAACTAATATTACTGAATGAAACTGATGAATACAGTGTGTTTTGTTTTGATTAGCTGTGATTGGTCACAGCTAATCACATGGTACAGATGGGTTGTTATTGGCCCTGTCTATACTATGTGATCACTGTGACCAATCAGCTAGCAACACAATTGTACACAATGGATGGCATTGGCATTGTTTACAATTGTCATGTGATTTGCTGTGATTGGTTGCAGCGGTCATATGGTACCGGCTGCGAGCTGGTAGACTGATCACTTATTGCGCTGCAACACATTCTGGGTGGACATCATATGACGTCGACCCGGATCAATGAAAGTTGTAGCAGGCCATCAATTTTCTATAGGGTGGGTGGGAAGTGGTTAATGGTATGTTTGTGTTTGTATGTGTTTTAATGCAATAGTGCACAGCTATGCCTAAAGTCTTCCAGGTGAAGAGGAGCTGGTGTCCTACTGAGTGTGGTATAAGGACGAGACCGAGCGCAACCCCCCTGGCATTGATGGTGTATGCGGTGTCTGAGCAAAGGATGGCTCCGTGCCCCACCAGAGGTTCTCCTTCCCCGGCCATCTTTGGCCGAGCTGCCCCAGATCCTCCCTGCAGCCACCGGTCTCCCTCGGCCAGTCAGTTAAGGAACTTGGAGTCAGTGCAGCAGGCGCTGTCCCGCCCAACCCGCCCAGTGAGCTTTGCAAATTGCAGTGAATGTGGGAGGGTACACAAGGCCTATACATGTAAATGTGAACAAGCTCACTTCAACATAAATCACACCCCTCATTCTGCAGCCAGCCATACTACTCAGTAACACACAGCAGGATAGGTGGGTTACAGCCTTATAAATACAAAGCATGTTTGTGCTCTCCACTCTAGCAACAACAGGAGATAAACATATTACCCTAACTTTCTGTAATCATTACTGAACTGTAGACACATACCCATAATTATATATTATACACACTGTACTCTGCTGTAATTCAGTATTAGAAATATTCCTCCTGCTGCTGTAGCTTTGAGATCTTTCAAACAGCAATCAGTACTTGTATGGTGTAGCATGTGGCACAAGTAAATGTCGGCATGAGAAAAAAAAACAAAAAAGTGCAGCGCTAACTTACTAATCAATAACACAATAATGGTGGAACCCTCTACTGTATGGAAATCTCAATAAACTTCAATATTACCACAATTCCGGTCTCTGTGATATGTAATGTCACATATAATATACATTAAACTGACAATAACACATACAAATATGACTGCAAACTTTGCAGGGATGGTGGAAACCCCCCCCCCCCCCCCCCACAGATATTTGGCAGTGAACGGTGTCCACTCTTATCCTTGCCCATCAGTGCTGCCTCAATCAGTGCAGCATATCAGTGTGGTCTCCTTATTTCCCACCAGTGCAGCTTATCAGTGCCCACCAGTGCAGCTTATCCGTGCCCATCAGTGTAGTCTCATCAGTGCAGTCTCATCAGTGCCCATTAGTGCAGCCTCATCAGTGCCCATCTGTGCAGTCTCATCAGTTCCCACCAGTGCAGCTCATAAGTGCCCATCAGCACAGTCTCATCAGTACAGCATATCAGTGCCTACCATTGCAGCTTATTAGTGCCGATCGGTGCAGAGTACCGGCACTGTTTCAATGCCAGTACAGGAGGCGGGAAGTTACAGCGATCTGTGTTTCCACATACAACACCTGTCACAGACCAAGATCTCTGCTCTGTCATGCGGATGATTTCTGTCATCGAACCCCACTCTGCATCAACATAGTTGCCAACATTGTAAAAAAAATTTTAGGGACGCTTTTTTGGCTGTAGGCGGAGTCTTATTATAATTAGGGGGCGGGCATGCGTTTGTAGGTGTGGCACAGGGGAAAAGTAAAACTGCGGCAATTAATGGGCATGGTTTATGCAAAATAGTGGGCATGTCTTAAATGGGCGTGGCTCAAATGGGGTGTGGTTAGCTTCTGAGATGAACGAGGGATGGAGGGACAGCAGCCCCAGATCCTACACAATAGAAATGTGTATTCCAGAAAGTTTAACAATCAGCAGATAAAGATACTCCAAACACCTGGTGTTAGCACTTCAATCATCCCGGCACCATGGTTGTTATGGTGTCAGGATGATTGAAGTGCATTATTTCTATTATTACATTGTAATATAAAATGAAATCATTCAACTCACCATAATGCCGAATCAGTGGGATCCCTGCGCGTGTCACCTGCCACCAGCTGTCCGTCCTTGCATCAGGTGTCCCAGCAAAGTCCGTCCTTACATCAGGTGTCCCAGCAGAGTTCGTCCTTGCATCAGGTGCCCCCAGCAGAGTCCGTCCTTGCATCAGGTGTCCCAGCAAAGTCCGTCCTTGCATCAGGTGCCCCCAGCAGACTCCGTCCTTGCATCAGGTGCCCCAGCGGAGCCCCCCTTACATCAGACGTCCCCAGCGGAGCCCCCTTTACATCAGGTTTCCCCAGCGGAGCCCCCCCTTACAGACGTCCCCAGCGGAGCCCCATTTACATCAGGTTTCCCCAGCGGGGCCCCCCTTACATCAAATGTCCCCAGCGGAACCCCCTTACATCAGGTTTCCCCAGCCGAGCCCCCCTTACATCAGGTGTCCCCAGCGGAGCCCCCCTTACATCAGACGTCCCCAGCGGAGCCCCCTTTACATCAGGTTTCCCCAGCGGAGCCTCCCCTTACATCAGGTGTCCCCAGCGGAGCCCCCCCTTACATCAGGTGTCCCCAGCGGAGCCCCCCCTTACATCAGGTTTCCCCAGCGGAGCCCCCCCTTACATCAGGTTTTTTCCTGGTAGGTCTCCGCCGGCCCCATGGTTACAATAGAACGGGGCGGAGTGGGGTGGGGGGTGGTGGGAACGAAGAGGGGTTGGGGGGATAGGCGGGGCGGGGCGGAGGGTGGGTGGCGACACAGGAGCTCTGTCTAGCCGCCCAGCCGTGTTTCTGGTCATCTTAAAAATGTTGGCAATGTCTCCGCCGGCCGCGGACCTCTAGTGGCGGCGGCAAAAAATCGTGAAAAAACTGGATTTCTCGGGACATTTCCCGGGAAGCAATAAATTTGGGAAATAGTCTAAATCCCGGAAATGTCCTGAGAAATTCGGGACAGTTGGTAAGTATGCAGCAAGAGATGGGGGGGGGGGGTGCTGGCAGGGAGAAGGATGAGGGAGGAGACCACCCACATGGGTGGTACAGACCAGGGGCTGAGAGACTCCCTCCGCCCACTACAGCAAGCAGGGTAGAAATAGAAATCCCTACTCGCTTTACAGAACTACAACTGGGAAGTGACAAGACTAGTGGCTGGGAGTATAGGAGGAATAGCAGCCGGCGGTCTTACAAACAGGAAATCACAGGGCTGTGATGGTTTATCAGCACGATGAGCAGGCTATTACAGAAGAAATACAGAGCTCGGAAGAAGATGGGTGACATAGTTGGTGAAGGTAAGAGATCAGCAACAAGGACATAGAAAAAAGTTTTTCCCGGAGTTCTGCTTTAACCACTTTATTAGGCCAATTTTCAGCTTTCAGTGCTGTCACACTTTGAATGACAATTGTGCGGTCATGCAACACTGCACGCATTTTCTACATTTTTGTAATAATAGTTTAATAAATAACCTTGGTGAAAATAACCCACATCAGTGTATATTATTTAGTTTGTAGGATCAATCCACAAACATATACATTATATATATATATATATATATATATATATATATATATATTGATTAATTCTGATGTAACGACACTATCTCATTGCTTGAGGCCTGAAAATGCCAAGACAGTACAAATACCCCCCAAATGGCCCCTTTATGGAAAGTAGACAGTCCATGGTATTTAGTAAGAGGCAGGCAAGTTTTTTTTAAAGGTTGTATTTTTTTTGTCAAAATTTTTTGGAACATGAACAAAAAAAAAAAAAAAGAAGTACAGTGAAGTACAGCACAGCATCATCATTTATAATTGGTGTGGCTGTGATCAGGAATATTGACTAGTGACAGTATGAAAAAAAAAAAAAAAAAAAAAAACCTTTAACCACTTAGAGACTGCCCACCGTATATATACAATGGCAGGGCGGCTCTTTTGCACGAAACAACGTACCTGTACCCGTTTTGTGCATGAGATACGCGCGGGTCCCGCAGAATTGATGTCCGCCGGCCACCCGCGTTCACTCCACAAGGCAGATCCACGTTCTGACAGGGGAGAACATTGAGATTGTCTGTTCCTAGTAATCAGGAACAGCTATTGCGGTGTTGTCCCAGTTAGTTCACCCCCCCCAGTTAGAAAACACACTGAGGGAACACAGTTAACCCCTTGATCACCCCTAGTGTTAACCTTCCCTACCAGTGTCATTTATACAGTAATCAGTGCATTTTTTTAGCACTGATCACTGTATTGGTTTCACTGGTCCCCAAAAAGTGTCACTTAGGGTCACAGTTGCCAGCCGCAATTTTACAGTCCTGCTAAAAAAATCATTGATCACCATTACCAGTAACAAAAAAAATAAAGTCCATAAATATATCTCATAATTTATAGGCGCTATAACTTTTGCGCAAACCAATCTATACACGCTTATTTTTGATTTTTTTTTTACCAAAAATATGCAGAATACATATTGGCCTAAATTTATGAAGTCATTTTTTTTTTAAACTTCTTTTTTAGATATATATTATAGCAGAAAGTAAAAAAATGTCTATTTGTTTATAGCACAAAAATTAAAAACTGCAGAGGTGATTAAATACCACCAAAAGAAAGCTCTATTTGTGGGGGGAAAAAGAAACATGAATTTTATTTGGGTACAGCGTTGCACACAACGCTGTATCCTGGCCTAGGCCGACAAGGCCCAGGCCTAGGGCAGCACTTTGCAGGGGGGCAGCATGGAACGAGTCCCCACTGGCTTGCGCTACACTGTTAGTGTAGCACCAGTCTTATGGGGCAGACTGGGCTGAGAGGCAAATTAGTCTAGCGCCCCCATAAAGCAGCCACACTCCTTACGGTATGCGGGTGGCTGGCATTCTGCAACTGTGGGGGGGGGGGGGCGCCGCCGCTTCTAATTTTGACTGTCCTATCATCATGGACCACAAACCTTCCTCACTGTGCTATGTTTTCTGCTGCACCATTGGCATGGTTATAGCTTCTTTGTTCTCTCCATAAAATTATTAGAAATTTGTGCTTAAAGTAGAACTATAGGCAACACTTTTTTTCATTTTGGATAGAGTAAGGGAGGGTTATGACCCCTGACTTATTTTTTACCATCCCTGTCCCATTGCAGAGATTTCCCTTCATTTCCTGCCCCATAGCCAAACAGGAAGTGAGAGGAAATCTATGCAAATGAAGGGAATCCATTGCCCTCCCCTGGCCCTTAGAACTAGTGTCCCTACTCAAAAATTTCAGGGCGGGTCTTAAACAGCAAGGGATGTGGCCTTGACAGGAAGGGGTGGGTCATATTTAAATTAGGGGGTGCACGAGTTTAGTCAGGCCTAGGGCAGCACAAAACCTAAAATACACTACTGGTTGCACAACTGCGCAATTGGCAGTTAAAATAACGCAGTGCCGTATCCCAAAAAATGGCATGGTCATTAAGGGAGTAAATACTCCCAGGCTAAAGTAGATAAAAAAATAAAAATTATTTTGTTTTATTACATTTTTTTCTTTGTTTTTTTACAGTATTCCCATCCTACCCTAAGGTGATGAGGATTTTTTTTCTTTTTTTACACATTAATATTGCTTATACCAGTAAATTTCACTGTTCTAAGCAACAATTTTTTCTGAATCAGTTCTATTAATTCAGTGTTTGTCTATTGTGATTAGCTGTGATTGGCCCTGTCTGTACCAATCACAGAGATTAACACAATGAATGGCATGAATGGATACTATCCATTGTGTACATTTATCATGTGATCCGCTGTGATTGGTCACAGCAATCACATGATACCAGCAGGGTCCCAGTACACTGATCTGTCAGACACATCGTGCCACAGCATGGCCTGTAGGAAACACGTGAGGTGCTTTCTGAGGAGGTGGGGGTTGGGAGGAGGCAGGTGAGGAGGGGAGCGGGGGGCATATCCCTGCACCATGGGCCTATGGTTGTACTTGCCCCCTGGGCCAAAAATTGCCAGTCAGCCCCTGTTTCAATTGCTTCACATATTGTTACCAATTACACCCAACAGACATTTCCAAAAAGTAAACCAAGTAATTGAGTTTCCCTTGCAACAACTACCCATTCCTTCTGGACAGCTGCTATGGGTAGCACCTTAATATTTCACCAGATTTACCAATATCCCCCAAACTATAGAGCAGCCTTTCTCAACCAGTGTGCTGCAGCATTGTGGTTGAAAAAGGCTGTCAGATCTACCAAACATCAGCAGCTCAGTCAGCACAGTGAATGGAAAAGCAGTGGCAGGGGGAGGAGAATCCTGAGCTCACCGTTTCCTCCCACAGGACAGTGCACCACCCACATCTGCGTGGATTGTAATAGAACAGTCCTGCCCTGAAGCTGTGGTGAGAGGAAAGCAGGGCGCAGAGGATGGGTGTTGGCTTGCAGAGGTTAGCAGAGAGAGTGGGGTACATAGGTGTGCCAACAGGGGGTTTTGGGACACAGAGGTGAGCAGAGAAGGGGATTTGGGGTGAGCAGAAAAAGAAAGGCCCAAAATGCAGCATGGAATGCCTAAAATGGAGGGCATACATGACGGTGGGAACAGTGGGGGGAAGGTAGGTTTAAAATGGAGCCGAGGGGGAGGGACAGGAAGGGTGGGGTACTATTTAAGAGGGTTGACCTGGGAGGGGTTAACAGAAGGCTGGAGGAAAGTTTCAAGCGAGCATGGCAGAGGTAGAGAGGATAATGTCCCAATTGAGAGCGGAGGCTGAGGTGAGGGGCACGGCATGGCTGCAGGCTGCGATCGGGGCAGCCATGGAGAGAACCGGACCACAGCTGTCATTAGGAGAGGGGAGCGGCGTCAGAGCTAGGAGGTCCCGTCCGCCCGAGCGTTTCTCTCCAGAGCGGGCGGTGTGCAGAAGAGTGAGCAGGAGCGGCGATGGAGAACAGGGATGCCCTCCGGCGAAGAAGAAGTCAGGCAGAAGGAGCGGAGGAGCTGTCACATCCCCGGCGTCACATGGCGGGGAGAGACAGCACGGCGGGACTGGCAGTAGGAGACGAGCGGGGAGCGCGAGCCCCGCCCCCCGGATAACGGCGGAAGGCTCAGATATTGCACTGAGAGATGCTGCTGTCCCTGGGCTGTCTAATCCGGCAGGGGACAGCAGGAGTAATAAAGACAGAAGCAGAGGAGGAAGGAGGGATGGAAGAGCGGAGGCATACAGGGCTGCGGTATCCTGCACCGGCCCTGCTAATGCTGTCCACAAGGCATCCAGAGCAGATGACTACAACAGGGGAGAAAGTGTGGAGATGACGGCGGCAGCCACGGTTACCAGGCCAGGCGGGCTTTCAGAAGTGGAAGAAGCAGAGAGAGATCCGGGAGATCGGGAAGAAGTGTCGGAATCGGAAGAGGAGGCGGCCCCCCCTTCCAGGAGAACTGACGAGGAGGAGAGCAGACGGTCGGCTGATGGGGCAACACCTGTGCAGCCCGGTAAGTCACCACATCTGGGGTTAGATGGGAGAAGCAGGGTAGGACAAGACACAAACAGGCCTGAGAGCAACATAAGGGGGGTGGCCTCACCAGCAGGGGGATCAGGCTTATTGGGATTTTTGGAGGGTATTAAAGATTTGGTGAAAAAGTTTGAGGTTGGAGAGCGCATGGCAGGAGGCCCGGCAGCGGCGTGGGTCCCGCCAGTAGGGGGTAGCAGTAATGCGGCAGGAGTGGGGACGCCCGCAGCAACGGTTGCGGTTACCGCCCTAGAGTCCGCAGGGAGTGAAGTTGCGCAGGGGAAGGAAAAAGCTACAGAGACGACAGAAAGGCAGGATATAACCAGGCTGGCGGATGCAGCGCGCTGCGAAGTGTATGTGTGTTACGAAGGGCCTTTGGGAGCGCACTTAAAACAGGATGTACGGGAAAAATTATGGAAAGGTGAGTATGTGGAAATATTTTCACTATTACCTTTGGAAAAATTTAACTTGGATAGGGTCAAGCCAGACAGTTCCAAGAAGGACGATGAGGAGAAGAGGAGGTATCGGCTGATACCGAGGACGTTTGCAAACTGGTTGCAAGCGTTTGCAATCATGGCGAGCGTAATTGGGGAGAAGCATCCGGAGCACTGTTCAGCATTATTTTGCTATCAAGATGCCATAGGGGAGGCCTACAGAGTATATGGCGGTACGGGCTGGCTGAGATACGACGAGCAGTTCAGGCAGCGGAGAGCGATACGGCCAGAGCTGCGTTGGGACCACAAGGACATTAGCTTGTGGATGCGCTTGATGACGACTACGCGGGCTCCGAACCAGTTTTTTCAGGGAGGAGCCGGTGGACCATCTGCCCTGGGACACTCGGCTGGAAACAAAAAGGGGGTTTGTTGGCAATACAATTCCGGAGCCTGTAAATTTGGTGCGACATGTAAGTATAAGCACGAGTGCTCAGGCTGCGGGGGAACGCATCCAGCATCTAGATGCTTTAAACATGGAAAAGGCAGAATTGGGGACGTTGGGAACAAAAGGGAGGACTCCGGTGAAAGTGGAAAGGATGCGACCGTTTCTCGGTAAGTATCCGGATAGACAAGCTGCGAGGTTGTTGGACGAGGGTTTCACGGGGGGTTTTAGGATACCATGCAGGATGACTGTAGTTCCCCAAGTGCCAAATAATTTACGGTCCGCATTGCAACATCCGGAGGTGGTTTCTGAAAAGCTGTCAAAGGAGGTTGCAATGGGGAGAATGGGAGGTCCTTTTCGTTGGGCACCAATAGCTGACTTAGTGGTGTCACCGCTTGGTGTGGTGCCCAAGAAGGAAAACAACAAATTCCGGCTCATTCACCACCTGTCTTTCCCAAAGGGTGGATCGGTGAATGATGCCATTGATCAGGAGGCATGCTCGGTGACTTATACGTCATTTGATGCCGCTGTGGGTTGGGTGCGACGTTATGGCAAAGGAGCGTTGATGGCAAAAGCCGATGTCGAATCGGCTTTTAAGTTATTGCCGGTACACCCGGATAGTTTTAGATTGCTGGGGTGTCATTGGAAAGGGGAATTTTATGTGGACAAATGCTTGCCAATGGGTTGTTCAATATCGTGTGCGATATTTGAACAATTCAGCTCTTTCTTGGAATGGGTGGTGCGGGACGTATCGGGTGTGAATTCAATCATTCACTACCTAGATGATTTTTTATGCATAGGGCCGGCATCATCTAGAATCTGTTCGGTTTTATTGGCGACACTGCAACATATCGCTGACAGATTCGGCATTCCATTGGCCAATGAAAAGACGGAGGGACCTTGCACGGTCATCACGTTCCTAGGCATTGTTCTTGATTCTGAGGCCATGGAATGTAGGTTGCCGGAAGACAAATTGGAAGACTTAAAGAAAGAGATTGCGGGGTTACTTGGCTTAAAGAAAGTGCAGCTGAGGGCACTGCAATCGGTTCTTGGTAAGCTAAATTTTGCCTGCCGCATACTGCCTATGGGGAGAGTGTTCAGCCGCAGGCTGGCGGCTAGCACAGGTGGGGTGAAATCACCGAGACATTTTGTGCGATTGGTAAAGTCGCACAGAGAAGATTTAAGGGTATGGCATACGTTTTTGGAATCTTTCAACGGAAGGGCGATGTGGATGGCGGGTCCGGTAAGTAATTTTGATATGGAATTATTCACCGATGCGGCAGGGTCCACTGTTTTGGGGCATTTTTTCAGGGACGGTGGAGTGCAGGTCCTTGGCCTCAATCATGGATAGAGGAGGGTTTTACCAAAAATTTGGTACTATTGGAATTGTTTCCAGTAGTACTGGCAGTGGAGCTATGGGGCACATCCTTCAGGGATCTGAAGGTGCGTTTTCACGGGGACAATTTGGGGGTGGTGCAGGTTATCAATAGGGTGACAGCATCGTCTCCGCCAGTAATCAAATTGTTGCAACACTTAGTGTTAAGATGTTTGCAATTGAATGTGTACATTCATGCCGTACATTTGCCGGGGGTGGAGAATGTGGTCGCTGATGCATTATCTCGCTTCCAGTGGGACAGGTTCCGAGAGTTGGCGCCGGAAGCGGAGCAACAAGGGGTACCTTGTCCCGATTGGCTGTGGGAGATTCCGTTGGTGTCATCGCAGGATGGATCAAACAGTCGGTAAGTGGGTCCACTTGGGCGGCGTACTCAAAAGTGTGGAAAGAGTGGACGGGATTTCTTCAGGCCATAGGGGAGGAGCCGTCAGGAAAAAATTTGGGTTTGTTACTGCTATATTACGTGGCACGAAAAATGGAGGAAGGGTCATCAGTGGCGGTGTTAAATATGCAGTTAGCGGGGTTAGCGTTCCTGTTTAAGTTACAGGGTCAGCTGGATGTCACGAAAGAGTTTTGGGTGCGTCAAGCGCTTAAAGGGTATAGAAAAAATAGAATCGTAAAGGATGCGAGAAGACCTGTGACGTTTGATATTCTGGGGAGAATTGTGACAAAGTTGAGGGAGGTATGCTCTTCAGAGTATGAGGTAGGGTTGTTTAAGGCGGCATTTGTAATGGCTTTTTTTGGGGCATTCAGGATTAGCGAGCTGGTTAGTCCGGCTAAAAAGGTTCAGGGTGGTTTGGGTTGGCAGGAGGTTCAGGTTGAGCGGGGAGGTTTGACGGTGGTGGTCAAACGATCCAAAACTGATCAAATAGGAAAAGGCAGGGTAGTGAGGGTTTACCCGATTCAGGGATCTTACCTGTGCCCGGTGAGCACGGTTGGGCAGTACTTACAAGTACGTCCATGTGTACAAGGTCCTTTATTAATTCACCTGGACGGTAGTTTTTTATCTAAGTTTCAGTTCATCACAATTTTTAGAAGATGCCTGGAAGAGGTGGGATTACAAGGAAAAGAATTTTCATCACACTCTTTTAGGATTGGGGCGGCTACTGAAGCAGCTAAATTGGGTTTGGACGTGGAGGCGGTGAAACGCATTGGAAGGTGGGAATCGCAAAGGTTCCGGTCTTACATTAGGCCTCATTTGGTGGTATAATGGGAAGGAAGCTATGGGTATAGGAGGATAATTAAGTATTAGTAATGGAAGTTGTTCTTGCAGGATAGTGTTTTTAGTATAGTTTTCTTGTCTTCTTCTAATTACAGGTAAGGCGCCAGGAATGGTCTGGATTATGGGCCATTCTTATGTGTGTTGGGGGGCAAGAAGAGGGGATGCTCGTAGGGATGGTAGGCAGTTAGGTTTTGACAAACGGGAGGTTTATATTAAGTGGTTGGGGGTACCTGGGATGTTGTGGAGTAGATTGCTTCCCGAAGTTAAAAAACATGCCCTGCGGGAGGGAGCACCGGATGTGTTAATTTTACACGTAGGAGGTAACGATTTAAGTATCAGATCCATGGTGGACATCTCGCGCGATATAAAAGGAGATGTGTGGCGATTGATGGAATTATTCCCCAAAACTATATTTATATGGTCGGATATGGTGGCTAGGACATCATGGAGAATGGCCAGGTCAGTGGAAGGTGTAAATCGGGCCAGAAAAAAGATAAATAGGGAAATAAGCAAATTTATGGTACGCAATGGGTGTTTAGCAATCAGACATCCCGAACTAGAATTTGAAACGTGGAGATATCTGAGAGTTGATGGGGTACATCTTAATGATGTGGGGATAGATTTGTGGATGTTAGGTTTGCAGGATGGAATACAGCGAGCCATAAGGGTGTGGAGGGGCATCCAAGAGTAAGGTATTACTCGTTGGATGCAGTGGCGGGCGTTGGTCTGTAAAAAAGGAAGGAAGATGGAAAAAGTAAGTGGGTGGATCTAACGGTGTTATAGATCCGGAGGTATTTTGGTTCCCGGTTAACGGAGGTTAACCGGGAAGTGATAATGGGGCACTGCGGGAATTGTTAGTCTCTGAGCCAGCTTGTCGGCTTGAGGCATAGTTGAGATAGTTTTGATAAGTACCGCAGTGCTGAGTGGGTGATGAACAGCAGAATGATTTTAAGTAATAGCGCAGACCAACGCTCTTTAGTTTAAAAAGGTTTTCAGGGAAGAACAGATGTTTTATTGTAGATTGTTTTTGATAAAAGAGTTTTTTATAAGAAAGTTAAAAATATATATTATTTTAATAAAGTAGGCTGCTACGGCCTTTTTTACTCCAAATTGGTGTGTTTTGATTTATTGGGAGTAGAATGGTAAGAAGGGATTAATATAACTGTACAACATATGTTATCCATCAGTCAAGAAAGGCCCAAAATGCAGCATGGAATGCCTAAAATGGAGGGCATACATGACGGTGGGAACAGTGGGGGGGAAGGTAGGTTTAAAATGGAGCCGAGGGGGAGGGACAGGAAGGGTGGGGTACTATTTAAGAGGGTTGACCTGGGAGGGGTTAACAGAAGGCTGGAGGAAAGTTCCCGCCCACCCGCCCCTTTTTTGGTATTGGAATCATGGTAAGCATGAAGGAAGTTGATGTTATTTCTCAACAGGTGGTGAAGGATGAATCGTCGTGGCAGTGGCGGGCGTTGGTCTGTAAAAAAGGAAGGAAGATGGAAAAAGTAAGTGGGTGGATCTAACGGTGTTATAGATACGGAGGTATTTTGGTTCCCGGTTAACGGAGGTTAACCGGGAAGTGATAATGGGGCACTGCGGGAATTGTTAGTCTCTGAGCCAGCTTGTCGGCTTGAGGCATAGTTGAGATAGTTTTGATAAGTACCGCAGTGCTGAGTGGGTGATGAACAGCAGAATGATTTTAAGTGATAGCGCAGACCAACGCTCTTTAGTTTAAAAATGTTTTCAGGGAAGAACAGATGTTTTATTGTAGATTGTTTTTGATAAAAGAGTTTTTTATAAGAAAGTTAAAAATATATATTATTTTAATAAAGTAGGCTGCTACGGCCTTTTTTACTCCAAATTGGTGTGTTTTGATTTATTGGGAGTAGAATGGTAAGAAGGGATTAATATAACTGTACAACATATGTTATCCATCAGTCAGGGGGTTTGGGGTACAGTGAGCATAGGGGGGATGTGGTGCAGAAGGGTTCTTGGGTGCAGAGATTAGCAGGGTGATTGTGGTCCAAATGTGACCAGAATAGGATTGAAGTGCAGAAGTTAGAGGGGAACGTGCAGTGTAATTTTGTAGCCTATTCATTTGAATGGGCCAAAAATTGCACTGGAACAAGAAGAAATTAGTACATGCACTACTTTTAAAAAATGTGTCACACCAAACTGCATGATAGTACGATACTATGCAAGTTGACACCTTCAAAATACACTGCAGTTGCACCCGTTAACATGCATTGGCACCTGCATGCAGATCACAAAGGCAGTGCAATCACCTGCAGTGCGAGGAAACGCAGACAGAGTCCACTTTTCCTGCATTGCATTCTGGTGTGAACCAGCTCTAGACTCCAGACCCTTGTTTTTTAACCACTTAAGCCCAGACTATTTTGCTGGCCAAAGACCAGAGCACTTTTTGCGATTCTGCATCACTTTGACAATTGCGCGGTCGTGCAACGTGGCTCCCAAACAAAATTGACATCCTTTTTTTCCCCCACAAATAGAGCTTTCTTTTGGTGGTATTTGATCACCTCTGCGGTTTTTATTTTTTGCGCTATAAACAAAAATAGAGCGACAATTTTGAAAAAAAAAAACACATTTTTCACTTTTTGCTATAATATCCCCAAACAATGTATAAAAAAAAAAATATTTTCCTCAGTTTAGGCCAATACGTATTCTTCTACATATTTTTGGTGGAAAAAAAAAAAAAAAAAATCATCACAATAAGCGTTTATTGATTGGTTTGCGCAAAAGTTATAGCGTCTACAAACTAGGGGGTAGTGTTATGGCATTTTTATTAATAATTTTTTTTTTTTTTTACTAGTAATGGTGGCAATTTTTATCATGACTGCGACATTATGGCGGACACATTGGACAATTTTGACACATTTTTGGGACCATTCAGTGCTATAAAATTGCACCGATTACTGTAAAAATGACACTGGCAGTGAAGGGGTTAACCACTAGGGGGCTAGAGAGGTGTTCTAACTGTTTGGGGGAGGGGCTGCGTGTGACACATCACTGAATATAGCTCCTGATCACAGGGAGCTGTGATCAGTGACAGTGTCGCTAGGCAGAACGGGGAGATGCTCATTTACATGAGCATCTCCCCGTTCTTCCTCATCGTGAGACGATCGCGGGTATCCCCACGTACATAGAGTCCACAGGACCCGCAATCCTACTCACAGAGCTCGTGGCGGGAGCGCATGCGATGGCAAATTTAAAGGGACTTACAGGTACGCCCATTTGCCCAGCCGTGCCATTCTGCCGACATATAGGTACATACGGCGGTCGGCAAGCGGTTAAGTTGCGCCACACCAAAAAATGCAGTGAATTCGCTAGTGCATAGGGGTATCATTAAGAATTGGCACCCTGTGCATCTGCTAAAGAACAGTGCATGTTGAAACACATGCAATTTTGCACGCATTTCCCAACACACAGTAATGTGACCCAAGCCTTAACTGGGGTGCTTCAAGACTGAAAATTTAAGGGGAAAAAGTTTGAGAAACACTGCTATAGAACACAAAGAACTAGCCCTCACACAACCACCTTAAAGGGTTAGTTCACTTCAAATTGAGGTTTCAATTTTGATAGATGCTGGAGTATTAACTGACAAATTCTGAACTTTCAGAGATACTATTGAGGAGATCTTGATGCACGAGATCCCATGTGTACACATGCTCTTAAAGTGGGTCTAAACTGCCTTAATGCATTCTCTGCGTTTCTGTGGATGCACACAGCCTGGCTTGGGAGTGTGCCCTCATAGCAAGTGCCTTGCTAAGAGGGCACAAACCAAAAGAGGAGGCGCAAACACAGTGCCAATAGGGGACCCCAGATGAGGGATGCAGCCGCTCTGTGCAATATTATGCAGAGCAGCTTGAGTGAAAATCTCTAGTTTAAGTTTTTAAACGTTTAATTTGCAATCACCTTAACCCCCATGAGAATTCCTTCTCATTTTATTTACATTAAAGTAGAACTATAGGCAAAAACGTGTGTTTCATTTCAATAGCGTAAGGGAAGGTTATAACCCACCAGTTTTTTTCTTGCTATCTGTGGCCCATTGGGTAGATTTCACGTCACATAGCAAAAAAAAAAAAAAAAAGTGAGGAAATCCCTTGGTACCCCGAGGTCACTAGAACTAGCATCCCCATTGGAAGATTAAATTCTGGTTCAGACTACTGTGCTCTGCGAGATCGCATGTGATTTCAGCCGCACTGTAGTGTAAATCGTATGCGATTTCAGCCATAAAGATAATATGGCTGATATCGCATTTGGACCAAAGTCGCACAGGACCCTTTTTTGGTCTGCACCAGAATCGAATCGCATGAGTGTTCACACTCATATGACCTGATTCATGTCCGAACTGACAGTTCACAGTGCGATATATGAGCTGAAATGGGGGTGTCATTAACAATGTATTGACACTCCTGGCAGTTTGCATATGGCAGTGTGAACTGCCGTGCGAGTCGGGTGCGATGCGGGAACCTGCAGTGGATTTGCAGGGTTCCGGCATCGCACAAGTGTAAACCGAGCCTTACCCTCTATTACCTTTCTGAGGACAACCAAAAATTCGGGATTTTAAATAATAATCGTAAACAGAATGAACAGAGGGTGAACCTCCCGAATGGGGGTGCAAACAGCAATAAAAACCTGGCAGGTATTCTAAATTTCTCTTCACTCTGTCCAAAACAAAAAAAATGTTTTGCCTCTAGTTATACTTTAACCAGTTAAGGACCGCCCACCGCATATATACTGCGGCAGGGCGGCCCTATTACACGAAACAATGTACCTGTACGTTGTTTCATGCAATAGTGTGGGCATGAACGCCCGTTGCAGAGGAGGAGCCGATGCGCATGTCCAGTGGACCTGATGTCCATCGGCCACCCGCAATTGCTCCAGAAAGGCAGAACAGGGATCTGCCTATGTAAACAAGTCAGATCACCATTCTGACAGTGGAGAACATGGCAATAGTCTGTTCCTAGTAATCAGGAACAGCGATTTGTGCTCTTCCTGTCAGTACTTCCCCCACACAGTAATAATAAAGCACAAACAGGGAGCACATTTAACCCTTTGATCACCCTTGATGTTAACCCCTTCCCTGCCAGTGTCATTTATACAGTGATCAGTGCATTTTTTAGCACTGATCACTGTATTGGTGTCACCGGTCCCCAAAAAGTGTCACTTAGGGTTAGATTTGTCCTCTGCAATCAAAAAAAAAAAAAAAAAAAAAAAAAAAAAAGAAAAAAAAACACCACCGCTGATATTACCAGAAAAAAAAAAAAAAAAAAAAAAAAAAAAAGAAGAAGTGCATTTATTTTTTTAAGGTGAACTTATCCTTTACAGAATAAGTTAAACCTTTGGAAACAAACTAACTAGGACTAAATATGTTCAACTGTCTGCTCTTCAACCCACAACCCATTGAGCGCTGGTCCGTTTTTTTTTTTTTTGTACACTATTTATCCATACCCTCCAGCGATGGCTGCCGTCTAGCTGCTCTGGGTTCAGATCTCATGTCATTAACCATGCCCTTTCCTCCCCATCCACAGATGGCCATGTTTTAGTGCTGGTGTTACTTGTTGTATAGCATTGTTTTTTGGAAAGATGTTACATATTTCACCCGTTTTTGGGGTGGAACATGTAACATGTTCTCAATGATGCAGCCGCTGCCCGCACTCCCTGTGACAGCAGTACAGGAAGAAGCTCCCATACTAGCTGTCACTTTTTGAATCAGAGCGGTTGCGTTCGGGGCTCCACCTACATTGGCACACCATTCATTCACACAGCTCTGTGTGCGAATGAACTAAAAGCCCTGACATCCTTTGCAGAAAAGGAAAAAGCTAATTTTTCACCTTAAAATAAATGTGCATTTATTTTTTCTAAAACATGAACTTAACCTTTAAGTATATATAAGGCATGTGATCAAGCCAAGGGCTGACCCAGCATCCTCCAGCTAGAACAAAAATTAACCAAAACACTTGTGACGTTTGATTTGTTGCATCAGAACCTTTCTAGCATAAGCAACCAGTTCCAGGACAGAGTAAAGCTGGATACACACTATACAATTTTCTGTAGATTTTTTTTCCTTCAGATTTACCAAAACCATATAATATGAGGTCAAACCTTAAGAGTTTCAATTTGTATGCAATCAGGCAGGCCCTTGCACTACATGGTTTTGGTAAATCTAAAGGAAAGCAGACAACAAAAGTTGTATAGTGTGTATGGGGTCTTAATGTGTTCACTTAATTGTCCTAAAACAAATGAAGAAATGTAGCCTGCCTATGCATCAGGGGAGGGGTTGGTACAGTCAGATTGCAATCAGATTATTATTAGGCCTCATGCACACTGGATGTTAAAACATTATAAAAACGTCAGTAGCTTTGTAGTGAGTTTAACGTTTTTTGCAATAGCATTTATTAGCTTTTTTTTTTAAGAAAAAAAAAATTTTCTCTTCAAAAATGTTAAAACACACTGGTGAGCGACATTTTTGAGCATTTGATATTAGCGTTAGAACGCTTTTACAGCTGAAAAAAAGTCTCTCAGAACCCACTAGTTTTGGGATTTTTTTACTGCTCAACAACGCCACTGCCCCAAACTGCTGATAACAGCCTACGTGTGCATGGATACATTGGATAACATGGAGAGTTTGACTGTAGAACTAAAAAAAAAAAAAAAAAAAAAACACATCTACAGCCAAAAACAGCTGCTGTAAAAACATCAAAAACATCCAGTGTGCATGACGCCTTATTATTACCTCTCAGTTGGGTTATAGATGTAGACTGCCATTACTGACCACTCCAAACTACTAGTGCCTGGCTGTTTCATTGATTACTTCAACAGTCTGAATCCTAAAACAAATATGTAAAAGGCCTGACTGCCTGCTTGTTTCAGGAAAAAATAAAAATAGACACTAATGTATAAAAGTCATTGTCAACCAGGCAGCTGGCTTTGAAACATTCAGTAATGGCAACCTACATAATTATTTTAGCTCCTTTCAACAAACCCGAGTGGTAAATCACATTGCTAGTACATTAAGTAATAAAAGAGATCACCTTGAAACCACGATACATGGGAGGAATGGTTTGGGAAACGTAGCAAGTCAAACAGGACATGTGCTTAGTGCAGTAACCCCTAGCAATTTACTCATCAGTCCGTTAATTAACAGGCTGCAGAATTTTGCATGCAATTACACCTTGCACTGACCAGTTCAAACAGGCTTGTTTTATCTGTTTTTACTTTGGGTAGGGGGACAAACACACCTAAGTTGTGATTGATTTCATATAATGCATGAATTAACCTTTCATGTTTCTAAGAAAAATATCCTACAAAATAGAGAAAATATTAAATCCAGTCAATTTATTGATGTTGTATTTAGGTCAAAAATGGGGGTAGAAAAAAAAAAATTATAATTTCTTTACTACACAGGACAGCATTAGTATTGGGGCATGTAGTTACAATTAGGTTTTGGCCATAAAATGTGTAAAATTCATAAAACAGAAAGGATATCTACTCTAGTAACTAAAAATGCCACTGTACACAATGGTAGGTTTTAAAATGCCAGAACACAAAAAAGGTGTCCAGTAATAGTTCTAGAAAAAAGAAAAATTGCATCCTCCATACGCTGTAAAATCAAGCAAAAAATCTGCACCATATCATACAGACTTTACTTGTGTGCATTATTCATCCCATTATTTCCAGTGCCTGCATTTTGGTAGTGCTGGGGAACATTCTGTAGCTGGTTTGATACAGAAGATGGGTCACTGACATTGCGATTTAGAGGCAAATACATGCGTATCGCATCCCTCATATCTGCTGAGTAAATAGGTGGAGGGTGTGGGGAGACCGGAGAAGAGTTTGAATCAGATTCAGTCCTTGGTGCTGTAGAGCCAAAGCTCATGGTACCAGAAGTCTGCTGAGTGTAGGGTGCTCGTATGTTATATATGGGAGCTGAACTCCTAAAAGTCTGAGTAGCAGCCAACATGGGACCATAAGGGAAGCCATTAATAGCATACCTTTGCATTTGCAGAAATGGGGGCCGGTTAATTCCCAGATGTTGCATGTAGCCAAGCTGCCCCTGCATGAAAGCATATGGACCTGTAGGCCATCCATTCATAGGGGCAGGACTGTCTGCCCTCTGACCAACTCCTGCAGAACCCACCGTGGGATTGACACCCGCAGCGGAAATATCACCAGGCAGGGAATCCTGGCCTTTTTGCTGAAGTTTCTGTGACTTTTTCTTTGGGGTGAATTTATAATCCGGATATTCCGAAATGTGTTGTGCACACAGTCTTTTTGATTCAAGGATAAAGGGCTTCCTTTGGGCATCAGTGAGAAGTTTCCAATCTGTACCCAGCCGCTTGCTGATCTGAGAATTGGGCATCTTGGGAAATGTTTCATGTAACTTTTTTCTCTCTTGCCTTGACCACAACATAAAAGCATTCATAGGCCTCTTTATTTTGGGTTGGTCTGGTGTAGGAGCACTGCTGCTCATCCTTTCTGCTTTAGGAGCACTGCTGCTCATCCATTCTGCTTTAGGAGCACTGCTGCTCATCCATTCTGCTTTAGGAGCACTGCTGCTCATCCATTCTGCTTTAGGAGCACTGCTGCTCATCCATTCTGCTTTAGGAGCACTGCTGCTCATCCATTCTGCTTTAGGAGCACTGCTGCTCATCCATTCTGCTTTAGGAGCACTGCTCGTCATCCATTCTGCTTTAGGAGCACTGCTGCTCATCCATTCTGCTTTAGGAGCACTGCTCGTCATCCATTCTGCTTTAGGAGCACTGCTCGTCATCCATTCTGCTTTAGGAGCACTGCTTGTCATCTTTTCTAGTTCACTAGCATCGCTGTGCATCCTTTCTGGTTTGGGAGCATTGCTTGTCATATTTTCTAGTTCACAAGCATTGCTGTGCATCCTCTCTCGTTTGGGAGCATTGCTGGTCATATTTTCTAGTTCACAAGCATTGCTGTGCATCCTTTCTCGTTTGGGAGCATTGCTTGACATATTTTCTGGTTTGGGAGCATTGCTTGCCATATTTTCTGGTTTGGGAGCATTGATGGTCATATTTTCTGGTTTGGGAGCATTGATGGTCATATTTTCTGGTTTGGGAGCATTGATGGTCATATTTTCTGGTTTGGGAGCATTGATGGTCATATTTTCTGGTTTGGGAGCATTGATGGTCATATTTTCTGGTTTGGGAGCATTGATGGTCATATTTTCTGGTTTGGCAGCATTGATGGTCATCCTTTCTGGTTTGGCAGCATTGATGGTCATCCTTTCTGGTTTGGCAGCATTGATGGTCAAATCTACTGGTTTGGCAGCATTGCTGGTCATCCGTTCTAGTTTGGCAGCATTGCTGGTCATCCGTTCTAGTTTGGGAGCATTGCTGGTCATCCGTTCTAGTTTGGGAGCATTGCTGGTCATCCGTTCTAGTTTGGGAGCATTGCTGGTCATCCGTTCTAGTTTGGGAGCATTGCTGGTCATCCGTTCTAGTTTGGGAGCATTGCTGGTCATCCGTTCTAGTTTGGGAGCATTGCTGGTCATCCGTTCTAGTTTGGGAGCATTGCTGGTCATCCGTTCTAGTTTGGGAGCATTGCTGGTCATCCGTTCTAGTTTGGGAGCATTGCTGGTCATCCGTTCTAGTTTGGGAGCATTGCTGGTCATCCGTTCTAGTTTGGGAGCATTGCTGTGCATCCTTTCTGGTATGGGAGCATTGCTGTGCATCCTTTCTGGTTTGGGAGCATTGCTTGCCATATTTTCTGGTTTGGGAGCATTGCTTGCCATATTTTCTGGTTTGGGAGCATTGCTTGCCATATTTTCTGGTTTGGGAGCATTGCTTGCCATATTTTCTAGTTTGGGAGCATTGCTTGTCATATTTTCTGGTTTGGGAACATTGCTTGTCATATTTTCTGGTTTGGGAGCATTGCTTTTCACCCCTGAAGGCACACCTCCCCCAGTTTGTGTGCTAGGTTTCGGCACGGGGTTCTTGATGCTAGTTTCCACCAAGGTATACATTTTGTGCAGCTTGTGGATGCAACCTCTCAGAAATGTATGACAAACATTAACACCTTCCTGTTTCTCTGGTTAAAAGCAATCTAAATCTCTGCTTGATTGTGAATTAATTGGATCCAATCAGCCAATAATTGCAAGGTCGGACAGCCCAGCTAACAAAGGCTTATTAACCCTTTTACTTGACATATATCACTGTGAATAGTTCACAAAAAACATGAACAAAGAATACATGGTAAAGTGGAGCATTTACCCATAAAAAAACATGAACAAAGAATACATGGTAAAGTGGAGCAATTACCCATAAAAAACATGAACAAAGAATACATGGTAAAGTGGAGCAATTACCCATAACAACCATAAACATTCCCTAGAGAAAAAACAAGTTACTAAAGGCAACAGCCTAATTTGTGTTCCTCTGTTCCACAAGCTTTCACAACACAAGAATATCAAATTGCTTCAACAAACTAGGGCAAAGGCATATGAATGCCCCTTTTCCTTTATATTGGAAAGACCAGCATACAACTGCCATACTCTGCTGAATAATAGAATGTTAGCATTAGTGCCCTTTCACACCAAACGCAGTTGGATGCATTTTAAACTGCACTCCAACTGCATAGACAGCCCAAAATCAAGGTAATTCTATGGGCATAGTTCACATCATTACAGTGCAGTTCAGCGCAGTTAAAAAAAGTATGCTGCATTTTTCTGCACCGCGAATGCAGGGAACGTGCTACAAAAGCACTGCATTGTGCCCTTTTAAGGGCCCATTCACACCAGAGACTGCACATAACTGCGTGTTTTTGACTGCATGTTTACATGCATTTGAAGCACGCTTGATGTGTGCTTTGCATGCATTTTGTGCTGCATTTGCAGTGCATTTTTTAGTACATTTTTGGGCTTGGCTTAAAGAGGCATGGTGTAGTGCATTTGTAGCGCGTTACCTGCAGTGTTGCAGTGTGGAAAAATGCAGCATGCTCTGCTTTTTTTTAACTGCGCTAAACTGTACTACAATGGTGTGAACTATGTCCATAGGATTACCTTGATTTTGGGCTGTCTATGCAGTTGGAGTGCAGTTTGAAATGCATCCAACTGAAGCCAACTGCGTTCAGTGTGAAAGGGCCCTAAGCCAAGAAAGACAAGTCCAAAAACATATAGAAAAATGCACTGCATACGCAGTGCAAAACACATGCAAAATGCATTCAAGCATGCGTCAAGTGCACATCAAGCGTGCTTCAAATGCATGTAAACATGCAGTTAAAACAGTGCAGTTATGTGCAGTTTCTGGTGTGAATGGGCCCTAAGACTTGGAATCAGAAAATGTTTGCTCAAAATATGTAATGTTAGTGACAATGTTATTGTGATTATTGTCAAGAAAAAAAAATGTAAATTGTATTATTTTTCTCAATATAGCTATAATTAATTAATTAGATCCAATGTGTACACAGCTGCACCTCGGTTTGTTCAGATGCCCTTAGCATACAAGCACATACATTTAAATGTAACATGTGTATAGGATTGTGTATATAGGTTTTGAATAATTTTATTTCCCCTTTTATTGGTTGAACTAGATGGACTTGTGTCTTTTTTCAACCAGACTAACTGCGTAACTATGTAATTACCGTATTTATCGGGGGGAAAATTGTGGGTGTGTGTTATTCGCCGACATAGTGCTGCCTTGGCGGGGAAGGAGGGGACGAGCACCGCCAGATTAGACAGAGCCGGGATCTCCTGTGTATTCGGCTCATCTCGGGTCACAGTCACGCCCAGTCCCGCCGCCTGGACGGCTCCTAGTATGTCACATGTCCCGGATTGCGAGCCGAGTGCCGAGCTGACCCTAGTACACAGGAGATCTGGCTCTGTCTACATCTGCACTGGCTACATTAACAGGCACTGGTGAGGCTGCAGATAGGCACTGAGCAGGCTGCAATGATGGGCAATGGCAAGGTTAGAGATGGGCGCTGCTGAGGCTGCAAATGGGCACTGATCAGACTACAATGATGGACAATGGCAAAGCTGCAAATGGGCACTGAGCAGGCTGCAATGATGGACAATGGCAAGGTTAGAGATGGGCACTGAGCAGACTGCAATGATGGGCACTGCTGAGGCTGCAAATGGGCATTGATCAGTCTACAATAATGGACAATGGCAAGACTGTAGATGGGCACTGCTGAGGCTGCAAATGGGCATTGATCAGATAATCTATGATGGGCAATGGCAAGGCTGCAGATGGGCAATGGCGGGACTGCAAATGGGCACTGATCTGGCTTCATTAATGGGCAATGGTGAGGCTGTAGATGGGCACTGATCAGGATGTATTAATGGGTACTGACCCTTATGCCGTGTACACACGGTTGGACTTTTCGACTGGACTGGTCCGACGGGACAAATCCGTCGGACAATCCGACCGCGCGTGGGCCTCATCGGACCTGCAGCGGACTTTTTCGGTCGAAAATCAGACGGACTTTAGATTTGAAACATGTTGCACTGCACTGCTGAGGCTGCAAATGGGCCTTGCCATTGTCCATTATTGTAGACTGATCAATGCCCATTTGCAGCCTCAGCAGTGCCAAGAATTGAACATGTTTCAAATCTTTCCGACGGACTCGAGTCCGGTCGAAAAATCCGCTCGCCTGTATGCTAGTCCGACGGACGAAAACCGATGCTAGGGCAGCTATTGGTTACTGGCTATCAACTTCCTTATTTTAGTCCGGGCGTACGTCATCACGTACGAATCCGTCGGACTTTGGTGTGATCATGTGTAGGCAAGTCCGTTTGTCCGTTGGAAGTCCGTCAAAAGTCCGTCGAAAGTCTGTCGGAAAGACCGTTAGACCTTTGATGCCGAAAAGTCCGCCCGTGTGTACACGGCATTACTCTGCTTCAAAGTGCGTTATTTAAAATTTAGGTTTTTTCCTAAAACATCCCTCTTAAGCTACCTGCCCTTGGACGTTTTAAAAAATGAGCTGCATAGCTAGTACCGATGCCAGGAAAAAAGCGGTGTTAAAAACGCAATTTTTTTTCGAGTTTTACATTGGAGTCAATACCCGTTTAGCCACGCTAATTTTCAGCTGTGTTTCTCTGTCTCTATTCAAAATCAATGATTCCCCATGGGAGCCCATTGATTTGAATAGAAGTCTGACCAGAAGTCGGATCAAGATGATCCGACTTGCGGTGCGACTTGTGTGCTGAGAATCTTGAAGGGGAACCCCGAAAAAATTTGGCGTGTGTTTCCCCCCAAGATCCATACCAGACCCTTATCCGAGCACGCAGCCCGACAGGTCAGGTCGGGGGGGGGGGGGGACGCCTATGCCACTTACAGCTCAAAAACGCCATGGTGGGCATGAGGCCACAGGCTAACATGGAGAGGCGTTTTTAAGCTGCAAAAAACGCTAATAAGAAGGGTCTGTAAAAACGTCCATGGGCATGAGGCCTTAAAATTATGGTGCGTGTTATACGCCGATAAATACGGTTTGTCATGAAAAATATGGAGGCTGCTATCACTAACCACTCCTTCTGAAATGCTAATGTTCTGCCAAAGCCAGCCCCTTTTCTTCAATACTTTATATTTTAAGGCTGGAGTTACACACTTCTGTGTACATGACGGAAACGTGTATCAAAAACTTATCGTGGTTTTCCTTTCTTGGTGCAAATCCAAGACAACATACTACTACCCTATCAAATAAGACAAGTCTAAATAGGTCCTAGATCGCTAACCCAAATGTTTGAAAACAAAGACTTCAAACGTTCCTTCAGCCGTAGGCTCCATTGAACACCGCTCCATTGAAAAAATGCATCAAAAACACATATTCCACATTTTTGCTGCAGTGCGTTAACATTAACACAACACATAATGCGTTTTCGATGCGTTGTTGCAGTGTTTGTGTTGTGCTTTCCCCATATCACTTATGCAATGCGATTTACATGCAATTTTCAGAGCGACTAAAGCCGGACATAGATGGTGCGATTTTCTTTCCTGCAAGCACAAGTTGCAGAAAAGAAAATAGCTCGATTTCCCCATTAACACGGTCAGTGTTGATAGGCGAATCCCTCCTACAGAGCTGTTGTGTTCTCCCAGCAAGGGGAGCTCTGTCCCTGCCACAAGAACACACAGCGATTAATGCCAACTTTAGCCACTGGCAATAATCACAGGAAAAATCCAACATGCTGGTTGTACCCACGTTGATCGATCGATCATACATGGTTTGAATCTTGGCTAGTCCTTGCCGAGCCTGCCAAGATTCTGACTGTCTATGGTCGACTTAAGTAGTGCAACTTGCTTGATCAGACTTCAATGCAACTTTACTCACAGAAGTTGCATCAACAATAGATAAGAATCATTCCTGAGAGACTTTGATAAGACCAGCGTTTTTTTTTTTTCAACCCTTACCACTCCCAGGTCATCTTTGCTGCCTAAAAACTCTCCTTCCAAGCACAGCAGAAACGAGTAAACGCACGTCACACATGGTGTAGCCCATTCACGTTTTCGGTTGTGGAACATCATGTTTCTTGACTGCTGAGGCGCAATGGGCCCAGGTCCAATTAACTGTAACATGGATGTATAGACAAAACCTTCCCCCTTGCCCCCTCAATCCATTAAATAAACACACTTAGAACCAATAGGTTGGAAAGGGCAAGGCCACAGCTTTATTAAATCCAAACATAACATGTGAACACTTTTCAACTAGTGCCAGTCACAGTTGTACTGTGAGCACATAATTCCAACAGGGAGGAAGGGGGGGGGGGGGGGGGCCTGTCCTTACCATAAGTGCTGGACAGGCTACCTAATTCCGATGTCCATCAAGGGTATAGCCCATTACAACCATTTTATGCTGGCAAGGTCAAGAAACCGCAGCAAGCTGTGATATACCAACGAAAAATGGGGCGGGAGGGTGGGCAGCTCTTCCAAACACGTTCCTTGAAAGACCCAGAATTCCCTGGGGCATAACTTTTTCTGAGCTCAGGCCCAGCCCCATCCCCCCTTACAACCAATCCTTGGTGACCACTCAGCCACCTTGTCCCACCCCTGGCCATGCCCCCATCAGTCAAGGCTCTCTTTCCCTAAAGGGGCTCAAGAGGCCTTCATGACTGCTGAGGCGCAATGGGCCCAGGTCCAATTAACTGTAACATGGATGTATAGACAAAACCTTCCCCCTTGCCCCCTCAATCCGTTAAATAAACACACTTACAACCAATAGGTTGGAAAGGGCAAGGCCACAGCTTTATTAAATCCAAACATAACATGTGAACACTTTTCAACTAGTGCCAGTCACGGTTGTACTGTGAGCACATAATTCCAACAGGGAGGAGGGGGGGGGGGCTGTCCTTACCATAAGTGCTGGACAGGCCGCCTAATTCTGATTTCCATCACGGGCATAGCTCATTACAGCCATTTTATGCTGGCAAGGTCAAGAAACCGCCACCTGCCAGTCAGTAGCTAACTGACGGGCGCCCCACCGCAGCCAGCACCTGTTCCACACCGTGTTGAAGGCCAAGGTTAAAGATATCCAAACCGATGTCGTTAAGGTGAACGCCATCCGATCTCAGCAGATCACCATTAGCACCTTCCAAATCCTTATGCTGTATAACAAACCCCCCCGATCTGCCGAACAAACTTGGAGACCTGGGTGTTAACATTGCGACAGAACCGTTCCAGGCGGGGGCCAGGTATCTTCCAAGCCCATAGCAATCGAGGAACGATTTCAGACAAAATGAGAATCAAGTTGGTAAAAACTGCATAACACTGGGCGATGTCTTACTTGATAGCTGAAATGAAATCCACAGAACGTGTATAGCCAACGTCATTCCCACCAGCATGAAGGACCAAGATGATAGGGTCAGAAACATGAGCACGGAGGTGCAAACATTCCGGTAGAACCTGGGGCCAGCGTAAACCACGGAACCCAAGCCAGCGGATCCTGGCTAGATCATGGGAGAAACACAAATTCTTGCCGTAGCTCCGAACGTCCGACCGACGAGCAGCCCAGTAGATGAAAGAATCTCCAACTATCCATATCAGAGGCGGGTAATAACCTGAAAATTAAAACAGCAGATGTGGGCGGACGTACAGCGAAAAATGAGAAGATTCCCACCTACCTAGATGCTGTAGTTCCGTAACAGAGAAACCCATACCAGAAGCAGCGGTGGCAGCACCGATGCGAAACGAGTGGGTAGCGAACTTGCGCGAAGGGAGGCCCATGATCTCGAGGCAACGAAGGAAAACCCATAAAAATTGAAACCTGCTCAGGGAAGAGGAATCAGCATGAACGAAAAAGACGGGGGACGGGGGGCGCGCAGACAGGAAGGGGGAGGCTAGCGACACAGGGCAAAAGGGGCCATCACAAGGATACAGAACAACTCTTCTACCCTTGCCCAAGCTGTCAGTCTTCGAGGTACGCAACAACACTGTCACGCAGCGCTCAGAGAAGGAAATATCCTCCGTCAGGATGCCGCCTGCCGAGGACGTGGATTTAGAAACCAGTTCGCCAATGCGAAAGGCACCAAAAAACGCCCAGGAGAATGCAACTCGAAAAAGAAGGGTCTCGAACGAAGCGGAGCACACGGATGGCAACAGAGAAAGGATGCCGGAAAGAATCTGGAAAGAAACCGGGTGCCGAGAGTCGGGAGAATGGGTAGCATGTCTCCAACCCCGAAGGACCCGCCGGACAGGAAATGCTTTCGTGGTATCTTCCCACCCAAGGAGCTGGAACCAAAAGGACAATGCCGACATGGTAGACGAAAGCGTGGAACTGGAAACCCCTTTCTGCAGCATATAGCCTATGTAGGTAAACAAAGCCATGTATCTGTCATATGGAGAAGAGATTGAAAACTCACCGCCCGACACCTGGACCCATTCGTCCCAGACACAACGGTACGATGCCCACATTCGTGGGGACAGCGAAGCCTGGAGAAGGTCTAGCAGACGTCGGAAACGAGGTTCCACAAGTGGGCCGGACAGGGGAGGCCCTCCAGGGAAGCCGACGGGGCCAGGGAGCGAAAGCGATTGATCTGTAGACGGGAGAGAGCATCAGCGATATCGTTAGCAGTCCCAGGAACATGCCTAGCTCTAAAACAAATAATAAACTGCAAGCACTTTAAAACCAAAAAACGCAGTAGCGATACGATCGGAGGGGAACTAGCTGACTGTTTGTTAACCACCTGCACCACGCTCATGTTGTCCGACCAGAAAACTACTTGGTGGTCGCGCAACTGTTCACCCCACAGCTCAAGAGCGACAATGATCGGGAAGAGCTCCAGCAGGGTGAGATTGCCCAACAAATCCATGCGGGCCCATGAGGCCGGCCAACACTCGGCAGACCACTCCCCTTGGAAGAAGGCGCTGAAACAACAGGAGCCTGCCACATCAGTATACAGCTCCAGCTGTGAGTTCGGTACCTCCTCCCGCAGCCAACAAGACTGGCCATTGTAGGACTGGAGAAAGGACAACCATACCCCCAAGTCGTCCCGCATGGGCTTGGTTATACGGACATAGTAGTGGGGGGCAGCAACCCCTTTCATGGCCTAAGCCAGGCGTCTTCAGAAAGCCCTCCCCATGCGGATGACTCTGCAAGCAAAAACCAAGTGACCCAGCAAAGACTGCAGTTGTTTTAATTGCAATTTCCTACCTCCTTTCGCCAAGCGGACCAGGGAGAGGAGCCTGGCCAGCTTGTCGCTGGGCAACCGAAAAACCATCACCACCGTGTCTATTTCTATGCCCAAAAAGGCCAGAACCATCACAGGGCCCTCGGTCTTGTCCACAGACAGTGGAATGGCAAACCGTCCGCAGATGTCTTGAAAAACAGAGAGGAGATGCTGACAACGACCACTGTCCGCTGGGCCTACAAAGAGGAAATCGTCTAAATAATGTAGTATGGACTGAACCCAGGAAGTATGGACTACCCATTCCAGGAAGCTACTGAAGAGCTCAAGGAAGTAACACGAGATGGCACAGCCCATGGGGAGGCACATATCAAAAAAGTAGCTTTCCCGAAAGAAGCAGCCCAGGAGGTGGAAACACTCCGGGTGGACCGGGAGGAGGCGGAAGGCGGACTCAATGTCCGCCTTTGCCAACAAAGCCGACTGACCAGTAGCCCTAACCAAATGAAGCGCCTCGTCGAAAGAGGCGTAGTAGACCCTGGATTCCTCCTTATTGATGCCGTCATTGACCGAGGAGCCAGAAGGGTAGGACAGGTGGTGAATCAGGCGAAATTTTCCCTCAGCCTTTTTGGGGACCACACCGAGGAGGGACACCCTCAGGTTGTGGTAAGGGGGAAAATCAAATGGGCCTGCCATACGCCCCATCTCCAGTTCCCTCTGAAGCTTCTCGGCCATGACGGACTCGAATTCAACAGTGGATTTCAAATTAGGCGCCATGGTAGGCACATCTGAAGGAGTTAAGGGTATCCAAAAACCACGGTCCAGGCCGTCTCTCAAGATCAAGGCCTCCCTATGAAGGGGGTACTGGCCTAACCTGCTGGTGGTCCTGGTTTTGCGGCGGCGCCGCTGGTATTCGGATCCAGGCCCCGGTGGTTTACCGTTCTCCCCCTCCCCCTCGTCTAGAGTGGATGCCATACAGTATTGACCCTGCAATAGCATGGTTAGGATATTTTTTTGTTACTACATTACAATCTGATTATGTAAATAGTTATATACATGTATGATTTTTGACATATAACAGTCTTCATTGTGTGTTTTTTTGTCTCTTTTTTTGTAATAATGTTCCGCAGACAGATATACACCTTACCTCCAGCCCCTGAAGAAGAGGTCGCAATCCTTATATAAAGCCTCGAAACGCGTTGGGCCTGCACTGTCAATTGGCTCCTTGCTGACACAGCCTCTGTGGGGTTTTGTGTAGCTCTGTCGATCTGTCGTGTTTATCCTGGTTGTATTTTTCATCATTTGTAAATTCTGGCATCCATTGTTGCTTTTATTCATTGTTCCCACTCTAACACATGTTTTACTTTTAAACTTTCGATACAATAAAATTTTGATAATTTTTTATACTCTTTGTTATACTTTTTTGAGACCTCCGCCCTTTAAAATCCCACTTAAGAGGAAAAACCGTCTACTGTATATGTATAAAGGGATGCGGGTTGGTTGTCTCATTCCATAAAGCTCTTGTCACCACCAGTTTCTATGTAACTTTTGGGTAGTAGATACCCCTTCCTCGTCCCTGGTGACAAGCACTTTCTGGAAAAAATACAATACTAATTAATAATATTTTTGTGAACACTTTAATTTATCGATTTGCACTTTTGTCTTAATCATGACAAATTACGCTAGTTCTAATTGGGACTCTACGATGTCAGGACTGTATAGGAACTTTGTACAAAAAGAGCAGAGAGACACTGAACTGTCATCAGTGTTCTCGAATCTTAGAAAGGTTCTAGAGAAAAAATCTTCATACCATTGGCATATCCACTCGTTTAAACAATATATTAGGAATGAGATGAACCCTCTTGGGTTACGCATTCAAATTTTTCCCACTCTTGAAGACATGAGTGTCAATTTCAAAAAAGAATGGGAAAAAAATCTCTCAAAATGTTCAACAGGTATGATGTCTTTACTAATAGACGAATACCAGCGTAAATTGATTGATATAGAGAAAGAATTGGAACGTCTAAATAAACAGCTAACAGGTTTTAAAGATCACGCCATGTTTGAACAATATGATAGAAACTTGAATGAACATCTCGAACACTATAACAAAGAGATCCTGATCAAGAAGGACAAAAAGTTTTTTAGGGATAGGGTGGCTTTTCAGGAGTCCAAGGCGTACAACTGGAAAACCGTGACCACAAATAGAAATATAAAACGTCATGTTAATAATGCTGATATGCTTTCTGAAACCTCGTCTATCTCCTCTGTTTCATCCAAGGGTTCCTTTAGGCGGAAATCAACACGAAAAACCAAGAGGGACTCTCAAGGCAGTGGTTCACACGAAAAGAAACCCAAAAAACGTATCACCGACTCACATACAAGCACTGGTATCCCCATTTCGCACGTGGTGTCAGGTAAAACAGGTGGTGATGGGTCTTCTGCACCGCTATCCACAGAAATGAATGTTTCCCAGACTGATCGACCAGCCAGGGGAACTCAACAATCCCGTACACAACAAGACAATTTTTTAGTCAATCCAACAGACAGTACAGCAATATGAACGCCTCTGCCTCTCAGACAGAGATATCTCCACCGACTGAAAGTCACGACCTTAATGTAGTAAACCTTTCCTCATATACGCTCAGTGAGGTTGAGTTATCTGTCCTGACCCATGGCCTGAGCTTTTGCCCCGACCAGGATCTGGACAAATTCGAGGTGACTAAAGATATTCAGTTATTCGCACGTAAACTTATTTTAAAACAATTATATTCCAAAGAAACACCAAAGGAACCCACCTTCAAATCACAAGAGCTGACTGCACTTGAGAATTTGATATCACTGTTGGACGAAAATGATCCACCGGATCTGATTGACCAAATCGACCTGGAGCATTTTCTTGGCCGATTTGATCAATCCGATCCCCCCCAACCCCCCACCAAATCATTCAAGAAAAAATCAGACAAATTTCCAGCCCTCAACACCAACTCCAATGTACTGGCCTTCGTCAATCTAACATGTAATGAAATTCGGAAGATTGACACCCGCTGCAAGAAACAATCCAATCTGAGTCCTGATGAACGCAAAGCTCTTAAATCATTAGCGTCCAATCCAAACATCACTATAAAACCTTCGGATAAGGGGGGCAACATAGTCATTTTAGATAATGATCAATACGTTGCAATCTGCAACAAAATATTATCTAACCAACAATGGTACTCAAAAATCTCATCTAATAAAATTGATAAATGTAATAAAAAATTCTATAGACTGGTAGATGAAGCGTATGCCACCGGCATACTGAGTAAACCAGAATATGACTATGTTAGGACCAACCAACCTCGCACCCCAACATTCTACGCTCTCCCTAAACTTCATAAAGACCTACATAAACCGTCGGGACGACCAATTATTTCTGGTAACGGCTCTCTGACTGAGAATCTAAGCCAATTTATAGATGGCCATTTACGAGCATACGTACTAAACATACCCAGCTACACAAGGGATACTTTGCACCTTTTGCAAACCATAAATAATATCCAAGTCCCACCCAAGTCATTACTGGTAGCGCTGGATGTGGAAGCACTTTATAGCTCGATACCCCATGACAAGGGGCTGGCATGCATCCGGCATGTGCTGTCATCCGACAGCCATCTTGATGTAAGGAAAAGGAACTTTTTGATTGATGCCCTGGAATTTGTCCTCAATCACAACTACTTTGCGTTCAATGGCAGCTTTTTCCTCCAGGTACAGGGGGTTGCGATGGGGACTTCCTGTGCCCCATCGTATGCCAACCTGTACCTGGGGGAATGGGAGACCATGCTAAAGCAATCCGAATCCACACGCCCATACATGGACAATGTAGTCCTTTGGCGTCGATATATTGACGACGTGCTGATTGTATGGGACGGTACCCCAGATAATTTATTGAGATTCCTGCAGGAACTCAATAATAACCCCTTCAATCTAACCTTTACTATGACATTCCACGAATGGGATATAACCTTTTTGGATGTTACAATCCATAAACAACAAGACGGTTCACTTCTTAGTTCACTATTCCGCAAACCAACTTCGGGTAACTCCATTCTGCATGCCACAAGCTTCCACCCTCAACCTCTGATCCAATCGATCCCTTACAGTCAGTACCTGCGTGTCAGACGTAACTGCACCAGTGATGAAGTCTTTAAAAGAGAAGCCGATTTGCTGATGAGGAGGTTGCTGACACGCGGGTACTCAAAAAAATGCCTATACAAATGGGCCTGTCTGAAGACCAGGCATGACCTTATTTTTGGCACGGAATCAAACAGGAAAAAAATGAATCCCATTCGAATAATTACTAAATTTTCAAATCAACATAAAACTGTCAAGAACATCATTGAACGTTATTGGCATGTTTTGAAACTAGACCCTACCATCGGTCCATTCATACAAGACAAACCGTCGTTTACGTTTAAACGCGACAGGTCCATCAAGGATAATTTGGTATCCAGTGAATATGTGGGGGGTGGGACAGGAAAACGAGATCCATGCAAACGCATGGGAACTTTCCGCTGTGGCGGATGCCCGTATTGTCAGTTCATGAACACCAAACCTAATATCAAACTACCTGATGGCAGCAAATATACACCAAAACACTTTGCTAACTGCAAAACAATCGGTGTAATATACTTACTTATGTGTGATTGCGCAAGCTACTACGTTGGTAAAACAAACCAGGAATTCTGGCGGAGAGCCTACCGCCATATAATTTCTATGAAAACGTGTAATCCCAGTTTACCACTGGGCAGACACGTTTCTAATTTCCATTCTGGTGTATTTCCTAAGCTGTCTTTCCTGATTCTGGACCGTGTCCATCCAGGGCTACGTGGGGGGGATTGGAACAAAATCCTTCTGCAAAAAGAACAAAAGTGGATTTTTCGCCTTCAGGCCACCAGGGCACCAGGCCTTAACGATACCACGTCTTTCAGACCCTTTTTAGAGGGTTTTACTTCGGGGGGGTCTGAGTGGGAACCCCCCGATGTAAATACCCCCCTTTTCCTGTAGAATCATTGGGAATTGGATAGATGTGAGCCAACAATAATTTGCAGTTGGATGGGGATCATGATAGAAGTGAGCTATAACCCCATTTGTATGTTACTATCAGTGTATTTTTTCATACTGACTATTTTTTATTAACAGGCTGGTGGCTATACTTATGCTTAAAAATCTCTTTTCCCTCCTTCTTTTCGCAACACATGCCTTCAGCCATAAGTTAAGTCTGCATTGACCCTTTCTTCTCATTGTCCTTCATGTGTGGCTATTCATGGGTTAATATGGTAACATTCTGCTTTGTCCTGGGGTCTGGGGGGGCGTGTGTGCCACCGGGGATGCGGGTCTGGGAGCGCCGCTGCATGTGTGACCTCGTCTGTCGGCACTCGGATCCGACACTCGGCGCATGGGGGCCGAAGCTGCCACTCTCAGCTGGCAATGCTCGGCCTCCCTACCTATGATCGCTTATGACCGGGACTTGTTTATCCCGTTGTCATGGCGATCTGCGCGCCGCGGGTGCCTGACGCGGACGTCAGTCCCCTCCCAGCACGGGTCCTGTTTTCCTTCCAGGGTGTGATGTAATCCGCTTCTGGATTGGACCCGTGCGTGGGGTGGGGGGGCTGGTCTGCGCGCTGGGGACTCGGGGGGCGGCTCCTCCTGTCAGCAATGACGCTGCTCCCAGTGGAGTCAGCTGTTTCATATATGCTCCTAATTAGGAGCACTATTTAAAACCACACTAAGACTGTCAGCTCATACCTTGGGAGGACACAGGACTGAAGGTGCAGCTGCTATGATATGCTCAAGGTAAAGAATATAACCCTCTTTTTTACACCCATAATTAAGAATTACTTGAATAAACTATGGAGCTGTAGTGTGCACATACACACTGAGCACCAGCAGGGCTTATGGAGCTGTAAGATATTATTGTAACCTACGCTCTTTGATATATTTAAGAGCCCTTATTCATTTACTATTGGGATATATATTCTTCCTGTTTGTATCATTTTAGCCGCTGAACATAGACGCTCTTCTGCTATTTTCCCCTGGAGTGTGGTATCCAAAATCAATCAGCCACTATAGATAACACTTTTGTGCGAATCAGCACAGGGATTAACCCTCCATTATGCACCAATAGGTATGTTTATAGGACCCCTGTGGATGCGTGTTTACAGGAGAAAAATACTTATTTGAGTAACACTTTTTTATCATACTTTCCCCCTTTTTTTTTTTTTTTTTTTTTCTTCTCGTTCTCCTGGTGTTGATTCATAGTATCTCTCACACCTGGGGTGTTGTCAGTTGCTGTATACCCGCTCGAGGAATCAAGGCTTAGACAACCCTAGTCTTCTGCGTTAATAGGTATGTATAATCCAATACTTACTAGAGTCCCCCTTCCCAAATCCACCAGGGGGAATCTTCCATATATTAAAACAGCAGAATAGTGTTCTGGGACCTCTGTGTCCCACATATATAAACCCCCCCCCCTCTCCTTTTTGGTCCTTAGCTGATAAAGAGAATTCACAACACAGCTGACGGACGTGACGCCCTCTGTGTCTGGTCCTAACCTGCTGGTGGTCCTGGTTTTGCGGCGGCGCCGCTGGTATTCGGATCCGGGCCCCGGTGGTTTACCGTTCTCCCCCTCGTCTAGAGTGGATGCCATACAGTATTGACCCTGCAATAGCATGGTTAGGATATTTTTTTGTTACTACATTACAATCTGATTATGTAAATAGTTATATACATGTATGATTTTTGACATTTAACAGTCTTCATTGTGTGTTTTTTTGTCTCTTTTTTTGTAATAATGTTCCGCAGACAGATATACACCTTACCTCCAGCCCCTGAAGAAGAGGTCGCAATCCTTATATAAAGCCTCGAAACGCGTTGGGCCTGCACTGTCAATTGGCTCCTTGCTGATACAGCCTCTGTGGGGTTTTGTGTAGCTCTGTCGATCTGTCGTGTTTATCCTGGTTGTATTTTTCATCATTTGTAAATTCTGGCATCCATTGTTGCTTTTATTCATTGTTCCCACTCTAACACATGTTTTACTTTTAAACTTTCGATACAATAAAATTTTGATAATTTTTTATACTCTTTGTTATACTTTTTTGAGACCTCCGCCCTTTAAAATCCCACTTAAGAGCAAAAACCGTCTACTGTATATGTATAAAGGGATGCGGGTTGGTTGTCTCATTCCATAAAGCTCTTGTCACCACCAGTTTCTATGTAGCCAGGGAAGCATCTCTAAGACGTTCACTGGCGTTCACTGGCGTAGAAAAGTCAGGCTTGGCTCCCGGCCTGACGGGTGGTTGTTTTCCCCTCCGGAAGCACCGGCTGGTGGGGTGAGCACCCCCGCAACTGGAGCACTCGTGCTTAAAGCGGTACACGGTGTACCATTTGCAGTGGCTCTCATTGAACAGCAAGCAAATACCCTTTTTTGGGGCAGCCGACGCTCCGGAGGGACCGCCGGCCACGGGCTGAAAGGACGACGGCCTGTGGGGGCACATAAGCAACAACCAGAGGCTACCATCCTGGCAATCAAAACAAAACTCCTTACGTGCCGCCATTTTAAGATCTAAGTAGCAAAAGAGAGATGCGGCCAACTCTGGGAACCGCTCACAAAGCACTCCTGCGTAAGCGCAGAACCCTTGAAGCCAATTCCCGAACGTCCGAGGAAGCTGTTTTGATTTGTCGCCCTGCGCTGAGACGTCAACCCGACGAGATTTGTCGATCGTCTCCCGATCAGGAGAGACAAGCAAGAGAAAATCAATAAATTTGCGACGCCAGATCTTACCCTTAACCTCCTCCGACAGATGCACGCCAGTAGGTGAAACCACCCACAAAGCGCCGCCGGAGGTGGAACCCGAACTAACAGCTGGACCCGATACCCCCATCCGGGACAGGACCAATTGGACACCCGACGCTATGCGTTCATCTGGTGGGCCTGATACAAGAGCGTCATTGGACCTACCGCAAATTACATCGCAGTCATACTCACTGATGCGCGGAGGCAGAGCTGACGAAGGGCGACCAGCAGCAGGTCCAGGTGGAACTTCCGGAGCAGGATCGACCGTGGTAGCTGACAGATGCCTGAGATGTCCAGGCAGGGAGATGCGGATGTGCATGAGTCCGCTAGGAGGTGCGGGTGGCAGGTGTGGAGCGGCCATCTCCCGCCCATCCGGGCGCAGGGAGACCTGGGCAGTCAGGAGACAGAAGTGCTGGGGGAGCAACATTAGGAACATAGCGATCTCCCACCCAGCCGGGTGCAGGGAGATCAAAGGCAGACAGCATAGGTTGGGCAGAGTGCACTGGCACAATTAAATCTCCCGCCCTGCTGGACGCAGGGAGAGAAGGAGCCACTGGGGGCAGCAGCGCTGACACAGGGAGAGACACGGAACCCAAAGACGGACGATGTGAGCCGGCAGCCGGAGGGGATGTACCGGAGGCTCCTGGATGGTGATCGCTGGGACGGCCTGACCTGGCAGAGGACCCCCGGGAAGATCGGCGTGGAACCCCTCAGCATCCAATCCCCCACGGACCGGGGAGGCGGGGGCGGGCCCAGGTACGGAAAGAGAACCCGCCCGGCTGGGCACATGGAGGCAGCCAGGGGAAGAAACAGCAGGGGGGGCTCGGACGGACCGAAGCGTGGCTCTGGGGCTCCGTGAGCGGGGATGCCGGGAGGGGGCCCGGGCCGCGGAAGTCACTGGCGGGGGGGAGCCCCCCGGGCGGAACCCCGGCGGTGGAGGGCAGTTTTTTTTGGGCCTAATAGGAGGGGGAGGGCTGTCACGCGGGGCAGCGTTGGCTTCAGGGGAGCAGGGAGGGCAGGCCGGCCTGTAAGAGGCCCTGGAAGGACTGGGACTCAAACGGGATGGAGGGCGGGCCCTCCTCCGGGCCCTGGGAGCCGGGGATCCCACTGCGAATACCGCAGGAGGAGGAGAGGGAGGAGAGGAAGCCACCTCAGGGGAGAGGAGGGAGAAGAGCCAGTCTGCCTGACCCTGCAGGGCCAGTTCGTGGACCCTGGACAAAAGGAGCTCGGTGTCCATGGCTGAGGGACAGGGTCAGCGGTCAGCTCACCAGCTCTTCCAAACACGTTCCTTGAAAGACCCAGAATTCCCTGGGGCATAACTTTTTCTGAGCTCAGGCCCAGCCCCATCCTGCCTTACAACCAATCCTTGGTGACCACTCAGCCACCTTGTCCCACCCCTGGCCATGCCCCCATCAGTCAAGGCTCTCTTTCCCTAAAGGGGCTCAAGAGGCCTTCCTTTCAGTGTGCGTTTTGGCATGCTTGCAATGTGTTTTTTCACATGATAAAACATGCATCTGCTAACAGTGATTAGGGTGTCCTTAACAATTAGGCTGTGTTCACATTTGTCTGCTTCCAAACGCGTAGCAAACCGCACCGAAAACTTGTGCTGTAATCGCACATCATGCTTGCGCTGACATGCATTCATATCTGCACATTTCCAAACACACTGCAACATGCACAAAAATAGCATGCTTTGCCAAACATTTCAGAAGCGTCATTAATAATTAGGCTGCATTCACATCTGCGCATTTCCAAACATGTAGAAACCTGCACAGAAAATGCACACTTTGCCACGCATTTCAGAAACGCACTGCAAATGCGCATCGAGCTTGCATCAGCACAATGGCATGCTAACCGTGATTGGGGTGTCATTAATAATTAATCTGCATTCACGTCTGTGCGTTTCCAAATGCGTGGCAACCCACACAGAAAAAGCGTCCTTTGCCATGCATTTCAGAAACGTGCTGCAAAACCACATCACCCTTGTGTCACCATAATGGTAACACAAGGGCAATGTGTGTTTGCAGCACGTTTCCTAAACGCCTGTTCTGTGCGGGTTGCCACGTGTTTTGGAAAAGCACAGATTTGAATGCAGCCTAATTGTTAATGACACCCCAATCATGGTTAGCAGACATGCATTTTGTCACGTGTTTGTTGCGTGACAAAGCGTTATAATACGCCAAAAACGCCCACTGAAAAAATGTGCGACACTCCACAACCGAAAAGGTTCCTTAGCTACTTTGGGGCCTTTGTCGAGTGTTGGACAGCCCATTCAAGTCAATCGCTGTCTTATGTTATACACATTCACACATGAAAAATGGGCAAAAGAAAAACGGTTAAATCTCTTTAGATTTAGGTAAATTGTATGTGGCAAGTTTACCTGTTTATATGAGGCTAGGTAACTTATTGGCTGTATCTAAAACAAAAATACAAAACGTTACCCTTTCCTATAAAACAATTCTGTGTTTCTGTCTGATGGAGAATTTAATAAATTCCAACATTTAAGACAAACACATAAACAGGATCAGGTGTTTCGTCAGATTAGGCGACCCGTCAGAATTTGTAACGGAAGTGACGTTCCATCGCCGCCATCTTGCTACACCCCGCACTCCTCCAAAGTAAGGATACACTGAGAAGGGGGCAAGTGGACATCTTGTCACACCCACCGACATACCTCCCAACATTTTGAGATGGGAATGAGGGACACCTATTAACAAAATGTATGTATGCATAGGACAAGCCACACCCCCTTTAAAGGAAAATTAACAAAAAAAAGGTTACTTAAATCCACAAGGGCTATTTTTTTACCACCACTATTCCTTTATATTGGCTTTTAAAATGTACAAATGCAGCAATTTAGAAATTAGATGAAAGGTTTAGCACTGGGAAGCACTTTTTGAAAGATAAAAAGTGCATTTTATATTCAAGTATATAGATCAGACCAAAATGAGGGACAAATGAGGGGGAAAGAGGGACAGAGGGACATTGCTCCAAGTCAGGGACAGTTGGGAGCTATGCCCACCGGAGTTTTGCATTTCACACTTATTTTTAACAGTAAACAGCTTATAAGGTGAAACACAGTATTTATAAATCCGACAGACTGTTTAGATGTTCAGTTTTAAAAACAGCTGCAAACCTGCTGATCTCACAGGTTTGCTAATCTCACAGAACACCTCTGATTTTATAATTCGACATGTAAACACTCAGATGGATTTCTAAATACTGTATTTCACTTTATAAGCTCCATTTACTGTTAAAAATAAGTGTGAAATGCGTGGCCTGGACATGGCTGTGTAAGGACGCACTTTAGCTGAGCTCCCGACTCTGGCCCAGCTAGCTAAGCCTACAAAGATCCCCAACTATCCCCATCGTCCATGGCATGTACCCCAAGAAACGAAGAACCAAGGGGAAAACAAAAGCAGTAATGCCAGGCAATGCCGGAGGAGATATTAAGCAATATCTCACACATCCCCAGCCGACCCAACTACTTCTAAAATGGCGGAACCACGTGGAGAGACGGAGGTTCTGAGACCGAGATGACCGGCCGGCGTCCCCAGCGGCATTCCTGGAGTCAGACTCTTACTCAGATACCCCAGCAGCATTACAAACGGGGTCGCGGACCCCAACAGCGGGGCTGCGAGAAGCAGGAGCTGATGCGGTGCTATGGGCCCTGTTAAAGGTCCTCCCTACTAGGGCCGACATTGTATCCCTCATAGGCCGCATAGAATCGCAGCACCGCAAGGAGATGCAGGAAATAAGGGGAGAATTGAAGTCCCTTACCACCAGGCTCTCAGCGGGGGAAACTTCAGTAACTGATCTGGAATGGCGAATCTCCGATTTAGAGCACCTACAAGATGCCCACATAGACACTGCGATGATGCTACAACTTCATATGGAAGAAATGGAGGACAGAAGTAGACACAACAATTTGCGTCTGCGAGGTCTCCCGGAGGCGACAGGAGCAGAAGACCTTGCTGCAACCGCGGCAGATATCTTTCATAAATTACTGGGCGGCACACTTCCTCCAAGCTTAGAATTCAATCGAATTCACAGGGCCCTTGGCCGTGTTTGACAGACCCTAACAGACCGAGGGACGTTATCTGCTGCCTGCACCACTATTCCCACAAGGAAAGTAAAGTCCGCAGGGCATGGGAAGCCAGAACAGTGGATTTTGACGGGGCACAAGTGAAGATCCTGCCGGACATCTCCCGAGCTACCCTGCAGAGAATGGCCATGCTTCGCCCCATTCTGGACTTAGCCCGCCAACATCCAGCGACATACCGCTGGGGATATCCCCTGTCGGTTATCTTTAAGAAAGACCAGCGCACCTTTAAGCTACGCTCCCCAAGGGATCTACCGGCCCTGTTCACTTTCTTAGGAGCGGCTCCCATGAGGATGCAGAACTGGCTCCTCTTCATTCTGCAATCCAGCAGCAGGCCTGGCTCTGGAACATCCCCCAGCCCAGACCGCAGCGACAACGTCGGAGGTCGAGGATGCCGACGCCGGATGGTACACGGGAGTCTTAACGTGGCATCCAAACTCCACGAGTGACCGTGAGTACTGTTCCCTACCCCCCACTTTTGGCCCCTATCCAATGAGACAGTGCCCACCCTACCGGTGACCCATGGATGCCTTTCCAGGTTCAGTCCTGGAGCTGTGACCAGCAAACTTGACCCGGCTCCTCCCCTTCTTCCCTCGGTAGGCTTCCCAACCGTTCCTAGCTGCTGGAGGATTCCTCTAGATGGATTGCTGCTGAGCCATGTTTAGTTGAGCCTCCCCTCTGTGTTCGGGTCCTGCGGCCCCTGCTTTGGGGTTGGTGGGGGGGGGGGGGGACGGTGTGACACGGTACGGTGTCGCGGTGTTGCCCCAGCACAATTACAAACCAAACATGGGACACATCTGATCTTGGGACATACAGGTGCGGGGTGTTGTGGACCGGCTGTTGGTGCCCCCCCCCTCCTGGCCACCTCCCCCTGGGCTTTTCGCTGGTGTTGCAGCGAAATGGGAGGAAGTACTGTTTTATGATCCCTCGATCCCCCAGCAGAGTGGGGCGTCAAGCAGGGGACTGATGGGATTGGAATATGAGGATATGGCGCCAGGTGGGATTTCTCCATATTTCCCCAGGGTGCTCAGACCCGGTGTCCCCGGTAAAGCTGATATCTGGGCATTAAGTTTCCGGGCGGCGGAAGGGCAGCGGCTGTGGCTGTGCTCTGGTCCAGGCCTCCCGCTGCCTCCCCCCCGGGGGGGCTGGGGAATAGAAGGGGATATGTCAGAGATCATGTGATTTCAGCTCTAATGGCTTGGCTGGATGGGTTGGGCCGTGGGCGTTCCCTTGCAGCTCAACCTAGTCACACTCCCCCATGACACACCTGTCATGAGAAGGTTTACCCGTTGGTGGCGCTATCGGTCTCTTGGATCGCAGTACCAGTGTCCACCAGCGGGTCTCTTCCAACACCTAGGAACTGTAGTAAGAGGAATCACCTGCTGGTGGCACTGTTGCATCTTTGGGCCGTAGTACCGGTGTCCACCAGTGGGGTACTCCGGCAGTGTGGAGCATACAGCACCCTCTGCGCTCAGGTGTAACATGAGGTCAATTACTGCAGCCTTATAATTACTCGGCAAGCCCTCACATGCTTGCCTTGGTATCTCTCTCCCTGTGCCCTGATCTTGCGGCCTGTATCTTGTCCTTGAGCCTGCATCTGTCCTGACCTGATCCGATCCCTATCCTGAGCCCATCCTGTTCTTGTCCCTCCGGTTTCCTGGTTTCTCTGGATCCCTGCCCTGCAGCCTATCTATTCATCCTCTCCCTGTCCTGTTGGTTCCCCGTCCTTTCCCATCTGACTGACCTCCTGGTGTTTGACCTCGGCCCGGTTTTTGTTATGATTATAGTATTTCCCATCCATTTGTATATACCATTTGTTTGTGGGTCTGTGGTTGGTTTGCACTGTATATATTTCACTTATTTGTCACCCATTTAATAATAAACACCCTTATTTTTCACTTACATGTGTTTCTGGTTTCCTCTGTGCAGTCCACACAGTCTGGTCTACTAAATTCCCTGACAGTATACCAAGGCCATCCCTGACCAGACGTGGCTGCATTGTGGAACCATTCGGGTTGTTAGTTCTGCTAATATGGATTTTAGTGAAATCAGTTATTATTCCCTGCTGGCAGAAGATGATGGTGATTATTGTCGCCAGAATTTGAAAGGGTGGACTAGTGACCAGCTGATGGAAACTATCCAATCAGCTCATTCCTTAGTGGATCAAGGGTATATGTCATTTGAAGATGTTCAGCCCCTGATCCAGTTATGTGCAAAACCAGCCCTGTCATGCATTCCCGAAGGGAGCGATGATTTTTCTCCCCCCTTCAATTATGGCCAAGTCGAATCCCTGGTATGGTTATTAGAAGATGATCCAGCCTTTTTTATGGAACATTATTCCGCTTGTTCACAGCAGGTGTTGTCTGATTGCATCCATTCAGTGCAATCCCTGGTTAGTCAGGGCGGGTGTGAATCAACATTTGTTCAACCTGTACTACAGACATGGTCAGATCTCCTGCACTTAGCTAAGCCTCAACATTCCAGCCTTACCATCAAACACCTGCCTTCCCAAAAATCTATCTCCCCGTCACCCATGGCAACCTCAGCTACAGCCCAGTTTTCTCAGCTCCCTACCAAATACTACTACCCAGTCTCAGATGTCCCAGATGATGGAGCTGATAACGCTGCTGTCTGCCAGGATTGCTGCACCCTTGGGGAGAATGTGTCTAGACCTATACAGACAGAGGCCCAACAGAAGCCATGGTCTGCTATAACTGTGGGGGTACTGGTCACTACCACTGTGACTGGCCAAGCCAACAAGGACACAGAGAGAACATTACAAGCCAACCGGGTGCCCAACTAAGTCAGCCTGCTTCAGTTCCCAGCTTCAGAACAGAGGATGAGTGAGGCCTACACCTATGTTTAGGCTTTATCTAAAGCCTCAATTAGGCCACCCAAATTATCCTCAGACTTAGGCCTCAGATTACAGCAAATCACTACACTACAATCCCAAAACCATCAGCCTAAACAGCAACAGAAACACAAACTGACCAAAGGAGGGGTTCAAACTCAAGCAGTGGAACAACTCACCCCAGCTCCTCCAAGCAAGTTCACTGACAAGCTGGTGAGCCCTTTTCCTATATTGCCTGTTCAGGTGAAAGGTGTATACATGAAAGCCCTTCTGGACTCCAGTGACCTTGAATTACCACAACTTTTATGACAAACACTTGAAGCACCTGTCCTGCGGAAGTTAGAAGATCTAGAGATCTGGGGCATGGGGACTAATAGGCCTCCTTGTGATGGGTACCTCCCAGTCAAGCGTGAATTCAGTCATAGCACCAGTATTTGGTTCAAGAGCAGAAGGCCTCAGCTGAATAAGTGGGAAAGCTATAAAAGTTGGACATGGCAGAAAAGCTCTTACAGCCATGTGAAGTCACGTGTTTGCGGCCTTCAATCAAATTTAATTGGGATCAACTTGATCCTTAAACAATTTTTGAGAGCGAACTACAGAGTGAAGATTCTGGTTTGGAATTGGTCCCAGAATTCGTTTTAACAAAGGCTTTACAGAGAATCCCTGGGAAAGTTCTTGTTAGTGTACACAATATTACGAATTCTCCAGTAAAGCTTCAGGTTCAAATGATGATAGGATAAGTGAACCCAGCTTCACCCCTCACACCACATGACTTGGTGGGGGTAGCCATAGAAGAGTTGTCATAGTACCAGCTCTATCCAAAGAACTCCCCTATGATGCCTGAATGGAAGGAATGGGCCAAAGTACAATTTCTACACTGCCAGAAAGTATTCTCCAGAAACAAGTTTGATGTAGGATGTGCAGAGTGCTCAGCATCATATTAGTTTGCAAAAGGACATACCATTTTGAGAACAGTCTTGGTGAATATCATTAACAGACCTAGATGACCTCATAGAACAGATTGCAGAGTTGAAGAGGACCGGAGTCATATGGAAATCCAGAAGCCCCTATGCTTCTCCTATTGTGGTGGTGGGAAAGAAAAATGGTTCACTGAGTATGTGCATTGACTAGCGCACCCTCAATAAAAGAACCATCCCAGACCAGTATACCACTAATCAAATAGGAACTGTCTATGGGGATCAAATGGTTCAGTGTGTTGGAACTGAGAAGTGGGTACCATCAGATTCCAATGCATCCCTGATGATAAAGAGAAAACCACTTTTATCTCCCCAGTGGGTTCTTTGAGTTTATTCATATGTCACCAGGAGCTTCTGCAACATTCTAGCATTTGATGGCGTGAACTGTTGGTGACGTGAACCTTATTGAAGTGTTGAGGTACCTGGACAAATCTTACCCCATCTGAGAGTAGCTACCCTACCCACAAGTTGGAGTTTTTTGTTTTGAAGTGCCCCGTGGTGGACAAGCTGAAAGAATACCTGAACAGGGCAGAATTTGAGGCTAAGGCAGATAACAACCTGCTGTGTCAAGAAGACCCTATGACTCCTAAGGAAGAGTGGATTCAACTGAATTCATCAGAGTCCAAGCTTTGTGTCAAGGATTCAAGTACAGAGCCAGAGGGACAATGGGCTGAAGCCATCAGAGTCACCACTGCTGGCATCCCAAAGCTCTACTGCAACTTAACCCAGGTGAAGAATGAGGGTCTGCCCACTCTCTCCCAAAAAGGATTGAGGAAAGTCCAAGCAGAAGATCCAATTTGTTGTTTGACTTTGAAAGCCTTGAAGAGTGGTTGGCCAGAGCTTCTACTAGCTGCAGATTCTCCAAAGGATGCTTGACTAGTCCACAAAGAGTGGGATTGTTTATAGTTGCTGGAGGGGAAGGTCTGTTAAATAGGCCCATTGGATGAGCCCAAAAAAAGATGGCAACTGCTCCTCATAGGTGGACATAACATAACATAGGGGGACAGTGCTGAATTCATTAATGTTGAACATGGGCGTTTGGGACCTGACAGAAGGTTCTAGCTGTGTATATGGACCGAAGTTGAGAGCTATTGTCACTCCTGTCTCTGCTGCATCCAGAGGAAGACTCTGCTCCCCAGAGCTACGTCAATGGGAAATCTCCAGGTTGAAGATCCCTTGAAGTTTGTGTGCATTGATTTCTTTAGTATTGATCCCCACATGAGTGGCCAAGGAATGTACTGGTAGTGACTGATCATTTCACTCGTTATGCTTAAGGTTTTCCAACAACAGATCATCGAGCTGCTACAGTCACCAAAGTATTAGTAGAGAAGTTCTTTGTTCACTATGGACTACCCCAGAGAATTCACTCTGTTCAAGGAAGAGATTTCGAGAGCAGGCTCATTGAATAGCTGTTTGATCTGTTGGGCATTAAGAAGTCAAGAACAATACCTTACCATCAAGGGAATCCACAACCAGAGAGGTTTAATTGTACCCTCCACGATATGTTAGGGACCCTTCCTTCAGAAAGATAACAGCCTTTTAAGAGACACATCCCAACTGTGGTGCATGCCTACAATAGTACTGAGAATGAGGCAACTGGTTATTCCCCTTATAGACTTATGTTCTGGAGGGAAGCTCATCTGCCAGTGGATTTGGAAAGGAAGGGGACTTCTGCCATGTCAGATATAGAGTGTGGTGGTCCCATCCCTGATACAATTGAACAAAGAGAAACCCCGTAAATGGGACTTTGAAAGACCACCTACTCTGATGTAAAAATAAATATCTTTAATAATGAAACATAAATCTATACAAATGGGTAAAAAGACATGTAACGTCTATACAGTACATGTATTAAACACAAAACCAAAACACAAAAAAATCATGATATACAAAAGAACATCAATACTCTCCAATGAGTAGTGTACCCTGATACACTACCCATTGGAGAGTATTGATTTTCTTTTGTATATCATGTTTTTTTTTGTTTTGGTTTTGTGTTTAATACATGTACTGTATAGATGTTACAAGAGAAGCCCGGAGTAATGCCCAAAAGAAAAATGAACGTAGGGCTTACACGACTGGGTTAACAGGGGTTCATAGGAGGAATTGTAATAGGTGATCTTATTGGTGAGAATAGGGGGAAGGGGAGGAGTCAGTGGTAAAGTAAGTGGTGGAAGTACCTCCCCAGCGTCAGTGTGTGCAGAGCAAGCAGCTTGGAAGCATGTCGTACCTGGAGGAGCTGATAGGACAGCTGAAGGCCGCGGTGGCGGTGAGCGGTGGCTGCGGGACCAGGTCGCACTGGCCCTGGGGGAGCAGAGTCAGCCAGCACAGAGAGGAGAGAGTCGGCCCGGGTGCGGCGGTCCCGCCCGCTGGATTGTTTTTCCCAGACTCACCACTGAGACCACAGAGGACTGCAAGCAGCCCCACACATGTCCCTTCAGAGCCCCCTGCAAAACGAGCAGTGGTTCCAGCCAGGGGGGGCTCTGGGAGGTACCGGAGACAGAGATCGGAGGTGGCGGGGGGGCCCTCCAGGATACCTGGCTCCCACAGCAGGCCCGCCATGCGGCAGGACATGGAGCCTTCGGGTTCTGCCCCTGGCTCAGCCGTAGTGGGGGCGGGGCTTCGGCGGGGGATGAGCACAGCCACGGCCGTCGGGCCATCGGACTCCTCAGCCGGCGGCTCCCAGTGCTACAACGCCATGCAGGGGACGAGGAGGACATCAGGCGCACTGGGGCATAGAGAGCAGGACCGGAGGACAGAGAAAAGCTACAGGCAAGTCGCCAGGAGGGAGGAGGCGGGGCCGTCCAGGACGCGGATCTCTGGCATCCAGGGAGGAATCCCCTGGAGAGCTGACATCAGGAACGCAGGAGGCGATCGCGGATCGATCCGAGGGGGAACTGTCCATGTCAGAGAAGAAAAGAACCGTGCAGACCAAGGCCAATGATGGAGGCGGGACCTTCGGCTGGTGGGACTTCTTCCAGGCAGCCCGGTAAGTCCACTGTTAATTTGGGGTATTGTGAGGGAGGGGATAGTGAGGAGTTAGAGAGGGGGGGGCCGCAGCATGTGGGTCACGTAGTCCTTCCCAGCGGGGTACCTCCCCCGCTGTTCCTCCTCTGGCCACAAGGGTCTATGACCACTCCCCGGCGGAGGGTGGTTTACAGGGTTTCCTGGCGGGGTTAAAGGAATTGGTTAGTAGGTTTGAGCCGGGGGTTACCTGGTCTGTTACGCCAGCCGCGGCATGGGTGGCTCCTGGGGGTGGGGTGTCCGGGAAGGCGGTACCGCGAACACAGCCGGGGCCCTCAACAACGAATCATACGCCCGCGGTGGGGGACACCGTGGTGGCTGCTCCAGGTATGGAAAGCGGGAATTCTTCGGGGGACAAAGTAGTGGAGACAGTGGAAGCAGCTAAAAAACAAGACTTGATCAGGTTGGCGGATGTGGCCCGTTGGAAAAGGGAGTATGTGGAGATATTTTCCCTGCTGCCCCTAGAGAAGTTCAACCTAGACAGGGTAAAACCTGAGGACAATAAGAAGGAGGACGAAGAGAAGAGGAGATACAGACTCATACCCCGGACGTTCCTGAACTGGCTTCAGGCATTCGCTATTTAGGCCAGTGTTATAGGTGAGAAAAACCCGGAGCATTGCTCTGCGCTTTTCTGTTGTCTGGATGCTATAGGTGAAGCTCACAGAGTCTACGGGGGAGTAGCGTGGTTGAGATACGATGAGCAGTTTCGTCAGCGGAGGGCGATACATCTAGCACTGCGGTGGGACCACAAGGACATCAGCCTGTGGATGCGTTTGATGACGTCGACAAGGGTACCCAATCAGTTTTTTCCAGGTGGGGCCGGTGGGTCAACTACTCCCGGACAATCGGCCTCAAAGAAAAAGGGAGTCTGTTGGCAATACAACGAGGGCACCTGCAAATTCGGAGGGAGCTGTAAGTATAAGCATGAATGCTCTGGTTGTGGGGGAGCCCACCCGGTGTCCCGGTGCTTCAAGCAGATATTGGGTCGGGGTTTTTTGGAGGGTTTTAGGATACCGGCAAACATAGTCGTCGCTCCCCCGATGGCTACGAACCTACGTTCGGCGATGCAACATCCGGAGGTGGTTTCAGAGAAACTGCAGAAGGAAGTTGCGCTAGGGCGTATGGCAGGCCCTTTCACGATGTTGCCAATCAGTGGCTTGGTGGTCTCGCCCTTAGGGGTGGTTCCCAAAAAGGAGCCGATGAAATATAGACTGCTTCACCACCTCTCCTTCCCGAAAGGGGGGTCGGTTAATGACGCCATTGATCCTCAGATGTGCGCAGTTTCATACACATCATTTGATGCGGCAGTTTTTTGGGTGAGGCGCTATGGGCGAGGGGCTAAGATGGCAAAAACGGACATCGAGGCTGCATTTAGACTACTTCCTGTCCACCCGGACAGTTTTCATCTCCTGGGTTGTCATTGGCAAGAAGAATACTATGTGGATCGATGCTTGCAAATGGGCTGCTTTATTTCTTGTGTGCTGTTTGAACGTTTCAGTTCATTCGTAGAATGGGTAGTCCGAGACGTCGCGGGAGTGAATTCCATCATCCACTATCTGGATGATTTTTTGTGTATAGGCCCGGCGTCATCCGAAGTTTGTGCGGTGTTATTGACGACGTTGGAACACATAGCGGAACGTTTTGGGATTCCCCTGGCTCCGGACAAGACAGAAGGTCCAATGACTGTGATTAGTTTCTTAGGCATCGTGGTAGATTCTGAGGCTATGGAGTGCTGACTGCCCAAGGACAAGCTGCGGGCGTTACAGGCGGAGATTCGGGGACATGTGGGATTAGGCAAGGTTCAGCTCAGGACACTGCAGTCTGTTTTGGGTAAGTTAAATTTTGTGTGTCCCATAATCCCCATGGGCAGGGTTTTCAGCAGGCGACTGTCGGCTAGCACGGGGGGGGTAGAATCCCCAAAACACTTTGTTCGGTTGAACAAGGACCATAGGGACAACTTGAGGACGTGGCACCTGGAGCAATTCAATGGAAGGGCTTTGTGGATGTCCGGGCCGGTGAGTAACTTTGATTTAGAGTTATACACAGATGCGGCGGGATCCACGGGTTTCGGGGCTTTCTTCCAGGGTAAGTGTAGTGCGGGGCCATGGCCAGAATCTTGAAAAAAGGCGGGGCTTCTGAAGAACATGGTGCTACTGGAGCTATTTCCAGTAGTTCTGGCGGTGGAGCTATGGGGGGAATCCTTCAGGGATCTGAAGGTGCGCTTCCATGATGATAATCTTGGGGTGGTTCAGGTCATCAACAAGGTGTCAGCGGCATCTCCGCCGGTGGTGCGGTTGTTGAGACATTTAGTATTAAGGTGCATGCAGTTGAATGTGTTTATTTATGCGATGCACTTACCAGGAGTGGAAAACGTCATTGCTGATGCGTTGTCTCACTTCCAGTGGGACAAGTTTTGGGAATTGGCACCCACGGCGGACACGCACAGGGGTCCCTTGACCCGGGTCTATGGAATATTGCATTGGAGTCGTCTCAGGCTGGATCAGATGGTCAGTAAGTGGGGCGACATGGGCAGCATACAGCAAGGTGTGGTCAGAATGGTAGTCACTGTTGACACAGGTTGGTGGGCTCGATAGCACACCAGATTTTCGACTGCTGGTTGTGTATTTGGTATGTAGGTACATGGAAGAGGGGGTGTCGGTGTCAGGATTGAACAAAAAATTGGCGGGCCTTGCCTTTTGGTTCAAACTGAACGGGAAACAGGATTTTACAAAAGAATTTTGGGTTAGGCAGGCTGTGAAGGGGTATAGGAGAGGGGTACAGCGCAAGGATGAGAATCGTCCAGTGTCCTTTGAATTGCTGGGAAGGATCTTTGCGCAATTGAGTGAGACCTGTTCATCACGCTATGAAACAATGTTGTTTAGAACGGCGTTGCCCTGGCGTTTTTTGGGGCATTTAGGATAGGGGAGCTTATCAGTCCTTCCAAGAATGAAAGAGGGGGGATTGGGACAGAGGAGGTCTTTTGTGGTGTGGATTGGTTATCCATGTGAGCAAGAAAGTCCAAAACGGATCAGGAGGGTAAAGGTAAATGGATAATGGTTTTTGCAATACCGGGGTCCCCCTTGTGCCCAGTTTCCACTGTTAAAAGTTTCCTTGAGATCTGTCCAGGTGGGACGGGCTCCTTTTTGATACACCAGAATGGGGAATCACTGTCAAGATTCCAGTTTAATTCAGTGTTTAAGAAGTGTCTGAAGGCACTGGGCTTGGGGGGTCAAAAATTTTCCTCACACTCATTTAGGATTGGGGCGGCGACGGAGGCTGTAAGATGGGGTCTGGACGAGGAGGCAGTTAAGCGAATTGGGCGGTGGGAATCAAGAAGGTTTAGGTCCTAAGTTAGGCCAGAGTTGTTAGATATGTAGAGGATGGGGGGTTAAGGTGGTGTCAGCATGGGTTGTTTGTATGGGTACACTGTGTCATTTTATGTTGGATATTTTGTTTTCTTCTTTTACAGGTTGTCCGCAGGGGTTGGTCTGGATTATGGGACATTCTTATGTCTGCTGGGGAGCAAGAAGGGCAGATGTCAGGCCTGCGGGCAGGCAGTTGGGCATTTCCAGAAGGGAAGCTTGTATTAAGTGGTTGGGAGTTCCAGGGATGCTTTTGAGCAGGATTGTGCCTGAAGTGCACCGTTTTGCGAGGTTAGACAGGCCCCCAGACATCTTAGTTCTACATGTAGGGGGGAATGATTTAGGTTTACGGTCTAAACTGGATATCACGCGGGACATCAAATTTGATGTTCTGCGGCTCCGTTCTGCTTTTCCCAGGATGCTAATTGTGTGGTCGGACGTGATTGCCAGGACCACATGGAGGCTGGCGAGATCGGTGGAGAGAATAAACAAGGCCAGGAAGAAGGTTAATAGAGAGGTCAGTAGGTTTGTGGTGAAAAATAGGAGGCTAGCGATCAGGCATATGGAGTTGAAGATAGACACCTGTCGTTACCTTCGAGATGATGGTGTACACCTCAATGACGTGGGGATAGATATGTGGGCCTTAGGTATTCAGGATGGCATTGAACGAGCACTGAGGGTGTGGAGATGCGCTCAAGGGTAGGTTGTACCCTTGTTTGCTGTGGCGGGTGTTGGTCGTTGCAGGTGAAGGAAGAAACCCCCTCAGATAAGGTGAATGCGGGACTCATCGATAGTATGGGCCCGTTGGTGGTATTTCAGCTAATGTTATTTAGCTGGAATTTGATGAAAGGGTGCACTGCGGGCAGTTTTGGGTTGTCTCCGAGCTAGCTTGTCAGCTGGAGGCCTATTTTCAGTTAAAGGTACCGCAGTGCATGTTGATGATCGTTATGTTGATGCTGGGGGGGAGGTATGGCCTGCATAGACCAACATTACCAGTTGAGGTTCAATGGATGTTGTTTAAAATATGTTAATTTTAATTGATTGATTAATAAAGAGGCTGCTATGGCTGATAAGCACTCCAATCTGGTGTGGTCTCTTTTAATGAAAAGAAAGGGGGGTAATAAAGGTTGGAGTGGGTTGGCTGGGTAAGCAGTGGGTTATGTAACATCTGTTGTACTATAGTCAAGAGAAGCCCAGAGTAATGCCCAAAAGAAAAATGAACGTAGGGCTTACATAACTGGGTTAACAGGGGTACATAGGAGGAATTGTAATAGGTGATCTTATTGGTGAGAATAGGGGGAAGAGGAGGAGTCAGTGGTAAAGTAAGTGGTGGAAGTCTCTCCCCAGCGTCATTGTGTGCAGAGCAAGCAGCTTCCCACCCTCCCTCCCTGTGTTACATGTGGGTTCTGTATTTGTGCATGCTTTTCTTACAGAGATCTTTTTCCAGGATGTCGTGGCAGTTGGCGGGTGTTGGTCATTGCAGGTGAAGGAAGAAACCCCCCCCAGATAAGGTGAATGTGGGACTCATGGATAGTATGGGCTTGTTGGTGGTATTTCAGCTAATGTTATTTAGCTGGAATTTGATGAAAGGGTGCACTGCGGCAGTTTTGGGTTGTCTCCGAGCTAGCTTGTCAGCTGGAGGCCTATTTTCAGTTAAAGGTACCGCAGTGCATGTTGATGATCGTTATGTTGATGCTGGGGGGAGGTATGGCCTGCATAGACCAACATTACCAGTTGAGGTTCAACAGATGTTGTTTTAAATATGTTAATTTTAATTGATTGATTATTAAAGAGGCTGCTATGGCCGATAAGCACTCCAATCTGGTGTGGTCTCCTTTAATGGGAAGAAAGGGGGGTAATAAAGGTTGGAGTGGGTTGGCTGGGTAAGCAGTGGGTTATGTAACATCTGTTGTACTATAGTAATGTCTTTTTACCCATTTGGATAGATTTACGTTTCATTATTAAAGATATTTATTTTTACATCAGAGTTGGTGGTCTTTCAAAGTCCCATTTAGGGGGTTTCTCTTTGTTCAGTGGATTTGCAAAGAACGGATTTCTTGGAGGCTGAGAAAGTGACTTTTTTTGAGGAGCTCCACTTTATCAAAGGAAGGAGAAAGGTCTAAAGCCATCCACAGGCGGTTCTCATCTGGTTCAGTAGGGAGTGGCCAAGATTTAAACCATGTATGGGCAGGCTGACTGTACCCAAGTTGATTGATCGATCAACTTAGGTACAACCAGCCTGTCAGATTTTCCATGTGATTTTTGCCAGTGGCTAGAGCCACTACCAATAATCACTATGTGTTCTATGGCTCATTTTCTCGCTCAGCAGATGCACTTCTGCTGAATGTTAAAGTGGAGTTCCACCCATAAAATGAACTTTAAATACATCCACAGCATTTTCCTTCAGCAACAACATGGACATTTTTTAATTTTATTTTTTTTTACTCACTCTGTAACTGCTGTTGCTATGGGGTCCCTTCTATTCTGCCACTTCCCGGCCGCTCAAATCACAGTTTTTAAACTGACTTACTGTTTATTCCTGATGTGCAGAGCGCTTCCATCGCTACTGTGGGCATGTGAAGCCCACTAGCAGTCTCTTCCGGCATATGGTGATGCTGGATGCCAATCAGAATATGCAAATGAAGTGACGTTGCGTCACAGCCATCTTGGTACACCTGCAATCGTCCGCAGTAAGCCTAAAGTTTAGAAGTCGGCAAGTGGACTTCTTTATACACCCACCTGAGTCTTGCTTTTCACAGTTATTTTTAACACTAAACTCAGCTTAGTTGGTGAAATACAGTATATATAAGCAGAGTTTACTGTTAAAAATAACTGTGAAAAGCAAGACTCCGGTGGGTGTATAAAGATGTCCGCTTGCCCACTTCTAACTCTAGGCTTCCTGCGGACGAGTGCGGGTGTACCAAGATGGCCACGACGCAACATTACTTCGGTTACATATTCTGATTGGCATCCAGCATCACAATATGCCAGAAGAGGCTGCTAGTGGGCTTCACATGCCCGCAGTAGCGATGGAAGTGCTCTGCACATCAGGAATAAACAGTAAGTCAGTTTAAAAACCGTGATTTGAGCGGCGATATGTTAAATGGCATGTATTTAATGTTTTAATATAGTGTAATATATATATATATATATATATATATATATATATATATATATATATATATATATATAGTGTAAAAAAATGGATTATTAAAAAAAAAAAAAAAAGAGTTATGCTTTAAGTCGCCATAAAGCCCCTTTCGTTCTAAAAGCCCCAAACATTCCTAAAAGCACCTCTGCCTCATAAAAAGAACATCAATCCTTCATATACAGTATGCATCCTGGCAAAGCTATGTCAAGGTTTAAAGGGGCATAACTCGACTGAAAATCCCTAGTAATAAAACTAAGTAAAGTCTCATTCAGTAGTATTATACAGTAACTGAATGAGACAGTTTTCTCATTTTTATTAAAATGATGAAATAAAAGCCATAAATTATGTTTAAGTAAATTATGGCTTTTTGTGTAAAAATTAGACAACTGTCTCAATTATAATGCTACTGAATGAGACAGTTTTATTGCTAGATATTTTCAAATGATAATTGTCCCTTTTAACCACTTCAGCCCCGAAAGGTTTTACCCCCTTAATGGCCAGGCAATTTTTTGCGATACGGCACTGCGTTACTTTAACTGACAATTACGCGGGTGTGCGACGCTGTACCCAAATAAAATGTATGTCCTTTGTTCCCACAAACAGCGATTTCTTTTGGTGGTATTTGATCACCTCTGCAGTTTTTTTTTTTTGCGCTATAAACAAAAAAAAAAAATGACAATTTTGAAAAAAAAAACCAATATTTTTTACTTTCTGCTATAATACATATACAAAATAAAAATGTAAAAAAAAACTAATTTTTTCATCAATTTAGGCCAATATGTATTCTTCTACATATTTTTGGAAAAAAAAATCCCAATAAGCGTATATTGATTGGTTTGCACAAAAGTTATAGCGTCTACAAACTATGGGCTAGATTTATGGATTTTTTTTATTGGTAATGGCGGCGATCAGTGATTTTTAGCAGGACTGCAACATTGTGGCTGACAAAAACAAAAATGCACTGATCACTGTATAAATGACACTGGCAGGGAAGGGGTTAACATCAAGGGCGATCAAAGGGTTAAGTGTGTTCCCTGGGAGTGTTTTCTAACTGTGTGGGGAATGGACTGACAGGAAGAACACAGAGATCCGTGTTCCTGCTTACAAGTAACAGAATATCTCTGTGTACTTCCCTGTCAGAACGGGGATCTTGTTTACATAGGCAGATCCCCGTTCTGCCTTTTTACATAGGCAGATCTGCCACTCTGTGGAGTGATCATGGTGGCTGGCGGACTGACGGACATCGGGTCCGCCGGACATGCTGATTGTCTCCCTCTCTGTGCAGTGGGCACACAGTATCTATTGCATGAAACAATGTACAGGTACGTTGTTTCGCGCAGTAGAGCCACCCTGCCACAGTATATGTGGTGGGCGGTCTTTAAGTGGTTAATCATGTCCCTAATGCATGATTTCCTGAAAGGTAAATGTGTGCATATATCGGTAAGTGACTGTATGGGGTTGATTTATTAAAACTGGAGCATGCAAAATCTGGTGCATCTCTGCAAAGAAGCCAATCAGCCTCCAGGTTTTAGCCCTCATTCACACTGAACACGGCTTTGAATTCAGATGAACTTGCACGATTTCAAAGCCGCATTTCAGTCCGACTTTGGGGGGTGACTTGAAAGACATCTGGGCAGGTTCATGCACAGATGTCTTTTGAAATCGCCCCCAAAGTCACCAAAAGTAGACAGCTTCTCACCTTTGACCTGTCAGACCGCATGTCAAATTGCGCCAATGTGAATGGGGGCTTATTGCCAAAGCCTAATTGAACAAGCTGAAGTTAGAAGCTGATTGGCTACCATGCAGGGCTGCACCAGATTTTGCACTCTCCAGTTTTAGTAAATCAACTCCTATGTGAATGTGTGCACGTATGGGTAAGTGACTGTATGTATGCATGGTTAAGTGACTGTATGGGGTTCATTTACTAAGAATAAGGTGAAGCAATAGTCGTTGAACTTCTAATTGCACCTAATTAAAACAAATACCTAATAGTAAATGCCGAATCGGCATAGTCCCGTTTCCATAATTGGCAAACGTGTTTCCTAGATGGTGCCGAACTGCAGGATTGAGCCACGATCTTGTATGTGTGTGTATGCATAAACCATTGGTATGTGTGAGGTGGTCTACGTCTTTTGATGCTACTTTATATTCTTAATTCTCTTCTGTTTTTGTTTTCTTTTTTTACCTGTTCTGGAAAGAAATGCATTTTTTAGGTGAGTGTTACAGCTCAATATATACTATTTTGTAATGTTAAATATATAGAGAAGCCCGGAGCTGAAAGAGTGAAAGGAGGTAAGCATAGGGCTGGCATGACAGTGTTAACAGGGGAATGGATAGATGGATGTTAGGGGTTTCAGGATTGGCCAGTTAGTTAGTAGGGAGGGGTCAGAGTTAATGTAGGGGGCAGACCCCTCCTTCCTGGCATCAGAACATGAGGGAAAGTCATGTCGGATGTGAAGCAGCTTTTGGCGCGGTTACAAGCGGAGGCTGCGAGCTGGCTGGAGGAGACTCTGGGTAATGTGTTGGGGCATCCGACCGAGATGTCAGCTACTGGGGGGAGGGAGGCTACGCGAGCTCGGAGGTCGCGCCCTCCGGAGAGCTTCTCGCCGGACCCTGCCCCCCGGGCTGCACAGCGGGCAGGGAGTCCATTGCGGGCTCCGTCGGGCCCACCAGCAAAACAAGCGGCAAGGCGAGGAGGGGAGCGGCAGGTCAGCACTTCCCTATTTAGACAGGGCCAGAGCAACGGCAGAGCAGGCAGCTCAGGGAGGGCAGCTAGGCCTGGGACACGGCGGGATCAGGTGCAAGCGGGCTCCGCCCCTTGCGGTTTGCCTGCAGGGACTGGGCCTTGGCGCGGGAGAGCTGATGCGGCGGTGGCTGGACCTTTTACCCCCATGGCCAGGGCTACCAGAACAGTGGAGGAGGAAAGAAGGAGAGGGACGCCGAGGCGGGAGTTTCCCAGCGGGGCTGAGGTGGACCACACCGGCCCACATAAGGCGTCACAGCAATCAGTGGATGGGTATGCAGCTCGGCGGAAGGAGCAAACGGCTGCTGGACCCTTGGCATCCAGGGCCGTGTCACCTGGAGGGCTGTCTGGCGAGGAAGAGGAGATGCCCGGTCAGAGGTCGGAAGGCGAATTGTCTGAGTCGGAAGAGGAGGTGCCCCTGAGACAAGTGCCAGCGAGGGAGACGGAGAGGTCGGCTGGTGGGCTCACCCCTGTGCAGCCCGGTAAGTCTAATTTAACTTTACCTACAGTGGGTGAGGCGAGCAATAGGGTGGAAGCGGGATGTGTGGGTATAGCGGAGACACAGACGGAGCCAGCGAAGGGGGCTGGCAGGGCCTAGTGATTCCACAACGGTTGAAGGCACTGGTCACGGTACTGCGGCAGGGGCTGAGAACAGCATGATAAGCTTTCTGGCGGGTATCAAGGAGCTGGTTGGCAGGTTTGAGAAACGGGATAGTGCCTCTGCCGGTCCAGGGGTGGCTTGGGTCCCTCAAGCCGGGGAGGACTGAGGTGGCCCTGAGCCCGGGGGGGGGAGGCGAACGCCACTACGGCAACAGCTGGGTTCTCGGTAGCGGGAACCGTGGTGCCGGAACAACAGGCAACTCCTAAGGCTGCGGGTGCAGGTGAGTCCGCGAACAAACAAGACAAACAAGACATTATCCGTTTGGCGGATTCCACAATATGTGAGGTGTATGTTAGTTTTGAGGGGCCGCTGGGGGCGCATTTTAAACCAGAAGTGCGAGAAGATATGGAAGGGCGAGTATGTGGAAATATTTTCGCTACTGCCACTAGTGAAATGTAATCTTCATAGGGTGAAGCCTGATGATTCCAAAAAAGAGGATGAGGAGAAGAGGAGGTATAGGCTGATCCCCAGGACGTTTGCCAATTGGCTGCAAGCTTTCGCTATCATGGCTAGTGTGATTAGAGAAAAGAACACTGAACATTGTTCAGCTCTCTTTTGTTACATGGATTCGGTAGGTGAGGCATACCGAGTATATGGGGGCACAGCATGGCTGGGATATGATGAGCAGTTTCGCCAACGGAGGGCAGTACGTCCGCCGCTGAGATGGGACCATAAAGACATCAGTCTGTGGATGCGGCTCATGACATCGGCGAGGGCCCGGGTCAGTTTTTTCAGGGGGGGGGACGGTGGACCTTCTTCCCCCGGACAATCGGCCAGTAAGAAAAAGGGGACATGCTGGCAGTATAATGAAGGATCCTGCAGGTTTGGGGGATCATGCTGGTACAAGCATGAGTGTTCCGGATGTGGGGGGACGCACCCTATGTCCAGATGCTTCAAACAGGGTCGTCCCGGAGACGCTGCGCACAAAAGGGAGGATGCCGGTGAGAATGGAAAGGATGCGGCCGTTCTTGGAAAGGGAACAAGATAGAAAAGTGGCGCGATTGTTAGAAATGGGCTTTACGGAGGGTTTCAGGATACCAGGTAATTTGGAGGTGGTTCCACCTTTGTCACTGAATTTGAAATCGGCCATGCTACATTCGGACGTAGTTTCAATGAAACTGCATAAGGAAGTAGAATTGGGGCGCATGGGGGGTCCCTTCCCCTTTACCAATTTGGTGGTTTCCCCATTGGGGGTAGTGCCGAAAAAAGAACCCAATAAATTTAGGCTTATTCCCCACCTGTCCTTTCCAAAAGGGGGGTCGGTCAATGATGCCATTAATCCGGAGGAGTGTACGGTGAGTTATACCTCGTTTGATGCAGCGGTGGGCTGAGTCCGCCGTTATGGGCGGGGTGCGTTGATGGCTAAAAACGATATTTAATCGGCTTTTCGATTGCTCCCGTTCATTCGGACAGCTTTCGGCTCTTGGGGTGTCATTGGAACAATGAGTTCTATGTAGACCAATGCCTTCCGATGGGATGCTCCATATCATGCGCCTTGTTCGAGACGTTCAGCTCATTCGTAGAATGGGTAGTGAGGGACGTGGCGGGAGTGAACTCCATCATCCATTATTTGGATGATTTTCTCTGTGTGGGTCCGCCAGATTCAAAGGTATGTGGGTTGCTCTTGGCTATGCTGGAACACATCGCGGATTGTTTCGGCATACCATTGGCACCCGAAAAGACAGAGGGGCCAAGGAAGGTCATTACTTTTCTGGGCATAATATTGGATTTGGAGGCGATGGAGTGCCGTTTGCCAGAGGATAAGCTGGAGGATCTCAAAAAAGGGATCAAAGAGATGGTATGGAAGCGCAAGGTCCAGCTCAGGGTACTAAAATCATTGCTGGGGAAACTTAACTTTGCTTGTCGTATACTGTCGATGGGCAGAGTTTTTTGCCGAGGGCTGTCGGCTAGTATGGCTGGGATAATGTCGCCAAAACACTTTGTGTGGCTGCAGAAGGCGCATAGGGAGGATTTGGAAATTTGGCATGGCTTCTTGGAATCCTTTAATGGGAGGGCGCTGTGGATGGCCGGCCCGGTGGGTAATTTTGATCTAGAGTTGTTCACGGATGCTGCTGGCTCGTCTGGTTATGGGGCCTTTTTCTTCAGGGACGGTGGAGTGTGGGCCCGTGGCCGCAGTCACGGATTGACGTGGGGTTTACCAAAAATTTGGTGCTGCTGGAATTGTTTCCGGTGGTGCTGGCAGTTGAATTGTGGGGTGTATCGTTCAGGGATCTGAAGGTGCATTTTCACGGTGATAACATGGGGGTAGTGCAGGTGATCAATAAAGTATCTGCATCATCCACCGGTTATACAGTTACTGCAACAATTGGTTTTGCGCTGCCTGCAATTAAATGTGTTTATTCATGCAGTGCATTTGCCAGGTATTGAGAATGTGATAGCTGATCGTTATCTCGCTTTTAGTGGGCCAGGTTCCGAGAGTTGGCACCGGCGGCGGAGCAATACGGAGTACCTTGTCCCGACTGGTTGTGGGGGATTGCATTGGACAAGTCGCTGGATAGATCAGGAGGTCGGTGAATGAGGCTACGTGGGCTGCGTATAGTAAGGTATGGCAGGAATGGTTAGACTTCGTTCACGGGACGGGGGAGGATCCTATTGGCCCAGAGGTTAGGTTGATGGTGCTGTATTATATATCCAGACACATGGAGGACGGGGTATCGGGGTCCGCTCTGAGTAAGAAGATGGCAGGCTTGGCATTTTTGTTAAAATGGCAAGGGCTTCTGGATTTTATAAAAGACTTCTGGGTGGGTCAGGCTCTAAAAGGATATAGGAGGACAGTGGGACACGGGACGTCAGGCGACCGGTGTCGTTCAATATCCTTGGGGGATGATTGAGCAGTTAGAGGGGGTGTGTTCCTCGGCATAGTTGTTCAAGGTGGCTTTCCTGTTGGCTTTCTTTGGAGCTTTTAGGATTAGTAAGTTAGTTAGCCTCTCCAAGAAGGTGCAAGGGGAGATTTGGTGTCAAGATGTGAAATGCAGGGAGGAAGGGGTATCGTTGCTACTGCGCAGATCGAAGACGGACCAAGGGGGAAAAGGCAAGACGGTACAAGTCTTCTCTTTGCCGGGTTCGCCACTTTGTTCAGTAAAGGCAGTGCAGGGTTTATTAGAAAGGAGGCCGGTGGTTGCAGGGTCCTTTTACGGTTTTCCCCTATCAAAGTTTAAGTTTGTTACAATTTTTAGGAAATGTTTGAAGGGTTTGGGTTTAGAAGACAAGGAATTTTCGTCTCATTCTTTTAGGATAGGGGCGGCAATGGAAGCAGCCAGGTGTGGGATGGATGAGGAAGCGGTGAAGCACATTTGGCGTTGGGAGTCCAGGAGGTTTAAGTTGTACATCCGCCCCCATACTAGTAGGGTGAGGACAGCAAGGTTTAGGGGATATAGTGAGTGGTGTGGTATAAGTTGGGTGTTGAGATCATGGTAGTACGTGTTTTTCTTCTATTCCAGGTACAGAGTCATGTTTGATATGGATTTTGGGCCACTCCTATGTGTGCTGGGGGGCAAGAAGGGCAGAAGTGAGGCCGAACGGGCGACAATTGGGCTTTTCCAGATAGGAAGCCTGTGTCCGCTGGCTGGGATTTTCAGGAAAGTTGTGGAGCAGGATGGTCTCAGAGGTACACTGTTTTGTATGTCTGGACAGGTCTCCCAATGTTTTAATTTTACACATGGGTGGCTATGACCTGGGGGTGAGATCCATGTTGGATGTCACGTGCGACATGAAGTTGGATATGTTGCGACTACGCATGGCATTTCCCGACATGATTATAGTGTGGTCGGACATGGTGGCTCGGACATGGAGGATGGCTAGATCTGTGGAAGGGGTAAATAGGGTTAGAAGGAAGATTAACAGGGATATTAGCAGGTTTGTGGTGAGGAATGGTGGTTTGGGAATAAGGCATTTGGAACTGGAGGTAGAGACATGGAGGTATTTAAGGGGAGATGGAGTACACCTGAACGATGTAGGGGTTGATATGTGGGTCTTGGGGCTCAAATATGGCGCTCAGAGAGCAGTGCGGGTGTGGAGGGGCACCCAAGGGTAAGGTGTTTCCCTTGGGTGCTGTGGCTGGTGTTGGTCTTTGCGGGTGAAGGAAGATATTTTGGAAGGATGAGTTCAGGACCTGTTGGTGGTATGGGTTCTGATGGTGGTATTCCAGTTAACAGAGGTTATCTGGAAATTGGTTATGGGGGCACTGCGGTAAGTGGGTGTCTCTGAGCCAGCCTGTCGGCTTGAGGCCTCATAACTCACTTGAGAGGTACCGCAGTGTCGTATTTGGATACACATGGTTTATGGTGGACCTGCAAAGACCAACGCTAGGAGGGACTGATGGTTTTTTCATAACAGATGTTTGTTCATGTTGATGTTAGTTGATATATATTTATATATTTGTTTTATAAATTAAGGCTGCTATGGCCTATTTTACTCCAGAAGTTTGTTTGGCTCTTATTAATAAAGTTGGGTAAAGGTTGGAGTATAAGGGTTGGTAACAGGTATAAGGCACATCTGTTATACAATAGTCAAGAGAAGCCCCGAGCTGAAGGAGTGAAAGGAAGTAAGCATAGGGCTGGCATGACAGTGTTAACAGGGAAATGGATAGGTGGATGTTAGGGGTTTCAGGATTGGCCAGTTAGTTAGTAGGGAGCGGTCAGAGTTAATGTAGGGGGCGGACCCCTCCTTCCTGGCATCAGAACGTGAGGGAAAGTTCCCGCCCACCCTTCCTAACTTTGGGAATTGTGGTTTGTCCAGGAATTTGTGTGTGTGTGTTTGTTTTTCTTTCATTGCAGGTCAAGAGTGGTTGGATGTTGTGGCAGTGGCTGGTGTTGGTCTTTGCAGGTGAAGGAAGATATTTTGGAAGGTTGAGTTCAGGACCTGTTGGTGGTATGGGTTCTGATGGTGGTATTCCAGTTAACAGAGGTTATCTGGAAATTGGTTATGGGGGCACTGCGGTAAGTGGGTGTCTCTGAGCCAGCCTGTCGGCTTGAGGCCTAATAACTCACTTGAGAGGTACCGCAGTGTCGTATTTGGATACACATGGTTTATGGTGGACCTGCAAAGACCAACGCTAGGAGGGACTGATGTTTTTTTTCATAACAGATGTTTGTTCATGTTGATGTTAATTGATATATATTTATATATTTGTTTAATAAATTAAGGCTGCTACGGCCTATTTTACTTCAGAAGTTTGTTTGGCTCTTATTAATAAAGTTGGGTAAAGGTTGGAGTATAATAGTTGGTAACAGGTATAAGGCACATCTGTTATACAATAGTCATGCACATTTACAGTTATATCTCTATTATATGTCAAATAATTGTTAATGTCATGATACTACTATATGTTTTTGTTATAATTCTGCTCAGCACAGTGGCTTAGTGGTTTGCCCTCCTAGCTAGCAATACTCAAGTCATAGGTTCAAATAGCACCATCTGCCTGAAATTTGTATGGCGTATGGAAATAATCAAAATAGGCAAATGCCTGTCAATGCCGCATCGGCATGGTTGTGCTTGCTAGATGATGCCAAACTATACCATTTAGCAATGATCTTGTTTGTTTGTGTGTCAAAATAAACAGTTGGTAGGTGTGATTTGTTTTGTGTCTTTTAAAGCTAATTATATTATTAATTCTCTTTCCTGTTGTTTTTTTTTTTTTTTGCCTGTTCTGCAAACTAATGCATTTCTTAATGAGTGTTTTATTACAATATCGAATTATATGTATATATGTTCATTATTTAATTATGGCACTACTATATATATGAATTAAAATTCTGCTCAGCACTAGGGATGAGCCGAACACCCCACCGGTTCGGTTCGCACCAGAACATACAGAACTGGCAAAAAATTTGGCAGAACACACGAACACCGTTAAAGTCTATGGGACACGAACATGAATAATCAAATGTACTCATTTTAAAGGCTTATATGCAAGTTATTGTCATAAAAAGTGTTTGGGGACCTGGGTCCTGCCTCAGGAAACATGTATCAATGCAAACATTTTTTTAAAAAACAGCCATTTTTTCAGGAGCAGTGATTTTTTTAATGCTTAAAGTGGATGTAAACCCAATGTCATCCTTTCTAAACTACTGCCATGGGGGTTATCTATAAGAATATACATGCCTCCTGCATGTATCTTTACCTGTCAAATGTCTCCCCTCTGTCTGTTATTAGACCCAAAAAACTGCATATTCTGTGGGTGGGTCTGTTGTCTGGAACTCGGTGGGTGGAGTCGTGATGTCAGTAGACTCCCCGCCCACCTCTACACTCCTTGTCAATATGCATTTTCTCCTGTTTATTTCTAACACTGAACTTCTGCTGAACTTCTGCTATGATCTCTAACATCCAGTGAAAAGACAGGAAAATAACCACATGACTTCAGCCTGCCAAATCATGCTGAGGTGTGGAACAGCCAATCCTTGCAGAGCTGCTGAAGAAAGGAGTGGGGGAGGGAATTAAAAAATAATGCATGTGTCTTAGGCTGTCACTCACAGCAAGGGGGAGTATTTGACAAAGTTTTTCTCAGTTTGTCAAGATTTTTCTCACTGAACAATAAAAGAGGATTGCTCAGAGATGGATTAACTCTGTGTGGCAAGACTGGGCTCAAATGATAGGAAATCTTATACTCTACAGTATGATATATATAAAAAAAAAATTCGGGTTTACATCCACTTTAAAGTGAAACAATAAAAATTAAATATTCCTTTAAATATCGTGCCTGGGGGTGTCTATAGTATGCCTGTAAAGTGCCACAATTTTCCCGTGTTTAGAACAGTACCACAGCAAAATGACATTTCTAAAGGAAAAATTGTCATTTAAAACTGATTGCGGCTGTAATGAATTGTCGGGTCTCGTCAATATAGATAAAAATCATTGAAAAAAAGAGCATGGGATCCCCCCAGTCCATTACCAGGCCTTTTGGGTCTGGTATGAATATTAAGGGGAACCCCAAACCAAAATTTAAAAAAAAAATTGCGTGGGGGTTCCCCTAAAATCCATACCAGGCCCTTCCGGTCTGATATGGAAATGAAGGGGAACCTTGCGCCAAATTTTTTTTAAAAATGGCGTAGGGGGTCCCCCCCCAAAATCCATACCAGACCCCTTAGGTCTGGTATGGATTTTAAAGGGAACCCTGCGCCAAAATTTTAAAAAATGGCTTAGGGGTCCCCCCCAAAATCCATACCAGACCCTTATCCGAGCACCTGGCAGGCCGCAGGAAAAGAGGAAGGGACGAGAGAGCACCCCCCTTCCTGAACCGTTCCAGGCCACATGCCCTCAATATGGGGAGGGTGCTTTGGGGTAGCCCCCCAAAGCACCTTGTCCCCCTGTTCATGGGGACCAGGGCCTCATCCCCACAACCCTTGCCCAGTGGCTGTGGGGGTCTGCGGGTGGGGGGCTTATTGGAATCTCGAAGCCCCCTTTAACAAGGGCACCCCCAGATCTGACCTCCCCTGTGTGAAATGGTAACGGGGTACAAATGTACCCCTACCATTTCACAAAAAAAAGTTTTAAAATCTTAAAAAAGACACTTGTCTTTTCTCTGTGGAGCAGGCCAGCTGCTTTCTGCACCTTCCTGTACCCTCCCCTACATATGACGATAAAAGGGAAATTCGTATCTTCCTCAAGGGCATCCATTGCCTTAGGGTGGAGAGCACCCGTGTGTGAACCTTGCAACACGTTATTTTCACGTTTTTATGAAGTTACCATTATACCTTTAAAAAGAACTATATACTGATTATGTTGGACTGATCTGGACTGATTGGACTGATCTGCGTTTGATTAGAATGTCACTGTTATATGCACTATAGCACTTTATGATTCATGTTTGTGTCACCATATATTTAACTTTAATTAGTTTGCTTATTATTTTTATTGTACAGGGGGGTTTGAGGACACAGTAGAGGGGAGGTCAGGAGTGTAAAGTATCGGGTGTAGTTATGTATAGTGTGAGGTTTGGGTAGTATAGGAAGGTATACTGACAGGATTGGATAGTATAGTGACAGGGTTGGGTAGTATAGGGAGGTATAGTGACAGGTTCGGGTGGTATAGGGAGGTATAGTGACAGGATTGGATAGTATAGGGAGGTATAGTGGTAGGTCTGAGTAGTATAGGAAAGTATAATGGTAGGTATGGATAGTATAGGGAGGTATAGTGGTAGGTCTGAGTAGTATAGAGAGGTATAGTGGTAGGTCTGGGTAGTATAGTGGTAGGTCTGGATAGTATAGGGAGGTATAGTGGTAGGTCTGGGTAGTATAGGGAAGTATAGTGGTAGGTCTGGGTAGTATAGGGAGGTATAGTGGTAGGTCTGGGTAGTATAGGGAGGTATAGTGGTAGGTCGGGGTAGTATAGGGTAAAATAGTGGTAGGTCTGGATAGTATAGGGTGAAATAGTGGTAGGTCTGTGCAGTATGCAGTGACATGAGCTCAGTCACTTACTGCATTCCTGGATATGGACACTCCCAGGGCTGCTGTAGTCTCTCCTCCTCAGCCTGTGTTAACACGTGTTTGGGCGGAGCGGAGGAGGCAGCCACACCCCCGGCTCCACCCACCAACTTGGGCTGCCTCGGGGTATATTGAAGATCTCCGAGGGACAGTATCGTGATTAAATGAGAGGGGAATATTACAGGCAGCCTCCCCCGCACCACTGATGCTCCTGCTGACACGATCGACTTCACAGAAGTGAATGGTAAAAGCAGTACATGTTTACAGAGCTGCAAGGGGACAGGGATAGTGCAAGGGCCCCCCATGCAGCTGGGGCCCCTGGGTAGTGCCCATGTGTATCCACTCATTAAGACGGCCCTGTTTACCCTCCCACCACTCAGCCCGTTAGCAAGAGCAACTGAAAACAACACACAAGGGACACAATTCTTCTCCTCCTCATTTCTCACCTTTCATGTCTTCCCCCAGTATATCTCATGACCTTTCAGCAGGCTCCACTGACAGGGATGATGGTATAGCAAAGGGTGTCACAGGTCCTTGCAACAAGTCTGCCAGCAGTAACACCACCAGCTGTAGAGTATAGCAGCCAAATTTTTCTGCCCAAGCTGCTGTATCAAAAATAAAAACACTCCCTGCCACCCACATGCCCAGCGTCTAAATGCCCAGCGTCCCCCCCAAAGACCCTTGTCCCTGTGTTGATGAGGACAAGAGCCTCATCCCCACAACCCTTGCCCAGTGGTTGTGGGGGTCTGCGGGCGGGGGGCTTATCAGAATCCCATCCCCCCATGTAAATGGGTAGGGGTACATTGTACTCCTACCCATTCACCCAAAAAGTATAAAAAAAAGTAAAAACTACAGCAGAAAGTTTTTGACAATTCCTTTATTTAAAAAAAAGAGTGTCCCGCAATGTAAATCTATCGTCAATCATGGCATCCGATGGTCCCAAGAAAAAAATAAAATGGAAAAACTCTGCCTCATTGGGAGGTGTCCCACCGACTGCCGTCTTATCGCTTTGACAGCTGTTATATAGGCATTGAGAAAGAGTTTTTCTATTTTTTATTCTTCTCGGGATCGTCAGACGCCCTGATTGACGATGGATTTACATCGCGGGTATCAGGAACCATGAATCAAACCGAGACAGATGTATAGTTAAATCACACTTGTTTAATAATAATAATAATAATAATAATAATAATAATAATAAGGTAAACAGAGTAAGCGTAGTCAAAACAAGCCAGAGTTCAGTAACCGGATCGGGTAGTCAGCCAAGCAAATGTCAGAGAGCCAAAGATAAACGTAGTAGTACAGCAAGCAGGATCAGGAGCCAGAAGGAACGTCAGCCGAGCAAGTCTTCAACAGGAACACAGGAGAAAGTCTGTGATGTTGACAAAGGTGAAGGCAGAGATCAAGTGAGCTGGACGACTTTAAGTAGGCAGGACTGACGAGCAGAATCAACAACAGCTGGGTAAATGTGGAGAGAGATGGGAGCTGGCAATTAGCCAACAGCTGAGCGGCCAGCTCAGACAAGGGCTGAGCCCAGCCCTGACAGTACCCCCTCCTCAATGACCCCTCCCCCTGGGAGTACCACCGGGCTTGAGGGGAAAACGTCTATGGAAATCACGGAGGAGGACAGGGGCATGTACGTCCGAGGATGAGACCCAAGAGCGTTCCTCCGGACCATACCATTTCCATTGCACCAGGTACTGTATGCGCCCACAGAACCTACGGGAGTCAACAATGGATTGTACTTCATACTCCTCATGGTTCTCAACTTGTATAGGGTGAGGACGTGGCACCGAGGTGGTATTGCGATAAAGTGATTGCAGACCAAAGGTTTCAATAAGGAGACATGAAACACATTTGAGATGCGCATACTAGGAGGAAGGTCCAAGGTGTAAGCCACTGGGTTAATCCTGCGAAGGATACGGAAAGCCCCAATAAAACGAGATCCCATGTAAGCGAAAGATCTCCCGAGCAAAAATGGAAGCCAGTTCCTAAGAAGTGGGCAGCTTCTTAAGTGGAATACAATGACACATCTTTGAGAACCGGTCAACCACCATAAGGATAACAGTGTTGCCTTGGAAGTTGGGTAACTCCACAATGAAATCCATAGACAGGTGGGTCCAGGGCCTCTCTCCATTGGGTATGGGTTGTAGGAGGCCCACTGGAAGGTGTCGTGGAGTTTTACTCTGAGCACACATGAAACAGGCAGCTACGAAGGCAGTTACATTGGCCCGTAGACTAGGCCACCAGAATTGTTGGGAAATGGCCCAAACTAGTTGATTCTTCCCAGGGTGGCCAGCTGCCTTGGGAGAATGGTAAGTCTGGAGCACGGCAATACGGAGACTCTCTGGGACAAAGCAGCGGTCACAAGGTTTCTCAGGAGGAGCATGGACCTGAGCAGCAAGAATTTTGTCACCCAAAGGAGAAGTAAGACTGGTGCGAACCGTAGCCAGAATACGATCAGGAGGAATCAAGGAACCGGAACCGACTCCAACTTAGAAGTGGAGGAAAATTGTGACAAGGCGTCAGCCCTAACATTCTTAGTACTGGGTAAGAATGAGACAATGTAATTAAAACTCGACAAGAATAAGAATGAGAACCGGCACAGTGGTACCTTCAAGGAGATGTCTCCATTCTTTCAGGGCTAAAATAATCGCCAATAGCTCTCTGTTACCAATCTCGTAATTGCACTCTGCAGGTGACAATTTCTTGGAAAAGTAGCCACACGGATGCATAGCGCTCTCAGTTAGGACGTTGAGACAGAAGGGCGCCAACTCCAGTCTCAGAAGCATCAACTTCTAGGATAAAAGGCAACGTAGAATCAGGATGTGCCAACACAGGAGCAGAAACAAAGGCAGCCTTGATACTCTCAAAGGCCTTAATGGACTCTGGAGACCAACTCTGTGGGTTACCGTCCTTTCTGGTCGTATCAGTCAGGGGCTTGACCAGAGACGAGTAGTTACGAATAAACCTCTGATAATAGTTGTCAAAGCCCAAGAAACGCTGCAGAGGATGTAAACCCATGGGTCGGGGCCACTGTAGGACTGCCAAAAGTTTCCTGGGTCCATCGCAAACCAGCAGTGGAAATGACATAGCCCAGGAATTTAACCTGTTCACGATGGAACTCGCACTTTTCCAGTTTACAATAGAGATTGTTTTCTCTTAGTTTCTGAAGCACACGACAGACATCTGTGTGGTGACTCTCCAGGGACTTGGAAAATATGAGGATATCATCGAGATAAACCAACACACATAACTGCAACAAATCTCGGAGGACATTGTTACTAAATTCCTGGAAAACTGCCGGGGCATTATAAAGGCCAAAAGGCATTACGAGATACTCATAATGGCCTGTTCTGGTATTAAATGCAGTTTTCCACTTGTCGCCCTCCTTAATCTGCATGAGATTGTATGCCCTTCTCAAATCAAGCTTCGTGAAAACCGTTGCTCCCTCGAGGCGGTCAAATAACTCTGTAATCAACGGAATCGGGCAGGCATTCTTAATCGTGAAATGACTGAGATCCCTATAATCAATACAAGGTCTTAGTTCACCGCTCTTCTTCTTCACAAAGAAGAAACCAGCACCAGCAGGAGACGAGGATTTGCGGATGAAACCTCGAGAAAGTGCATCTGCAACATACTCCTCCATGGCCTTATCCTCCAAGTACGACAAAGGGTAAACCCAGCCACAAGGGGTTAGGGCACCAAGTTGAAGGTCAATTGCACAATAATAAGGCCGGTGTGGAGGCAAACTACCAACTTGACCTTTGTCAAAGACACCACTAAAATCGCGGTACTCCTCCATCAGGGAGGAGAGTGAAGAGGTGCACAGGACCTTGGCTACCTTCTGGAAGCATGTCTCACTGCATTGTGGTGACCAGGAGAGAACCTCAGCACGGAGCCAATCAAAAGAAAGGTTGTGCCTCTGTAACCAAGGATAACCAATAACCAGCGGAAACCTAGGTGAGGAAATAACTTGGAATTGGATTATCTCATGGTGAAGAGCCCCTACGGCCATGGACAACAGAACCATCTCATGAGTCACATGGGCAGGCTGTAGAGGTCTCCCGTCAAGAGCCTCAATGGCAAAGTGAAGTGTCACGCAGCTGCGGCGGAATCGAGTGCTGCGATACAACGGCAGCATCAATGAACAGGCCTGCAGCCCCAGAGTCGATTAGAGCCTGTATCTCGATGAACTACTCAGCTCAAGAAAGGGTGACCGAAACCAGGAGCTTATCCTTCTGGATAACTGGGGATGAAACAACGCCACCTAAGGTCTGTCCATTACAGGACCTCAAGGTTTGGGCGTTCCCTGGACGGGTAGACGAAGACTTCAAAAATTGACCAGCCTGGCCACAATAAAGCCACAATCTCTCCCTCTTCCTAAAGGCTCTCTCGTTCCGCAGAGAGACGCGTGAAGCCCAAGTGCATGGGTTCATCTTCACTGACCGACTCGGTACAAGGAGGCATGGGAGGTGAGGGAGGCACAGGTGGGACTGCAAAGCTCGGAGGCAAATGTACAGGAGGCTTCCCCAAGCGCTTCTTAAAAGAGAGTCTTTCTCTGAGTCTGGAGTCAATGAGGATAGCAAACGTGATCAATCTCTCCAGGTCAGTGAGTATATCTCGGGCTGCTATCTCATCCTTGATGGAATCTGAGAGACCATGAGAAAAAGCAGCCACAAGGGCCTCATTGTTCCAAGCAACCTCTGCTGCCAGAGTATGGAATTCAATGGCCTAGTCGGCAACAGTTCTCATACTCTGTTTGATGGACATGAGGCACTTGGCAGCAGAAGCGGAGTGTGCAGGAACGTCAAATACCCTTTTAAAGGAGGCCACAAAGTCAGGGTAACTCAAGACAACAGGTTTTTGCGTCTCCCATAGAGGGTTTTCCCAGGCCAAGGCTCTCTCAGAAAGCAAAGATATCACAAAACCTACTTTGCTTCTGTCCGTGGGAAATGCCTGGGGCAGCATCTCAAAGTAAATCTCAACCTGGTTGACAAACCCTCTGCATCGAACTGGATAGCTCCCAAATTGCCGGGGAAGCTGAGCGGAACCAGACATACCTCTTATAGAGGTAATACTGGAGGTGGGTGCCTGCACAGAGACTGGTGCAACAGGCGCAAGGACGGCCTGCAACTCAGGTTGTACCGGAGCAGCCACAGTGGGAGTTTCCAGGTGAGCCGTGCGCCTCAGGAGCGTTTGTAACTCCATGGCAAACTGATCCATGCAGTGATCTTGCTCATCCAATCTGGAAAAAATATTACCGACAAGTGGATTGACTGTATCTTCTGAATTCATGGCCTTCGCCTACTATCAGGAACCATGAATCAGACCGAGACAGAAGTATTGTTTAATAATAATAATAATAATAATAAAGTAAACAGAGTAAGCGTAGTCAAAACAAGCCAGAGTTCAGTAACCGGATCGGGTAGTCAGCCAAGCAAATGTCAGAGAGCCAAAGATAAACGTAGTAGTACAGCAAGCAGGATCAGGAGCCAGAAGGAACGTCAGCCGAGCAAGTCTTCAACAGGAATGCAGGAGAAAGTCTCTGTGATGTTGACAAAGGCGAAGGCAGAGATCAAGTGAGCTGGACGACTTTAAGTAGGCAGGACTGACCAGCAGAATCAACAACAGCTGGGTAACTGTGGAGAGAGATGGGAGCTGGCAATTAGCCGACAGCTGAGCGGCCAGCTCAGAGAAGGAAGGGCTGAGCCCAGCCCTGACAGCGGGACACTTTTTTTCTTTTTCTTTTTTTAATAAAGGAATTGTCAAAAACTGTCTGCTGTCGTTTTTACTTTTTTGACACTTTTTTTGTGTATGTACAATGTACCCCATACCCATTCATATAGGGGGGGTGGGATCTGGGGGCTTCCAGATTCTTATAAGCCCCCCGCCCGCAGACCCCCACAACCACTGGGCAAGGGTTGTGGAGATGAGACCCTTGTCCCTATGAACATGGGGACAAGATGCTTTGGGGTGACCCCAAAGCACCCTCCCCATGTTAAGGGCATGTGGCCTGGTACAGTTTAGGAGGGGGGGCGCTCTCTCGTCCCACCCCCCTTTTCCTGCGGCCTGCCAGGTTGCATGCTCATATAAAGGTCTTGTATGGATTTTGGGGGACCCCCACGCCATTTGTTTTTTAAATTTTAGCGCAGTGTTCCCCTTAACCACTTCAACTACACTGCCTGCATTGACTGAACATAGAGTCTACACTGAATATCTAGTAAACACTAAATGCATATATATATATATATATATATATATATATATATATATATATATATATATATATATATATATATATATATATATATATATATATATATAGTACATTGCCTGCACGCCACTAACTAACCTGCCTAATCACTCTTCATTCATAATTACACTATATACGGCTGCCGAGTAAGCAGCCCTATATAGTGTGGGCTGTGGACTTGATCCATGAGCCCCTTGAGCCATGAGCCCCTTGATCCTCATGACACATCACAGGCAGCACCTCCATGGTTAACAGAGGACAGAATTAAAATTAGACTTGAGAAACTTAACATTAATAAATCACCGGGACCAGATGGCTTGCACCCGAGGGTACTTAGGGAACTCAGTCAAGTAATTGCCAGACCATTGTTCCTAATTTTTACTGACAGTCTACTGACTGGTATGGTACCAGCTGATTGGAGAAAAGCCAATGTAGCACCGATATTTAAAAAGGGCCCAAAATACATCCCTGGGAATTACAGACCAGTTAGGCTAACATCAATAGTATGTAAACTCTTGGAGGGGATGATAAGGGACTATATACAAGATTTTAGTAATGAGAGCGGTATCATTAGCAGTAATCAGCATGGATTCATGAAGAATCGTTCTTGCCAAACCAATCTACTAGCCTTCTATGAGGGGGTGAGTTGTCAGCTAGATAAAGGAAGGCCCGTAGATGTGGTGATTCTGGATTTTGCAAAAGCTTTTGACACCGTTCCCCATAAATGTTTACTGTACAAAATAAGGTCCATTGGCATGGACCATAGGGTGAGTACATGGATTGAAAACTGGCTACAAGGGCGAGTTCAAAGGGTGGTGATAAATGGGGAGTACTCGGAATGGTCAGGGGTGGGTAGTGGGGTCCCCCAGGGTTCTGTGCTGGGACCAATCCTAATTAATTTGTTCATAAACGACCTGGAGGATGGGGTAAACAGTTCAATCTCTGTATTTGCGGACAATACTAAGCTAAGCAGGGCAATAACTTCTCTGCAGGATGTGGAAACCTTGCAAAAAGATCTGAACAAATTAATGGGGTGGGCAACTACATGGCAAATGAGGTTCAATGTAGAAAAATGTAAAATAATGCATTTGGGTGGCAAAAATATGAATGCAATCTATACACTGGGGGGAGAACCTCTGGGGGAATCTAGGATGAAAAAGGACCTTGGGATCCTAGTAGATGATAGTCTCAGCAATGGCATGCAATGCCAAGCTGCTGCTAGCAAAGCAAACAGAATATTGGCATGCATTAAAAAGGGGATTAATTCCAGAGATAAAACGATAATTCTCCCGCTCTACAAGACTCTGGTCCGGCCGCACCTAGAGTATGCTGTCCAGTTCTGGGCACCAGTCCTCAGGAAGGATGTACTGGAAATGGAGCGAGTACAAAGAAGGGCAACAAAGCTAATAAAGGGTCTGGAGGATATTAGTTATGAGGAAAGGTTGCGAGCACTGAACTTATTCTCTCTGGAGAAGAGACGCTTGAGAGGGGATATGATTTCAATATACAAATACCATACTGGTGACCCCACAATAGGGATAAAACTTTTTCGCAGAAGGGAGTTTAACAAAACTCGTGGCCACTCATTAAAATTAGAAGAAAAGAGGTTTAACCTTAAACTACATAGAGGGTTTTTTACTGTAAGAGCGGCAAGGATGTGGAATTCCCTTCCACAGGTAGTGGTCTCAGCGGGGGGCATTGATAGTTTCAAGAAACTATTAGATAAGCACCTGAACGACCGCAACATACAGGGATATACAATGTAATACTGACATATAATCACACACACAGGTTGGACTTGATGGACTTGTGTCTTTTTTCAACCTCACCTGCTATGTAACTAACTACTATGTAACTATGATGGGGCATTGTCTGGACATATTGGAGAATTTCTAATAAGGTGCAATAATGTATTGTACATATGAGGAGTAGAACAGGAGGAAAAAGATGTCGAGATGAGAGAATAAAGCAATTTCCAAATTAGTTTTGTAAATTTATTTTGAAACTTCTGTTTTGAGGTTATTGTTAAGAAAAATAAACAATTTTTTTTTCAAGAGTACCTCTATAAGGTTATGGTGCGAAGTCACCAACACCCAATTCTTCTGCACCAGTTACTTCTATCCAAAACTTGCGAAAGAGAAAGCAAGCTTTATCTAAAAAAAAAAAAATAGTTAATCTTGGCCTGAGTGTACTATAATTTGGCTTCTTCACATAAGGCTTGCTCACTGTGGTGCAAAAATTTGCATCCAAAGTCTGCCAAGAAGACACTAGAATTTATCCAAAAAATTTCTAATCTTGTTCCGAGTGCACTAAGTTGTGGCCCCATCATACAGACTGGCTCCCCAAGCCGTTGTTTACAAAATAAAGAAAGCTTGCAGGGGAAATCAATTTAAATGTCATTTTTTTTCTTTATGTGTCAGTTTTGCTGCAGCAATTCATGGTAGAGATGCGTCACTTTGCAGGCAGACTTAGGGGACCCCCCCCCCCAGGCACTACATTTAAAGGATTTTTTCATTTTTATGGTTTCACTTTAAGCATCATTAAAATCACTGCTCGTTTTTTTTGGATTAATCTTTTTTTGCATTAATACATGTCCCCCAGGGCAGTACCCGGACCCCATACCTTTTTTATGGCAAATAACTTTCATATAAGCCTTCAAAATGGGTACTTTTGATTTTTCAAGTTTGGGTCCCATAGACTTTAATAGGGTTCGAGTCCGCTCCTATTGTGATGTTCGAGAGTTCTGGCGCGATCCAAACAGGGGGTGTTCGGCTCTAGTCTACTTCTTTTCTCATAATCATCCAGCTGGCTGAGAAAAGATTCAATCTGCTTATCCTCAACAGAGCATTTCTCCTTCAGGGCTTGCAAGGATGGAATAATCTCCTCCAATTTAGTTTTTAGCATTTCCACCCTGCAACCCAGTTGTGTAGTTTCAGCTTGCAAAGTCTCAATATCCTAGCACTTCACCTACATCTGAGCCCCTATCCTGAGTATTGGATGAAGAGGGGGAGATGGGGGACATAGAGGAAGCAGTCACCAACTTTGGAGATGGAATCTGAGAGGCAGCGTGGTTGGAGGCTTACTGTGAAGTGGGCAGATCTACAGCTGGCGCCATCTTGAAAGGCATGGAGGGGTTTCCCGGCAATAAGGAAGTATCTATCGGGCTGGAGCAATTTCTTGGGATGCGATGGGGTTGGGAAGATATCCGCTGTTTGGCATCGTCTGGTACAAGAGCATCTCCTGTGGGACTGCTGTGGATGCGAATAAGAGAGCGGGCAGATCCGAGCTCAATTGCCACAAAATCTCACACTCTCATGCCAAAGCCACACCCCCCAGGAAGTCTTGTACATCTTATATGAATAAAAAACACACATATACTGTATATACAATATCTTACAAAAGTGAGTACACCCCTCACATTTTTGTAAATATTTTATTATATCTTTTCACGTGACAACACTGAAGAAACTACACTTTGCTACAATAGAAAGTATTGAGTGTACAGCTTGTATAACAGTGTAAATTTGCTGTCCCCTCAAAATAACTCAACACACAGCCATTAATGTCTAAACCGCTGGCAAAAAACGTTAGTACACTCCTAAGCCAAATTGGGCCCAATGTGTCAATATTTTGTTTGGCCACCATTATTTTCCAGCACTGCCTTAACCCTCCTGGGCATGGTTTTCACCAGAGCTTCACGGGTTGCCACTGGACTCCTCTTCCGCTCCTCCATGATGACATCACGGAGGTGGTGGATGCTAGAGACCTTGCGCTCCTCCACCTTCTGTTTGAGGATGCCCCACAGATGCTCAATAGGGTTTAGGTCTGGAGACATGCTTGGCCAGTCCATCACCTTTACCCTCAGCTTATTTAGCAAGGCAGTGGTCGTCTTGGAGGTGTGTTTGGGGTCTTTATCATGTTGCAATACTGCCCTGCGGCCCAGTCTCTGAAGTGAGGGGATCATGCTCTGCTTCAGTATGTCACAGTAAATGTTGGCATTCATGGTTCCCTTAATGAACTGTAGCTTCCCAGTGCCGGCAGCACTCAAGCAGCCCCAGACCATTACGGTCCCACCACCATGCTTGACTGTAGGCAAGACACACTTGTCTTTGTACTCCTCACCTGGATGCCGCCACACACGCTTGACACCATCTGAACCAAATAAGTCTATCTTGGTCTCATCAGACCACAGGACATGGTTCCAGTAATCCATATCCTTAGTCTGCTTGTCTTCAAATAGTTTGAGGGCTTTTTTGTGCATCATCTTTAGAAGAGGCTTTCTTCTGGGACGACAGCCATGCAGACAAATTTGATGCAGCGTGCAGCGTATGGTCTGAGCACTGACTGGCTGACCCCCCACCCCTTCAACCTCTGCAGCAATGCTGGCAGCACTCATACGTCTATTTTACAAAAACAACCTCTGGATAAGACGCTGAGCACATGCATTCAACTTCCTTGGTCGACCATTGCGAGGATTGTTCTGAGTGAAACCTGTCCTGTTAAACCGCTGTATGGTCTTGGCCACCATGCTGCAGCTCAGTTTCAGGGTCTTGGCAATTTTCTTATAGCCTAGGCCATCTTTATGTAGAGCAATAAATGTTTTTTTTCAGATCCTCAGAGAGTTCTTTGCCATGAGGTGCCATGTTGAACTTCCAGTGACCAGTATGAAAGAGTGAGAGCGATAACACCACATTTAATACACCTGCTCCCCATTCATACCTGAGACCTTGTAACACTAACAAGTCACATGACACCAGGGAGGGAAAATGGCTAATTGGGCCCAATTTGAACATTTTCACTTAGGGGTGTACTCACTTTTGTTGCCAGCGGTTTAGACATTAATGGCTGTATGTTGAGTTATTTTTAAGGGACAGCAAATTTACACTGTTATACAAACTGTACACTCACTACTTAACATTGTAGCAAAGTGTAATTTCTGCAGTGTTGAAAAGATATAATAAAATATTTACAAAAATGTGAGGGGTTTACTCACTTTTGTGAGATACTGTATATATACAGTTGTGCTCATAAGTTTTTCATACCCTGGCAGAATTTATGATTTATTGGCCATTTTTCAGAGAATATGACTGATAACACAAAAACTTTTCTTTCACTCATGGTTAGCATTTGGCTGAAGCCATTTATTATCAGTCAACTGTGTTTACTCTTTTAAAATCATAATCACAACAGAAACTACCCAAATGACCCTGATCAAAAGTTTACATACCCTGGTGATGTTGGCTGATAACATGCACACAAGTTGACACAAAGGCGTTTGAATGGCTATTAAAGTTAACCATTCTCACCTGTTATCTGTTTGCTTGTAATTAGTGTGTGTGTGTGTATAAAAGGGAGGGGGTTTTACTGATATGAATTATAGAATAGTACACTAATATGATATGGTTCTGTGTACTGTTCTCTAATTTCCCTTCATGCACTGTAAGGTAGTATCACTATATTTGTACAACGTTCTAGAATTAAATTCTGTGCAATGTACAGGAACACCACTATATCAGTCACCTCCATCTCTGTACAATAATCAATATGCAGTGTGTGCATAAGCATCACACTGGTACAGTGGATACTGCACACTAATGTGTTATATAGCAGAGCATATTAAAATAGTCTTCTCCATGCCGCTAGGAACTCAACAACCAAAAGGAGTCAGAGCACATTGAAAAATCAAGTTCAGTTTAACCTCCTTGGCGGTATTCCCGAGTGTGGCTGGGGGTGAGATTTCAGTATCATTAGCGGTAACCCCAAGCCACACTCGGGATTGCATCACTGGATCCTGGACGAGGTTACTTACCTTGTCCCCGGGAACCCGCGATGTACTCCCGCTGTCTACGGTGGCCGGATCCTCCGCCCAACCTCTATGTGTTCCGGCTTCCCTTCCCTGCGAACGTTGCGACGCAGAGGGGTGGAACCGGCGGCAGATTCAAAAAGTGTAAAACACAACACACACAATACATTGTAATCTTATTGGAATACATTATTGTATAAAATAAATTGACCTCAGTTTGCCCCCCAGTGCCTTGTCCATTGCCCTTGCCTGCAGTTTTACTGAACTTTCTGCTGGGAAACTGGCATCAAAAAAGCGCACCTCTACCTCAAAAGTGGTTTATGACGTGCTGGAAAACAGCGATAGCGAGACAGAATCACTTTCAGAATTAAGTGATAGCGATTCGTGGGGAAGTTCGTCATTAGACACAGAAAGTGATTTCTGTGACGATCCTGCGACCGACCTCAGTGATGTGTGGACTTGGTGCTCTATTGACTGTGGTACGGATCACACAGCACCCCCAAGATTCCCATTTACTGGAGCACCTGGTATCAAAGTGGATGTTGAAGATGACAACCCCTTGGCATACCTCCAACTATTTTTGACCGGTGAGGTTATTAAAAAAATAGTTACGGAAACAAACCGGTACCATGAGCAACAAGCTGCTACATATCGGAGGTTTCCAAGGAACAGAAAGTGGCAACCAGTGACCAAAGAGGACCTTTGTAAATTTCTGGGCCTAATAATTCTTCAATAGATTACTATAAATTACTAGCCACTCCATTCTTTGGCAGGGTCATGTCGGAGTACAAATTTTCCTTGATAATGACGTATTTGCACTTTGAAAATAATGAAGCATTTGACTAAACTACTCATCCAGCACCCAAACTCAAGAAGATTTGGGAGGTATATCAGATGATTATGAAAAATGTCCAACAGAGCTATGTGCCAGATAGAGACATCAGCATAGACGAAAGTCTAATGGCCTACAAGGGAAGGCTCAGCTGGATACAATATATAGCATCAAAGAGAGCACGATTTGGCGTAAAATCATTTGTGCTATGTGAATCGAGCACTGGTTACATTTGGAATTCTGTCCTATATACCGGGAAAGGAACCAAATTCAACCAAAAATACAGTCATTATGGAATGTCAACATCCTCAGTTCTTTCATTGATGGAGCCATTGCTAAATCAGGGCTATTGTGTAACTACAGACAATTTTTACACATCTCCTGAACTCTATGTGTTCCTTCTACAGAACAAAACGGATGCCTATGGAACTGTTAGGGCTAACCGGCATGACATACCGCCAACCTTTGGCAATAAGAAGCTCAAGAGAAATGGTTGCCTGGCAGAAAGGCAAAATGATGGTACTGCGATGGCGTGACAAAAAAGATGTGTGCTCAATGAATACAATCCATAACACCTCCACTGTCATAATATATACAAAAGGTGGGAAAGACCTCATGAAACCACAAGTGGTGTGGAGACTACAACACCATGGGAGGTGTTGACAGAGCCGACCAGGCAATGACATTTTATCCAGCCATTAGAAAACAACAAAAAAAGTATTACAAGAAGATATTCAGGCATCTTCTTGAGCAATGCCTATGGAATGCCTTCATTATACTAAAAAAAAAAAAGAGTGACAAGCCTGTGGTTCATGCTGACTTTGTTTGGAAGTTGGCGAACGTATCTTTCTGAACCACCAAACACCAGCAGCTGTAAATAGAGCTGGATGTCGTGCTGCTGGTGTTGTCAACCCGGAACGCCTGACTGGTCGTCACTTCATGGACCACATTCCGCCAACTGAAAAAAAGTCAGCACCCACAAGGATGTGCGTAGTTTGTTGCTCAAAGCGTGATGACACTGGAAGGAAAATCCGAAAGGAAACCAGGTTCTATTGTCCTAATTGTGACGTCGGTCGAACTTTGTGCAGTCCCATGTTTCAAAATTTACCATACCCGGGATGTTTACTGAAGTAATATGACTAGTAATATTGCACCCTTGTTTGGCTCAAAAAAATGTCAGTGTTTTTGATTTGATTATATTATTGATTAAAATTTATTGAATAAAATGTTTTTAAAAAGTGAAGAAAGAGACCAAGCTCTCTCGGACAATTATGGGATTTTTGTTTGGAGGTAGTGTGTCTGTTTATAAAGGTGAGCACCAAAAACCAACAATTGATATAAAAAGATATACATTAATTGTAAGATATCAGATAAAAACAACACAGCCATAATACATATTTAAGACCATGAGTTGATGCTTAATATATGAAATCAGATGCGTGGGTATGCAGAGGTAGCCAACATGTTTCGCAAAAGTGCTTCATCGGGGCATTGCATACATCTATGATTTCATCTAAATTACATAAGACATAGGACATGTCATTAGTATAGTATCAAACATGCAATTTACAATTCATTAAAAAATGTAAAAAAATTATTTTATTACATTACATTTGATAAATTGACAGCTTATATATGCTCACCTGGTCTATAAGAATGAATGACTAGTCGCAACATTGCACAGAAATTCACCCATCATAGGAACACTGACTGGGGCTAATTCCCAATAGAAGCCAGATCCAAATGAGATAGCTGGTGGGGGGATTGGTTCATGTGTTATTGCCGGAGTTGGAATAATATGACAATCTAGAAATTGGCTTTATAAGAGTAATAATAGTATTGGATAATAAGGCTAATAACACCAAAGTTGATGGTTAGCATATTGTTAGTATTCAGATAGGCAGGGAAACACTATAATAAGGTGAGCACATCAGTGAGACTTATGTTATTATAATTAAATTGATAAAGCTTCCACATTGAAGGTCATTAGAAGGGATAAAAGAAAATAATTTATGTAGTATATATGGTATACATAAGCGACAGTAGATCTCATATAATGCTTACCCTGAGGTTGGTGTGACAGTGATGGGATGCATGATTAAATGCCAGATCCCCCCTGTATATAATAAACCGACCATAGAAATGGGGATGGTACAAAAACAGAAACAAAAACAAAATATAACTCCCAACCTCCAAATAAAAAACAAACAAATGGAGCAAAAGGGCTTTGAAGATAAACCCTAAGAGCCGCGGCGTTTTATCGCCGACGCCGCCCCCCGCCCCAGTGTGCAAGGGCTCTTACCTGCTGAGGTAGATAGTGAAGGTTATAGTGAGTCCCTGGACCCTGACCCTTTACTTCCAGTGGGATCGTGGACACTTAAGATGGCAGTGTCAGCTACATGCCGACACACGCATCTTGCTGTCGGTGGTGTGGCGCACCAGACATCTTTGCTGGATTGCTATCCTGAAGGCGGTGATTGGTTTTCGGGGTCCTGTACGCGGTTAGACTGCCAAAAAGTCCCACACATGTGGTATCCCCATTCTCAGGAGAAGCAGCAGAATTTATTTTGGAGTGTAATTCCACATATAACCATGCCATGTTTGAACAAAATTATTTAGTGACAACTTTGTGTAAATTTTTTTTTTAATTTTCCCGAAACTTGTGGCAAAATATAAAATATTCCATGGACACAACATGCCTCTCAGTAAATAGCCTGAAGTGTCTACTTTCCAAAATGGGTTCATTTGTGGGGGTTTTGTGCTATCTTGACATTTCATGGCCTCCGGAACTGTGATAGATAGTGAGGAAGTGAAATCACCATTTTACGCCCTTAGAAAGCCTGAATATATCACTTAGTGACAACTTTGTGGAAGAAGTTTGAACTGTCCTGGCATTTTATGTCACACATCACCCACTCTTCTAACCACTTGAAGACAAAGCCCTATCTGACACTTTTTATTTACATGAAAACATTTTTTTTTTTTTTTTGCTAGAAAATTACTTTGAACCCCTAAACATTATATCTTTTTTTAAAGCAAAGGCCGTACAGATTAAAATGGTGGGTGTTGCATTTTTTTTCACACAGTATTTACGCAGGGATTTTTTAAACGCAATTTTTTTGAAAAAAAAACACTTTTTTTCATTTTAATGCACTAAATGTTTGATGAAATAAAAAAGATGATCTTATGCTGAGTACATGGATACCAAACACGACATGCTTTAAAATTGTGCACAAATGTGCAGCGGCGACAAACTACATACATTTTTAAAAGCCTTTAAAATCCTGTACAGGTTACCACTTTAGATTTACAGAGGATGTCTACTGCTAAAATTACTGCCCTTGATCTGACCTTCACGGTGATACCTCACATGCATGGTGCAATTGCTGTTTACATATGACACCAGACTGACGCTTGCAGTTGCCTTTGCGCGTGAGCACAGGGGGACAGGGGTGCTTTTTTTTATAATTATTTATTTTGCTTTTTTTATTTTATTTTTAAACTGTTCCTTTCATTTTTTTTTTATCTACCTATGATAGCAATAGGTAGTGACAGGTTGACTTTTTTGAAAAAAATGGGGTCTATTAGACCCTAGATCTCTCCTCTGCCCTCAAAGCATCTGACCACACCAAGATCGGTGTGATAAAATGCTTTCCCAATGGCGCTGTTTATATCCGGCGAAACCTAAGTCATGAAATGCTCGTAGCTTCTGGTTTCTCAGGCCATAGAGATGATTGGAGCCGTTCTGGTCTTCGATCAGCTCTATGGTAAGCTGGCCAAACCACCGGCTGCATTCTCGGGTTCCCCGTTGGGACAGGAGAGCCTGAGAAGACCATGGAAGACGGTGGGGGGGGGCGACGTTCCCTCCCGCGTGCTTGTAAAAGCAGTCTAGGGGCTAATTAGCTGCTAGGATTGCTTTTACATGAAAGCTGACCGCTGGCTGAAAAGAATAAAACCAAGATGATACCTAAATCTGCAGGCGTCATTCTGGTAAAACCACTCAAAGTCCAGCAACATACCAGTATGTTGCTATCCTTGTCCTTGTTGGGCATATATTGTCATGTTCTTTTTTTCATGCAGCCTGTGGGCTGCATGAAAAAAGAGATTGATCGGTGGGTATGCCCACCATCAGAATACCGCCCTTCATCCACCCTCTTCTAATAATGGGCATACAAGCAACATTTTTTTTTTTTAACCGTGGTGGTGAAATCACCTCCTACAGTGCTGGAGTCGCTGATTTTTGTATCATGAGAGCAAACGCTGTTGCTGTCAAGATAAATAAATTAGTGCTGCAGCTGAATGGCGTACCTGAAAAGCAAACAATGGTAACGATAAAACATTAACTCAATAAAACAACTTGATTTTTTTAACGCAATCTGTGTCTAAAATATATATGCTGAAGCATGGGGGCAATCCGCCCCTAATGGAGTAAATCGTTCCTCCACCCCTGCCCCATGCTTCGGCATATATGCTCTTTTTTTAACTGTGGTGGTGAAATCACCTCCTACATCGCTGGGGTCACGGCTTTACTTATTGTGGGAGCAAACACTGTTGCTGTCAGAATAAATAAACCCGTGCTGCAGCTGAATGGCGTACCTGCCAAACAAATGATGGTTAACAATAAAACAAAGTAACATTACAGTATAACAGTAAGACATACCATACTTGCAAAGCAAATAAAATAAAACAGTAAAAATAAAACATTACAGTTCTAAAATACAGTAACAATAGATAGAGAACAATAGATATAGAACAATAGAGCGGTCAATAGAGAGCGAACATAAGAGAGAGAACAATAGAGAGAAGAAAAATAAAACCACAACTATTTTTGGCTTTAAATTTTTTTTGTGTTTGTGTGTTTTTTTTAAACTTTTTATATAAACTGTAAACGTTCCAGATTAGGGTCTCTCAAAATGTGATGGCCATCTTTTCTTCCCTGGAACATGGTTTTGGAAAAACGATGGCAGGACAAAATCTTGGTTCAGGTGAAAACCTGAAACCACTTTTGGTAAAAAAAAGTCTGGACGAGGGCGTAACACCACTCTGTCCTCATGGAAAATCAAATATGGTTCTTTACAAGAAAGAGCAGCCAATTCCGAAACCCTCCTTGCTGAGGATATAGTAACCAAAAAATACCAGCTTCCTTGTCAGAAGGACTAAGGGAATATACTGTATCGGTTCAAATGGCTGTTTTTGTACCACTGAAAAAACTAAATTTAAGTCCCAAGGGCTTAAAGGTGATTTAACTGGTGGATCAATCCGCATCACCCCTTGTATGAAACCCCGGACTAAAGAATGCATACTAAGTGGTCTTTGAAATAAAATTGATAAGGCTGAAACTTGGCCCTTAATAGGCCAACTTCATCTCTACGCCTAATTGTAGAAAGGCAAGAAGCCTGCCTATGATATATCTCCGAGGGTCTCCCACCTCTGTCCAGAGCTGAAGCCCGGGTCATACGCCACCGCCGTTACCTTTGCCCGTCTGGATCCGTACCGGGAGCCCCCGAAGTTGATCCTTTCATGATCCAGAACTAGTCTGTTCGCATGAAGTTCCAAAATATCACTCGGTAGTCCGGATTTCACCAACGTCCAACAACCCTGAGTAGAGCTCAGTCCTAGGACCTCTCCCCACCCGGGCAGACCGGCATTGGTGGTCACCCTATTCAATACAAGGGGAGAAAAGTGAAGCCGCCAGACTTGGGAAAACTCTGTATTCCTGACTCAGCTGAATCCGACTGTCCAAAGACCCTGGGTATTTGTCCCATTATGCCAGGATCTCCCCTAAGGGAGCTTGTATGGCACTATGCAAGTGGAATAGCCTCAAATAAATAGATAACATCGGACCCAACACCCACATGCAGATCCACAGAGGAGCCCACCTGCCGGACAGTAAATTAAAAACAAAACACAACGTGCAACTTCCGGAGTATTGTCTGGGAGAAGCAACACTCTGTCCAGAGCTGAAGCCCGGGTCAGGCTCAGATAATCCAACAATCTGGCAGGGCCAAGCAGACATCCGATAATATAGACTCCAACTCAGATCAGTCAAGGTCTGTATAAGGATTACGGTGCTCCTCGGAGTAGTCCAGGAGTCGGAGAAGAAGATGATCATCCAGGCAACCCAGGATCGCAAAAACCCCCACCGACGTAACCACGCCAGATCCGGGGCCAACACCTTGTGAACACCGAGGAGCGGTGGCCAAACCCGAAGGGGCAACACCCCCCACTCATAATGCTCCGCACCGACAGCAAAAACCAAAAGAAGTGCTGGAGACGGGTACACAACAGAATAGGTAAGTAGCATTCCTGATGTCGATAGAAGTTAGAAAGTCCCCATGACCTCAACAGGGCTTGCACAGCCCCCCCGCAGAGAACAGCCAGTAGTCTGGCGACAAACGCCCTTGGAAGCAGAAAACTTACTTGGAGGAACACAGCCGGAAAACTATCTTGTAACCAGACAAGATCAAGACGCGACATGCTACCATCCCAAAATACATGTTTCAGCATCACTGAGGAAATAGAGCTCAGCAACCAGGGAAACTGCGGCCATGCGACCTAGCGGACCAACAGGTGCGCCGCTGCAGCAAAGACAGGGGTATCCTGCTCCCCCTCCAGGTATGTCCGCTGGCCTTTAGAAACCAGAGATTCCTCTATTGAAACCACGGTTGCCTTGAGCAGCCTAGAGATAGGGGGGTCCACTATTGGTGGAACATCCCACTACTGAAGGAGGGACTCCCCAAAGGGGTACCTTATAGCAAGTGTTCTTGGAAACACCAAAGACACTTTGGACACTCCCCGTCCTCATGGACAAATTTGTTTGAACAAGAGGAGGAAGGGAACGCGTTCGCAGCGCAAAAACGTTTATCCAAAGGTATCCCTTTGGATAAACGATGCCCTCCGCCGCAGCCACCGCTGCACCATCTTGAAAAGGTTCCCGCACAGATACAATAAGTGCGAAAAAAACAGCGCCCCTTGACCGAGACCCCGCTCCACAGAACCGGGGCCCCTCACAGGAGCACAGACCTAGGTCCCCTCACAGGGAGGACAGACCCGGGGCCCCTCACAGGGGGCACCGACCCAGAGGCCCCTTACAGGGGGCACAGACCGGGGCCCCTCACAGGAGACACAAACCGTGGCCCCTCACCGGGGGGCACAACGGTGCTCCCTCACAGGGACACAAACCCTCACAGGGGCAAAACCCATGACCCCTCACAGGGGGCACAGACCGGAGCCCCTCACAGGAGACTCAAACCGTGGTCTCTCACAGGGGACACAAACCATGGCCCCTCACAAGGGACACAAACAGGTGACCCCTCACAGGAGACAAAACCGTGGCCCCCCCACAGGAGACACAACCATGGCCCCCCACAGGAGACACAAACCGTGGCCCCTCACAGGGGGCACAAAAACGTGGCCCCTCAGGGGGCACAAACCGTGGCCCAGGAGCACAATCGTGGCCCCTCACAGGGGCACAAACCGTGGCCCCTCACCTAAGGGGCAAAGACCTCCGCAGTGCCACCCCTCGGAAAGGGGGGGCCTGCCATGAAGCCTAGCAGGCTGCCGAAGCCGTGGCCTAGTAGGCCGCGGCCTAAATTTTTTAGCCGCAAGCACGTGGCCCGTGGAGGGATCGCAGTAGGCCGCAAAAGCCGCGGCCTAAATTTTCGGCCGCGAGGACGCGGCCCGCAGGAGGACCGCGGTAGGCCCGCGGCCTGCGGGGGGGCCGACTCTGAGCCCTGGTGATAGCTCAGCTGGTAGGCCACAAAGCCGCGGCCTAAATTAGCCCCAGGACCTCTGAACACCCTCCTTACATGCCTCACCCCAGATACCCCCCCAATCTAAAAACCCGAAGGTGGAAAACAGGGCCGTTGTCCCAAAAAGTCCTTAGGCCAGAAGCCTGGACCTCATCCGGGTAAGGGGGGGGGGAGAGGAAGAGGGGGTGGAGGAGAACCCCGGAAGTGTGCGGGTAACACTCCCAGACAGGTCCTCCTCGCCTGGGGGGGTGGAGGAGAACCCCAGGAATGACTGACCACCCCAGAGAGTACCCACTCCCCCACCTCTCCAGGGAAGGAGAGGCGGGGGACCCTTACTTACCGCTCTAGCAAAGTGTGCGGGTGACGCTCCCAGACAGATCGGCTGTCGGCCATGGCGACACTGTGATCCAGACAGCAGTAGCCCGGTCATATGTGTCCCTGCGAGACTCAATCTCGCCGGCCGCTCTGGTCCAGAATGGGCTTGTTGCGGCCGACCCAGCATGGAGCTAAGGTCTGCGCGCGCTTGATGGCCAGGCTGGGGAGACTACCAGGATCTATATTATCCAGCCTGTCACCCAGCCCAACAGTTGATTGCAGATCCTCACAGGAAAAAAGAGAAATAAAAGAAAAATCCAAAGAACCACAGGTCCCAACAGGGAGCCAGGTCCTTACTCCTGACTAGGCAGAAAAAAACGGAATACCTAGAGCAGGGCGGGGGTTATATACTGAGTGAAGGATGGCCCATATTGTTATGAAGGCTGTATCTGTCAATTAACGAATGAGAAAAGGCTGTTTTGTAATGCCGCCAAAAACTAAATTCAAGTCCCAAGAATTCAGGGGTGACCTAACCGGGGATTAAGCCGTGTTACCCCCTGAATAAAGTTATGAACCAGAGAAAGCGAAGCAAGTGGTCCTTGAAGTAATACCAATAAGGCCGAGACCTGTCCTTAGAAAGCAATCAAGGCCAGCTTTATTTCTCAACCCATCTGCAGAAAGTCAAGGATTCTACCTTTGACCTATTTTCTGTGGTGCAACCCCTGGTTTCACATCAGGAGACATATACTTTCCAGACTCCATAATATATAATTATGGAGGCCGGCTCCCTTGCATTAATCAAGACAGAAACCACTGAACCTGACAGCCCACGTTTCTTCAGAGTGTGGGTCTCAATAGCCAAAACTTTTAAATTTAGCGTTTGTAAAGTAAGATGGAATACTGGACCTTGCGAAAGAAGGCGGTAGGGTCTATGGGTCCCCTACTGTCATCTTTACAATCCCTACATACCAAGATTTCTTGGGCCCGGCTGGAGGCCACAAGAATCACTGACTTCCCTTCCTGCTTGATCCTGAGAAGAAGTCATGGACGCAAGCAGAATAGGAGGGAATGCATAAATCAGTGAGAACCGATTCCACGAGAATAGCAAGGTATCTGTTCCGCATGCTAGTGGATCCTTTGTTTTTGACACAAAGTTGTCAATTTCTTTGTTGAACTTGGACGTAAAAAGATCTATGTCTGGGATCCCCCATCTTTGACATATTGACAGGAAGATATCGGGGTGAAGGAACCATTTTCCCGGGAACAACTGCTCGCAACTCAAGTAGTCCGCCTGCCAATTTTCTATTCCTAGAATGAAGACCGCAGATAGGCAAAGTATATTGTTTTCTGCCCAAGATAGGATATGATTCACCTTTCTCTGGGCTGCACAACTCCTTGTTCTCCCTTGGTGATAATTATAGACCATTGCTGTGGCATAGTCGGATTGAATCCTGGCAGGACAATACCGTAAACTGAACGTTCAGGCCCTCAGAACCAAGTGCTCTACCTGAATTTCTAGAATGATAATGGGCAAGGTAATTTCTGATCTGGGCCACTTCCGTGGTAACTGAAGGAAGGATTTTCCCCTTTGCCAATTTTTGGATATTAACTATAAACTGAGGCTCCGGCGTACCCAGCCTACAGTACCCGGTATTTCCAGGTGGTATTACCAGGTCTGACCCTGCTTAGCCTTCAAGATCAGATGAGAACGGGCACTTTCAGGGTGATGTGGCCATAGGCTTTGGAGTCAGACACATTGAGAATCTGGAGCTTGAACCCTTTGTTCCAAGCCGATAGTATAATGTTTTGCAGCAGTCTCGAATGAAACTGAGCATAAGGAATGGCCTCGAATGAAGCCACCATCTTTCCCAACAACCTCATGCAAAGTTGAATAGAAGAATTCATCTTGCTTCGACCACCTAAATCAGTTCCTTTATGGCGCTGATCTTAGCCTGGGGCAAGAATACCCTTTTCTGGGTGTACCTATGATCAGACCCAAGTATCTTACCCCTTTTTTCATGGTGTTAAAGAACATTTCTCCTAGGCTGAGAAACTGACCTAGATATTCCAGGTAGTTGAATGTGGTGACCATACTTTGAGAAACCGACCTAGACATTCCACGTAGTTGAATGTGGTGACCATACTTTGGTCTAAGCGTGCTACCGACTGGACTATCAAGAACAGATTGTCCAGGTAAACCATTATCGTTATACCTTGGGCCCTTAATCTGGCTAGAAGAGGGGCCAGAACCTTTGTAAACACTTAAGGTGCAGTAGCTAGACCGGAAAGCAGAGCTACACACTGAAATTGAAGATTTTGCACCTTGAAAAGTAGATATTACTAGTGAGCGAGGAAATAGGCATATGGAGGTATGCATCTTTGATGTCGATTGACGCCAGAAATTATTCTCCTTGTAGGATGGAGATAACTGATTGGATTGACTCCATGTGAAAAAAGAGTGGTTATATTCAGGAATTAAATTTAGATTTTTGAGATCCAGAATGTCCATTTGGATTTAACCAAACCCCAACCTCTGCTCTTACATGGGGCCACCATGATCACTTTTTGTCAAAAGATGGTCCAATGCTTGAGAGAAAGACTTCTTTTTCTCTGGATTCTTAGGAACGTTTGATCTGAGAAAACGAGGAGACGGGAACTCTTGGAACTCCAGTTTGTACCTTGGAGCTATTGAGGAAGTCCCCCATTCGTCTTGACACTCTTTCTGCCAAATCCTTGAGAACTGCAGAAGAATTCCCCCTATTGAGCGAGCGGGGGCGCCTCCTCATAAGGAGGCTTCAGTATCTTGTAGGTTTCCTCCCCCAAGACCTCTTTTGTCCCTGGGGTTAACCCTGAGGATTACCTTTTGAACCTGGCGGCGGAAGCCATTGTGACTGCCTGGAGACGCCCCTGGCACAGAAGGAGCTTTAAAAACGAAAATACATTTACACCTTTTCTTAAATGGCAAAAGGGTTACTTTTTCCACTAGAATTTCTTTGGATGTATTATCAAAAAGACCCCCAAATAGCTGTTTCATCGCAAAAGGAAAACTAGCCAGGAGCTTCTGCATGGTGCTTAGCGAAGGCGCAAGCCTGAATGATAGAATCTCTCAAAGCAACTATTGCAAACATAAAGCTGCCAGATCCTGGGCCTGCTGAGCAGGATAACCTTGAACACCTGTTTAAACTGGTCTCACAACAATTAAGCAATTACTAAGACACTCAATCATTTGTTTTTGTTTTTTTAATAGGAATTCCAACTTTTTATGCGTTGGATCCTTAAGCATTTGAGCATTGTCTGCCCGACAAGTCAAACTCTTATACACAGAGGATATAACAGCGTTAATTGCTGGTATACCCTACTTAGTGAATTTCCTCCACCATAGGATAAAGTGTGAAAACTTTTTAGGAGGGAAAATAATGCTTATCTGGGTGATCCTCTTAGGTATAAAAAAGCTTTTCCAACAATGAATGGACAGAAAAAGGCATGCTTGAGGAGGCTTTAGCTAACCCAAACACTCAGTTAAGTATACATAAATGTGGAGCGGACCAGTCAGCAAGAAATTGCACCATCAATCTTAAGATTGAAACAGCTGATTCTCCCGCATTTGACACCTCAGAAGAGGAGTCATCAGCCTCACCACGGTCGCCTGAGGGAGTTCGTCTTCTCCCGTCCCTAGTTCCTCAGTTTGAGGGTCTTGGGCAATGGAAGAGGACCTGTCACATTTTGACCCATACTGGGATGCGATTAAAGCTTTTTTTAAAAAAAAAACCTATCATGGCTGAGGAAAAAAGATCTTTTTAGTAAAATAAGCAGGGGCTGCAGTGTTGAAAATAGTTGCAAACATTTCATGGCCCTGATGCTCACTCTGACCAGCCACCCTCTCTCAGGGGAGGGAGGATGCCATTTGTAGAAATGAGTAGGCTTTCCAGAGCTTGAGGGAGACCCTTTTAGCTATTTTTTGGGGGTGTTTCAACCCTCCCTTCTGACCTTAGCCCGATGCACAAAGCAGAGGTACTACCAGAAGAAATCGCATCCACTGCTTGAGCAATAGTCCAGCCAATGCCACTGCTATTAATGCTTAGCCTGATGCAAATAGTAAATGTGTCAAATAGGAAATGCCTGTGTCACCAAAACCTCTTTCATGCTCCTCTTTGCTCTTATGTCTCTCTGACAATTTTGCAGCCAGCACAAATGAAGGTTTTTTTCTTTTAAAACACACTCCCGTGTTGGAGGACGCAATGGCATGCTAAGCCCTGCCCCATTTCACATCATGGGCGAGGCTTAGGGGCCTCCTTTCTCTTTCAAAAAAAAGTTTTACCGTGCAAGCACGGGCCTCCGATCCGATGGGATCGGCTTGTGAGTGAGGGAGGGATGGCGTGGAGGAGACCTGGAAGCCGCCGCCGAGTAGGGGTGGTAAAAGAAACGGCATTGCCGATCGCTTTCAGTTCTCCCTTATACTCAGCCTCATGAAGAGAGGAAGAGTTCAACCCAGGTGGGGGTGTCCGGAGGAAGCAAAACCCCCAAAATTACCGGAGGTCTGCCTGCTAGCCGGAGGAAAAAAGTCTGCTGCTTCTGTGACACAGTATGAGAAGGTATGTGCTCCATACAGCCCCCAGTGGTGACACTTAGGCATGACAACATTTACTTTAAAGCAGACATTTCATAAGAAATAATAAGAGGGTTTTCTGTGGTAAAACCAACAGAACCAATCTTCACCCTTCACAGTGGGTTCCATTAACAAACCTTCAGGAACCGGGGACCCTCTGGGAACCCGCAATCCTGGACCTGTAATAGGTGGGGGTGTCTGGAGGAAGCAAAACCCCCCAAAATTACCGGAGGTCTGCCTGCTAGCCGGAGGAAAAAAGTCTGCTGCTTTTGTGACACAATCCTGGACCTGTAATAGCACCCCGCCAGTAAAACTTTATGGGCTTAATACCAAAAGTACTGGATCCCGGGGTCCAGCTCTCTAAAAAGAGAAGCATTTACAAGCAAAGACCTCGTTTCTATGGACACGAGGCCCAGGTACCATTTAATTTGGCCTAAAAGACACTTTGAATGGATCCAGCTGCATAGCTAGCCCCAGCAAGGATTGCTCCAGTGGAGCTCAGCACAGCACATCTTCATTCGTGACCAACACTTTAGACACTGGCGAAAAAACTGAGATGCTCCCGGTATGGGAGGGGTTATATAGGGAGGCAACTTCCTGTTTAGGGTGTGCCAGTGTCCAGCACCTGAAGGTGGACTATAACCCACATAGTAATTACTATGGCTCTGTGTCCCGTGATGTACGATTAAAGAAAAAATGTTTATCAAAGAAAGCCGCCCTGCACCCCTCGAGGGAGAGGGGGGGTGGGCGGGGGTTCTTAGCAGTTGAGGCTTACTACAAGTGTGAATCAGCCTTTAGTGCTGTCACACTGAGTCATGTAACACTGCTCAAACTGATTACAGATAGGATGTAATGTACCTTGCACTGTACATATACTCCCAGCCCCTCAGTTTCCCCAATTGGGGGGAGAGGAATAATAAAGAACACCCTCATACTACTAGGACACACCATGCTGTTGTAGCTGGACACAGAGCTGCTGAAAAGGGTATGTGTATCCTTACTCCCTCTAGAGGAGACTTTAAGGCATTACAATGTTACATATGGAAGAAAAGGCATAGGTGGACTTTGCAGTTCCTAAGCTTTTCTCTTACCTTTTCCTCTCTGCAGGATACTGCTGAAAACAGACAGATCCAAACTTCACCCATCACGGCGGGCAGCGTTAGTAAACCTTCAATGACTGGGTCCCCTAATAGGGGTTCCACTCCTTTGGACCTGTATAGCACCCCTCAGGACATCTTTAGGTAATGTAGCAAGACAAAAAAGAGTCCTTGTTCCTAGGGTCCAGCCCTCAAAGAGAGGCGTTACAGGCAAAACCTCGTTCTTCTATGCGAAGCCCGGGTACCATCCTGTGGCCACAGTGACGTGGATGGATCCAGTTGTGGTTTTTTAAATCCAGCATGGATCCCTCCTGGAGCTCCTCAGAGCACATCTTCACTCGTCACCAACACCTTAGACACTGGCGAAAAAAACTGTTGTGCTCCTGGAAGGAGGAGGAGTTATATAGGGAGTGAACTTCCTTGATTAGGTATACCAGTGTCAACACCTGAAGGTGGCCCATAACCCATTAAGTAATTACTTAGGCTCTGTGTCCCATGATGTACGATAAAGAAAGTGGCACGCTTGTGTAATAATTGTCCACATACAAGTGGTACCCCTTTCCGAATAACCATTTACCATTGGGGGGAGAGTTCTTTGGCGCCAAATACTGATACAAATCAACTCAACAACTCATACAAATCTAGATTTTTCACTAGTCATTCCTTCAATTAGATCCCCTTTACTATACAATCTCCATTATATCACTCACCAGCACTCTCCATATACGGGTATCTCTGGGTATATTATTTATATATTACTCAACGTAATTTACTTTATTTCAATCAACATATACTTATATATTACTGTTAATATCTATTCCCAGATACCCCCTCTTTCTGACAAGCTATGTTCCATTATTGTTGCTATAAACATTCCTTCAACTAGATCCCCTTTACTATACAATCTTCATTGCATCACTCACCAGTGCTCTTCATATACGGGTATATCTGGGTATATTATTTATATATTACTCAATATAATTTATTTTATTCCAAACAATATATACTGATATATTACTTTTTAATATCTATCCCCAGATATCCCTTCTTTATGACAAGCTATGTTCCATTATTGTTGCCATATGGAGATCACTCCACTACCGAGACACAGTCACTCCATTACCTGATGCCATTCAGACACTACATGCTGCCTCAGCTCCTGCCGCGAGGTCTGTTGCCTCTGGCCCACTCCATGCCATCTGCCATGCGCCGCGCTCAGTGTCAGGGTTGGTAAGTGTACTTTTGGTCAACCACTTCCAGCATTTTTCATTCTACTCCTCTCTATATGGATTGAGGTTTATTATATGTATATATCTTACAGGATTATGACGCATCAGCTCCTGATGAGTGGACAAAATCATCCACGAAACGCGTCGAGCTACACTTGATGCCATAACTTTAACCATTGTACCTTGATGTCATCACTATTTCAATAATATCATGACTACATTATTTTTCTATGCAATTTTATTGTCAGTTACCAGACATGCCACCTCTGGCACCTATAGGCTATATGCTATTTTGTACCAACACTACTTTGACCACCATCTACTCAGTGTAACCATGTATTCAACTGTTTGTACCTTTCCATCTATTAAGCCTATATTTCTGTGCCAATTATATGTGTATGTGTATATATATGAAATTCTTTTACTATATCTACCATGATTAATAAATTTACAATTTTAATCCTCCGCATTTCAACTGCTTCATTTAAAGTCCCAATTCCCTTTTTACATATACCTGATACCGGGATGGAGGCGACTAGTGCGCCTCATTTAGCCTGGTTTCACACATGTGCGGTGCGAATTGAAGCTCAGGTTTCACTGGGGAGATAAAAATCTCCTGTTCAAAGGATTCATTGCGTTTTTGCTCAGGATTAGAGAGCAGGGAGAGGGGGAGGGAGGGGGGGGGAGAGGGGGAGGTGTAGTGAGGAGAAAGAGAAAATCCTTGTTCAGAACGCAATGCATCTGCGAATCAGATGCGTTCCCATAGGAGATAATAGGCTTGTAGTTCGCACCGCAATGCCCAAAAAACGCACACGCTTTTTGTGCAATGCGCAGTGCGAATGCAACGCACATATGTGAACCAGATGCATTCATATGAATGTATTTTAAAATGTCCTGCGAATTAGATGCGGTGTAAGCCGCATCTAATTCGCATAGGTGTGAACCCGGGCTTAAAGTCCCAACTCCCCTTCCATTGTACCCCTTTCCGAATAAGGGTGACACCAAGTCCCACACAATCTTACCAGTGCTCCCTATGTAATATGGGCAGTTCTGCGGCTCTACGTAACTATCTCTTCCCTCATACACCATAAAAAATGGATTTTTAAAACAGCTTACCTGTAAAATTCTTTTCTTGGAGTACATCATGGGACACAGAGCACCATAATAATGACTATGTGGGTTATACGCTTACCTTCAGGTGATTGGACACTGGCAACCAATAGTAAGACGGTTCCTCCCATATAACCCCTCCTATACAGGAAGTGCCTCAGTTTTGTAGCAAGCAATGACGATCCCAAAAAGAGGGGAGGTACCTCTGTGTCCCGTGATGTACTCCAAGAAAAGGATTTTACAGGTAAGCTGTTTTAAAAATCCATTTTTCTTTATCGTGCATCACGGGACACAGAGCACCATAATAATGACTATGTGGGATGTCCTAAAGCAATGCATCTGAGGGGGGAACACATTATCCCTAAGCCCAACGGGCCTGAGATTATAAAGCAGCCTGCAACACGCTGTGGCCAAAAACAGTCTCATTTTGAGATCTTACATCCACCTGGTAAAACCTGGTGAACGTATGAACTGAAGACCAAATGGCTGCTTTGCAAACCTGAGCCATAGACACCTGCTGGCGTACTGCCCATGATGCACTAACCCCTCTAGTGGAGTGTGCTCTTAAATCCCGGGGTGGAACCCTGCGCTTTAATCCATAGGCCTGGACAATAGTCTGGCGAATCCACCTGGATATAGATGAACTTGTTGCCGGCTGTCCTTTTTTAGGACCCTCAGGCAAGACAAAAAAGCAGTCAGTTTTCCGAAAAGGAGCTGACATTTCCAAGTAAACTTTTATCGCTCTCACCAGATCCAGTGAGTGAAGCGACCTTTCCTCCCTAGTTTTAGGGTTTGGAAAAAAGGAAGGCAAAACGATATCCTGATTCAAATGAAATTTGGAAACTACCTTCGGTAGGAAATCCGGACGAGGTCGCATGACCACTCTGTCCTGATGAAGAATCATAAACGGTTCCTTGCAAGAAAGAGCAGCTAATTCTGACACCCTTCTAGCCCATGTAATAGCCACTAGGAAAGCTACACAAAAACCAAAAAGGAGGGACTTTGGACTTTACAGGCACAGTAACAACAAATATCTATAACACAATTTATTTATTGAAAAAACACATATAAATAGGACATCGATTAAAACCACAAATCATATGTATACATCAGAATATAATGAAGCGGTAGCTATACAAAACCATCTATATGTATAATTCTTCGGACATGAGGATAAACATCCTGAATAGCAACAGGTCGGAGAAGGTGGCTGGATAGCAGATCCGCAATTGATTAATTCAAATCGTGTAGATATTCAATGCTCAACATGTTTTGCGTGTCTTCACGCTTCTTCAAAAGCAGAAAGCTGTATTGTGGCTATCAAAAATACATAACATATAATTAATATATAAAACCCTAAAAACTAGCATCTAAAGCAATGCCAAGTAATACAAAATCAAAACAAATCCATGCTGGTCAGACCAATGCGGTGAAGGGTGGGACACCAAACAAGGAGGCAGTGAAAGCAGGGACTTTTAATGAGTCCCACTTCCTCCAGGTTCAGGGCGTGGCCATGGGCACATGTTGCGCGCCCACCTACGCCAACCTGTACCTGGGGGGGTGGGAACGTATTATTTTTTCAGACGACAATTTATCACAATTTACGAGCCAGGTGATGTGTTGGCTACGTTTTATTGATGATATCTTTGTCATATGGTTGGGCACCACGGAAAGTTTTAATACCTTTATTGAGATTTTGAATCGCAACTCTTTCAACCACAAATTTACAGCGTGCAGTGACAGATCTACTATCACCTTTCTTGATCTCACGATCTGTAAAGACAGTGATGGCCGTTTGGCCACCACGCTGTTTCGCAAAGAGACGGCGGGCAACACTCTGCTGCACGAGGAAAGTGCTCACCCATATACTCTCATCCGAAGCATACCATATGCACAATACCTTAGACTCTGTAGAAACTGCACTTTCACGGAGGAATTTAAACGGCAAGCCAACCTACTCCGGGACCGTATGAGGGCGAGAGGCTATAGTAAATTGCTTCTTCGCCGCGCCTATAACAAAGCGTTGCACCAATCACGTAACTCCCTCTTGTACCAGAATAAGACTCCTAAATCCAGTTCAACGGTAAGATACATCACCAAGTATTCTCAACATCATGCTGAAATACGTGACATTTTAACCACACACTGGTCCCTGCTGCGTGATGATCCGATTCTGGCCAAATATGTTACTCCTACTCTGGCAATCACGTTTTTTAGGTCAAGATCCTTATGGGATAAACTCACGTCTAGCCACTACCATAACGTCTCTCCAGTTCAACTTCATTCTAAAGGTATCACTAGATGTGGGAGATGCACCTTCTGCCCCTGGATTCGCACAGGCACTTGCTTTAGATTACCGAATGGGGAAATCTTTACCCCTAACTTTCACGCTGACTGAGAAACCCAGGGTATAGTATATCTAATGACATGTAGCTGTTGAGCCTTTTATGTTGGAAAAACTCAGGCAATTTCGTTCCCGCATTAAAGATCACATTTATTACTCTGGAGGGGGTAAGATGATCACCTCAGTCAGTAGACACTTGGACCTTTACCACAAATTTGACACCTCGGTGGTTTCGTTCATTGCCCTTGCAGTGATTCCGAGAAGCCCCCGCGGTGGCGACTGGGATAAACAGATACTCAGACAAGAAACACTTTGGATAGAACGCTTGGATGCTACTCGAGCCCCTGGTATCAATGAAGCTCATTCCTACAAACCTTTTCTTTAATTGACTCCTTTCATGGATACGAGTCGGGTTCCTGTAGGATACAGAGGTTGTGGTATACACTAGATTGATATTCCCCCTTTCCTTATCCCCTTTATATATCCCCCCTCCCCCCTTTTTTCTATTTTTCTATATTTTTGCTGTGCTGTCCGGGTCCTTTTGAGTCTATATGTATGTATATAAAAAACTTGCATGAACAGACTGAACAATTTACATATTAGAGTTTGACTCTTAGCCCTTTAGCTGTAAACTCCATTCCTCTATGAAGACTATTGATGTTTAGGTTTATACAATTGTAAACTGTAAATAACTTTTGTTGATTATTGACTTCCTTTTTCCTTGCTGTTCTGTCCAATGCGGATGGTATGGGCGCCACCTGGTGGCGGGTTTTGGTTGCCATGCGGCCGCCCAGCGTCACACCACCTTTGTTGTTGGTGTGACGCTTACACCAGCTGGATGGGTGGATCTTCCCTCTCCCCCATGCCGGTGTTCTGACATATAGTGTCCTCCTATCAGATAGTGTCCACCCCGTACTGCGCAGGTGCAGCGCCTGCGCAGTACGGAGCAGCAGGAGATGCCGAAAATGTCCGAAGTTGATCAGCTGACCATCAGCTGTACACGGCGCTCGGGCACCTGTTAGCGATGGCAGTGTAAGAGGGCCCCTCGCGGGCTCGCTTCGCTCGCCACGCTTCGGGCACGGCCTCGCTGCGCTCGGCAACTATTTATTCTCACTCTATGTCCACTTGGATAGTAGGGAATGATCCTGGACATAGGGTAAGAATAAGTGTGCAGGCGCCGTGTACAGCTGACGATCAGCTGTTGAACTTCGGAGACTTTCGGCGTCTCGTTTGTCCTCCGTACTGCGCCTGCGCAGTACAGGGCGGACACTTCTGGATAGGGGACTGTATTCGACAAGACACCGGCTGTTGTCGCTCTGTGCTGCGTGCGTTCCCCTCACAGTGGATGCGCCGTCTGTCTCCTTGACGACGCTCCGAGTCAGGTGGCGCGCATGCGCACTGTGAGCATTCGGCCGCTCCGGATGACGTCACGTCGGCAATGCCGATTGGGTGACTACGGACGGATGGGCACACAAATAGGACGGCGTCCTATCATTGTGTATACCCGCTCCAGTGAAGGGATGGCACTGCGCGCTCGATATTGAGACTTATGGAACCCAGGTACCCCCACCTTGTTTTAGGGAGTGGCCACATTAGAAGAGTGGCCATTGATATATTTTCTAGGCACACTGTTTTATGGCTGTTTACTCTCCCTGCCTCCCCTTTGTATTGTAGGTATGAGCAGCTTTTACTCTAAAACAAATCCTCTGTGATACTCTGGCCCTGGCACCTGTATAATCGCCTGTGACTCCTTGAACCCCTTACATATATTCATATATATCTATATGAATCTGATATGGAGTAATTTTTTCTACTCTAGCTGCTGGTGAGTGACCCCTGCCATGGTTTCATTAGTTTCACTAGCATATAAGATTTGTCTTTCATTGTATATTGAAATCAGTTTTATATTCTTTTGTAGGATATATTACCAATCCTGACCTAATTTGATGCGCGTTGCTCTACTACATTGTTGGCCCTTTTTTTCCCTTACCTGCGGGCCACTTTATTTTATTTTATTTCATATGACTTTTGATACATCTATTCTGTAAGTACTCCACAAAACCCCCCCCCCTTCCCCCCCTCTCCCTCCTCTTCCCCCCTCCCCCCCCCCTCCTCTGTTGTATTGGTTGGTAGCTAGTTCATGAATTTTTCTACCTTGATACACCCCTCAGACACCATCTACTACTATGTTGTGCACGCCCCCATGGTAGCCTTTCACTGCCTCCTCGTTTGGTGTCCCACCCTTCACCGCATTGGTCTGACCAGCATGGATTTGTTTTGATTTTGTATTACTTGGCATTGCTTTAGATGCTAGCTTTTAGGGTTTTATATATTAATTATATGTTATGTATTTTTGATAGCCCCAAATACAGCTTTCTGCTTTTGAAGAAGCGTGAAGACACGCGAAACATGTTGAGCACTGAATATCTACACGATTTGAATTAATCGATTGCGGATCTGCTATCCAGCCACCTTCTTGGACCTGTTGCTATTCAGGATGTTCATCCTCATGTCCGAAGAATTATACATATAGATGGTTTTGTATAGCTCCCGCTTCATTATATTCTGATGTATACATAAGATTTGTGGTTTTAATCGATGTCCTATTTATATGTGTTTTTCAAATAAATAAATTGCGTTATAGATATTTGTTGTTACTGTGCCTGTAAAGTCCAAAGTCCCTCCTTTTTGGTTTTTGTGTACTATTACAAGATATAGGACGTGGCACAAGTAAACTATATATGTATCCACAGTACCACTCTGTGTCTTGATACATTCCCAGTTTTGCAATCACTAGGAAAGCTAATTTCCTGGTCAATAGGACAAAAGGAATATGCCTAATAGGTTGACTCTGTAAGGCTGACAGTACCAAATTTAGATCCCAAGGACATAAAGGCGGTTTAAGCAGTGGCCTCAAGTGTGTTACTCCCTTAACAAAGGTTCGCACCAAGGAATGGGATGCAATTGGTCTTTGGAAAAAAAACAATAAGGCCGAGATCTGTCCCTTAATTGTCCCTAAAGCGAGCTGCAAGTCTACTCCTGTTTGGAGAAAGGCGAGAACTCTTCCAATCGTATACCTACGAGGGTTCCATTTCCTTTTCTCACACCAAGAAATGTATGACTTCCATACTCTATAATAGATAGCTCTGGAAACTGACTTCCTAGCGTTTATCAAAGTAGACAAGACTGAACCCGTAATACCACGGTCTTTCGATAGTCTGGTCTCAATAGCCAGGCCATCAAATTCAGCAACCGTAAAGAAGGATGGAGTATGGGCCCTTGAAATAACAGGTCTGGACGGCAAGGAAGGACCAATGGGTCCCCTACCGCCAACTTCACAATTTCCGAGTACCATGATCTCCTGGGCCACGCTGGGGCCACTAAGATCACCGGCTTCCGTTCCTCCCATATTCTGCGTAGTAAGTGCGGCAGAATTTGGATCGGAGGGAAGGCATATATCAGAGCAAACTGATCCCAAGGAACTACTAATGCGTCTATCCCGACAGCAAACGGATCCTTGGTCCTGGATACAAACCTGTCCAGTTTGGCATTGAATCTGGATGCCAGCAGATCCACATCTGGGGTCCCCCAGTATTGAGAGATCTGAAGAAACACTTTTGGATGCAGAGACCATTCCCCTGGTAACAATTTTTGGCGACCTAGGAAGTCCGCCTGCGAATTGTCCACCCCCGGAATAAACACTGCCGACAGAAATGGCACATGTTTTTCTGCCCAGGTCAGTATATGATCTACCTCTCTTTGGGCTGCCTGACTCCTGGTACCTTCCTCGTGGTTGATATATGCCACTACTGTGGAGTTGTCGTACTGGACTCTGACAGGAAGCCCCCGCAACCTGGAAGTCCAGAATCGCAGGGCCAGACGAGCTGCCCAAATCTCTATTAGATTGATGGGCAGGGTCTTTTCTGTCTGGGACCATACTCCCTGAACAGATGCCTCCTCTAGGACTGCTCCCCAGCCGAGAAGACTGGTGTCCGTGGTTACCACTCTCCAGGCTACTAGTGGGAAAAACTTCCCCCTTTTTAAGTTGCTGGCTTTTAACCACCAAGAGAGGTTCCATAGAACCTGTGGAGATAGAACCATAGGTTGATCCAAGGTTCGAGCAGACTTGTCCCAGGCTTTCAGGATACTGTTCTGGAACACTCTGGAGTGGAACTGTGCATATGGCACTGCGCTGAAAGATGACACCATCTTGCCCAATAACCTCATGCACAGCCGAACAGAAGGTGTTCTTTCTTTTTTCACCTTCTGTACAAGTTCCACTATGGAGGCGACCTTTAAGGGCGGAAGGAACACCTTTTCTTGGACGGTGTCCAAAACCAGAACCAGATACACCAAGGCTTGGGTCGGACAAAGAGCCGACTTGTCCAAATTTAGTACCCAACCTAGGCGTTGTAAGACCCGCACTGTACTTGACACGTTTTGAACTAGTGTAGGGCGAGGGCATTCCCTTAGAAGTAGATCGTCCAGATATCCTATTATGGTGACTCCTTGAGATCTTAGGGAAGCCAATACTTGGGGCCAGAACTTTTGTGAAGACCCTGGGGGCTGTGGCTAGACCGAAAGGCAATGCCACAAACTGAAAATGACTGCCCTCTACAGTGAAGCGTAAGAACCTTTGGTGTGGACCGAAGATCGGCACATAAAGGTACGCATCCTTGATATCTATGGACGCTAAATAGTCTCCTTTTCTCAGGGACCTTATGACCGAACGAACCGATTCCATGCAGAAGGATCGGACGTCTACAAAGAAGTTGAGAGCCTTGAGGTCCAAAATGGGCCTTGAATGAATGAATGAATGTCCAAAAAGACATGCTGGTAGGTTAAAAAGCGCCCTGAGGCGATTCAGTTCGCATAGGTAGCGCTATACAAGTCACTCATTCATTCATTCATTCATTCATTCAGATCATCGCCAAACAGGCGCTCTCCATGAAAAGGAAAGGCAGCAAGTAGCCATTTACATGGCGTCTCAACAGACCAGTTCTTTAGCCACAATACTTGGCGCATATGAACTGATAATAACGCAAAATGAGACATCTGTTGAATTGAGTCTTTTAAAGCGTCTACCGCAAAACACAAGGCATGAGGGATCTCTGATAGCTCTTCAGCAGATTCCCCCTGGCAAGGTATGTTCTTTACCATCCTCTTAGAGCGTTCCTTTAGGGATTGACAAATCCCAATAGCTGCAATAGCAGGCTGAACTGCTGTACTGGCAACTGAGAAGGAGGCCTTTAATAAGAACTCTAGCTTTTTATCAGCCGGATCCTTGAAAACCTGGGCATTATCCACTGGACAGGTTAAATTCTTATTCACAGAAGATATGGCAGCGTCTACCAAAGGTGTGCTCCATTTCTTCCTAAACTTTTCCTCCA